>NC_044549.1:27896940-28218863 GCF_007565055.1 Rhinopithecus roxellana | reverse complement strand
GGGTGACAGAGCGAGACTCCGTCTCAAAAAAAAAAAAAAAAAAATTGGCCGGGTGTGGTGGCATGTTCCTGTGGTCCCAGCTTGGAAGCTAAGGCAAGAGGATCACTTGAGCTCAGGAGTCTGAGGATACACTGAGCTATGATTACACCACTGCACTCTAGCTGGGACAACAGAGTAAGACCCTGCCTCAAAAAAAAAAAAAAAAAAAAACGATTATTCCTCTTCACACAATGATTAGTACTGCGTTCCTGAGATCCTTTTCAAAGCTCCTTTATGTATACTTTATAGACCATTGATTACTTAATATAGAGACCTGGAAACATTAAAGCCTCCATCTGTAAAACCAACAGCCACTGCTAATTGAAGATCAATTAAAAATAAATATGAGGCATTCTAAAATTATAGCATATCAAAAAAGTATAGTTCTATGTGGAAAAACTAAGTGAAAACTTTTCAGAAAAACATCTATTTAATGAAGAAAAGTACAGATCATCCTAATTCTTAAGATATACTAGACTTAAAAGCCATCTAGCTGTTTTTGAAATATATAGATCAGAAATGACCATATAAGGTCATATTTTTAAAAAATTAAAGAAAAAGAAACAGCAACTGATTCATGATCACAGTTCCTTATGCAGTAAACACATCACCATATATGTGAGACCAGGTCCTCAAATGTGTAACTCTGTGCTCATGTGTGATCCCATTCCTCAAGACTGATTTTTGGAAAACTACAAAAAAATTTGTACGAATTTGCATCACTCATGCAGAGATTATCTGTAGAAAATTATTAACATAAAAAAAAACCCTAGTCTTATGATAACCTGAACATGTTCTCTGGGTCTAAGCATGTATTACACCCAATGAGATAAGAACGCATGTCCACATGCAAAACTTAAAAAGAAGTTCTTATTACCATGAAGACCGGTACATAACAAGATGGGAATGGCTGTGCTTCCATGATGTCAAACAGCCCCAAGACAAAGAACGGAAGGAAGACTCACAGTTACAGTCACACATGTGTCTCTGTTTCCCTTTGCTGCTTTAATATAAACATTGGAGTTATTACTGATGTGAGCTTTGAAAAAATTCTTCCCAGGTCAGCTTCTTCTTTATGACTTCACATATGAATGTATTTGTTATTAAAGCACACTGGCATCTGGAACACTGAACACAATATTTCAGAAACAAAGTTTTAATCTAAACCGGGCTGATGTCCAGAAGTGACCAGTCAACTAAGGGCCACAAATAAAACTGAGTGAAAACACATACATTCTGAGGTATAACAAACACAAAAGTCATGAATGAAAGACCAGACCTAGATCACTATGCATAAAAGAGAAGACTGATCAAACTCATGGGTGTTCTCCAGGCCATGGCTTACTAAACCACAAGACAAAACACAACTGTAAGCACAGGCTGAAGACATCCTGGAAAACCTAAAAACTGCTTGATGGAAGCTTTGAGCATAATTTGTAATCTATTAGTCCTCAAGATAGGAAAACACATTTTCACCTTTTTGGAATCCCATGTTGGGCTATAACTCTTATTAATATACTCCCAATTAGTCTAATTTATTTAACTAAAAGTATCAGCTATAGTAGTTTGTAATATTTTTATTGGCATATGGTTTGGACCCCTGTACATCTAGCTTAAACTGACTATCTATTAAGTGTGCTTTTAACATTATTTGGTATGTGTACAATGCTCTTTCGGATGTTATATAGCTGAACAATTCTCATTGGTTCAATCAATCATGTTGTCTTTACACATTGTGATGTTAACAGCAATAAATAAAAAGGAAGTCCAAAACACTTCACTGAAATATAATTTTAATATAAGTTTAAAGCTTTATCCAAAAAATGTCAGTGGCCTTTTAAAATATCAGAAGCCAAAAGGATGAACTACTATTTAAATAAAAATGAAATTATTGTTAGAAGTCTGATTTTTAAAAAGTCACTATAATGCTTAGGCCAAATTAGTTTTGCAAATTTAATGGGCAAACACAATGCCACAGTAAGAAACTCGTCCCATATTTCAAGGTCTACCTCCTATGCTGGAACTGGCCAGTTTTTCAGATATTTACTCAGCACTATTTCATACCATATCTATTAAAACAATTAGCACAGATTAATTTATATGATAGATATTTACATCAACTAGCCTTTTCCAGCCAGTAGAACATGTTTGCTTTGAGGACAAGGGTTGTTCCATATTCATCTTTATATCTCCAAAGTCTAGGTCAAGCACCAACATTCTGTAGGCACTCAATCGATGAAAGCCAAAAAAATTGGTAATAGTTTCTGCTACCCTAGCCTCACCAACACTCGACCTAATTATTTAATTTGGAAAATGTTCTTCAAATATCACCCAAGAAAAGCAGAAAGAAAGGTGTCAAATGACATAAAGTTTAAACTAATTTCAGTTTACCAACCAATGTGAATGGTGTTTTTCTGGGGGGGAATGAAACACAAAAACGGAAGGCCAGCACCTTCGGAAAAGCGTTATTCAGCTAAAACAATGCAAGAAGAGCACACTCTTAGTAAGATCATGATCCACAAAAGCTACTTTGCTAAAATAGACACCCTGTTTCCATGTTTCATGGATCAGGGAAAAAGAGAAGCCAGTTTAAAAAAAAGACAAACTTTTAATCTTCCATATCTGAATTAGGCTCTGACTTTGCTGAATTTGCAAAGATAAAAGATTTTAATTTCAGATGAATAGGGCTCTTAGTACAAAAAAGCAACATGTTATGCTGTATTTTCAAAATGTTCGGCTACTCATATACAAAAGTATAATTTATGAAATCTCTTCCACTTAGCACAGCAGAAATAAGTTCCTTAGGTGAAATTAAAAGCACCCTTAAATCACTTCCTAAACTGATGAATTAGAACTGCTGACTGACCCTATATCTGATTCATGTTTGATCAGGCACTCTGAAGTGAAGGCCATGAATCTGCTTATTAATTTTTCCACTAATATGGAATTGTCTTTCAAAGCAAATGTCAGAAGTAACCATTTTATAACACTACGCATGTTATACTGTTAATTCCTTTAGTAAAATATATTCACTGATTAAGTATTTAAAAACACAGAGCACAGGCTGGGCGTGGTGGCTCACGCCTGTAATCCCAGCACTTTGGGAGGCTGAGGCAGGTTGATCACTTGAGGCCAGGAGTTGAAGACCTGCCTGGCCAAAAGGGCAAAATCTTGTCTCTACTAAAAATATTAATACGAAAATTAGGCAGACGTGGTGACCCACACCTGTAATCTCAGCTACTTGGGATGCTGAGGCACAAGAATTGCTTGAACCAAGAAGGCAGAGGTTGCAGTGAGCAGAGACTGTGCCACTGCACTCCAGCCTGAGCAACAGAGTAAGACTCTGTCTCAAAAAAAAAAAAAAAAGGACCAGAGCACAAACGATATATTCAGCTAGGAAGACTCAACTTCTCATGAAAGAACAAATAATTTCTACTGATATACCAGAGGAATTAATAAATATTAAAAATAACAGCTGCCATAGACATTTCTATACTAGATATACCAACTAGAAACAAAACTGACTAAACATCAAATATATACTAAGTTTATAAACAAATGTTTAGTCTTTGACAATGATCTTACAGATGAAAATTTACAAGCCCCAGGTCAGAGAATTTTTCATGTAACTTTCCTTACAAGTAATAAAGTACAGAGTTTCAATCTTATTACTTGAAAATGAAGACTTCTCTTCTAGGAGAAAAAAAAAAATTGGGGAGAATTCTTAACTAAAAGTTGTCCCAAACCTTTCATTTTTAACTTCTTGGAATGTAGCCCTAATGGCAGGTAAATACAGAAAAAGCCTCAGGAGATTGTGGCACTGCAGACAGGCAGTCTAAGCCTGGCGTGATCACTTACTAGCTGTGCGACCTCAGACAAGTTATTCAACCTGAGTTTTAGTTTCCTTGTCATTAAAATTGAGTATTTATCATCAGAAAGTTGTTGTGAAAAATAAAGTAATAAAAACAAAACTGAGCCTCATAAGGCAGGCCTTAGTCCAGATTATCTTTCTCCCTTCCTCCCAGTGTAAAATACTCTTTGGGAAACTTCTAAAAACTGCATTCAACTTTCCTGAAGTTTAAATGAAACTATGTAGTCGTTCTATCAACCTGAAACTGAAAATGTTTGGATAAGGAGTTTATTTCCATTATTTCATAAAAACAACAGGTGACTTTATTTCACAGAGCCCTGCTAAAGGTTCCTTACAATCCCTTCCTAACTGACACTTTCATATGTAGAGATGTGTATAAGTCTGAAGCTCATTTATCAACAATTTTTATATAGGTAGTCATAAATACCAAAAGGATTCAAAAACTACAAATCGATCTTTAAACTCAAACAAAGGTGTTTTAAAAAAGGAAAACTCAACTCCCTATTCCCTATTCTAAAATATTTTTATGCAGTATCACAGATGCATATTACCAAATATAATAGACTGGGAGAGGAAAAAAAGAGATGAGAGAGAGGAAGGAGAAGAGAAGGAGGGAGGAAAAGGAAGGAAGGGAAACCTGGAAGGGAAAAATGATAATTTTAGTAACTCAAAAGATAATCAAAGTCTGACAGCTGGATGTAAAGAATTATTTTCTCATTTTGTTCCATGCTCCACCACATTCCCTCTGCAGTCCATGAGAACTCTACACTTGGGTGAATTTTGAGAGGTGCACCAAAAGCTGAAAAACAAGTCAGCATTTTTAATATTAAAAAGAAACAGCATTGCTAATAAGACTCCCTCTGAATTACTTAATCTGTGGCTTTCCTACACCAAGGAATGTAGTCATGTAAATAAATAATGAAAGTCCTATCAATAAACAATTCTTTAGCATTAACAGTTCCAGTCTATATCAAATCCTTACCATAACAAATCAGATAAAGTTATTACTTTGTTCCTACAGTGCCATATAGACTCTTCCCCATGACATATTTATCATTTTTCTAAAGTAGTTTTATAGGAAATTAAAAGGCAAGATCTGAACATTTCATAATTAATTGTTGAAAATAAAGGTATCTAGAACCTCTATAAAACAATATAACCTAAAAATATTCTCACCTGAGAACAGACTAAATCACAGAAAACACTTCCTATTTTTATTTTCCTGATAGATGGGAAAAAAAAATGGGCAGGTAGCAATATAATAAAGGAAATATAACCTCTAATAACAATAAACCATTAATGAAAGTAGCCTGAATTTCATTCAACATTACATATGAAACATTTTTCAACATGGTACAGGTTTCAAATGTTATGCAGATTTTAGTGTGTGTCTGTTTAATAAAACTAAAAACAACAACAAAGGAATCATCACATCAAAAGGGAACATAAAAGGTTCAATGAAATGTGAACTAACCAGGTTCTGCATGGATTTAAGCTTTCCTTACCTAGAAGCCTTTAACTTGGCTCAACTTAGATGGTACAAATGATGTCAATGACTACCAGTTTCCTTACCTGACTATATCCTCATGCCTTACACCTGTACATTTGGAGCCACAGGATTTCAGCAGACAGTTTGATTGAGGTAATATATAACGTTAAAAAATCTTTCATCATTTGCTAGCTGGCAAGGAACTTAAATTGTTCAATGATCAGTGATCAAAGTTAGCAAAATAATTTTTCACTGGGTTAAGTGGTTAGTAATATCAGAGAATTTCACTCTACCAACCAAGGAAGTTAATGCAATAGGATCACAATCCCTTATTTAAAACCCTTAGGTCCTGATATGCTTCAGGATTCAGAATTTTGTGGGGTTTAAAAAGGCAAAATGGTACCTATAGCACATATTACATAACATTCCTAGTTAGATCTAGGATAATATCACACAATGAATCAATATTCATATTTCCAGCAAAATATGTGAATATTCTAAGCGGGCTTGAAAACTACTTTAAACAATCCCATGACAGTCTGGGTTAGGTTTTGGTACCAAATGAGTTTTGATGTCACACTTTTGAAGGAAAAAAAAAAAAAACTTTTAGTTTTTCAAGCTTTTTAGATGAAAGATTGTGAATCTATTTCCAATACTACTACATCAAAGAACAAAGGCGTTTTCAAAATATACAGAGCTTATTAATTTACTGGAGATCAAAAATGTATGGCAAATTAAAATTTAGCAAAGTGGGAAGATGTTTCTGGCAAATATAACCTTAAAAATTAGGAAATACCAGAGTCACTTAATTTTAATTTATTTAAACAAATTTAATGATTGTTGAGACTACTTCAACAAATTTTTGTATCAACGTATATTTGAGTAAGACAGTACCGTTTGAAAACCCTGATACCTGTAGTCTTCTGTGCTTTCTTTACATTTCCCCAGCTTTTGGTTTTCACATTGTTTGAGATTTCAGGGATTTAAAGTATTCCCCATTTATCTTCTCCTTAGCTTGCCCCTATTTTCAAGTGCCTATTTGGTGAAATGCAATTTGCTAAGCACTACCTATGTAACACTTCTCAATCCCCATGCCTTGACACAAGGGTAAGTTTTAATTGTTTATGAGGAGTGCCCCAATTAGAACAACTGAAGTACCACAATTTACAATTTTCCATGTGTATATTAAGTATATTCAAAGTTTTCATTAAGATAACACCACTCTTGCTTGCAATTTGATATGATTTCTTGACTTTTTCTTAAAAAGGAGTGGCTTTATCACACTGTGAACTACCTATAAAACCCACAGCATAATTTACCTGTCTGTTAACCAGGGGAGATCATAATGTCTCATATGTGAACATTGGTCACGTGTTTTTGTTTTGGTTCTTTTGAGACAGGACCTTGCTCGTTCACCCAGCCTGGAGTGCAGTGGCATGATCACGGCTCATTGTAGCCTCGACCGTGTGGGCTCAAGTGATCCTCCTGCCTCAGCCTCCGAGTAGCTGCGACTATACGCACACACCACCACCCCCAGCTAATTTATTTTTCTCTTTTAGTAAAGGCAAAGTCTCACTATGTTGCCCAGGTTGGTCTTAAACTCCTAAGCTCAAGCAATCCTCCTTCCTCGGCCTCCCAAAGGGCTGGGATTACACATGTGTCTTGATGGAAGAAAGTTTCAGAACTGATACTCTAAGACATTCTAATATCTATCAGTCACCAGAGAGAACGCCCTGTGCTGACAACTAACTACCTTGAAATATGAAAAGAGCTGTTTTCTAGTCCCATACTCTACCTTTCCAAAGAGGTGGGAAAATCATTCCCCAAACCTGAAGGAGCACCGTACTTAATCGTGGCATGCCTCAGCTGTGCTTGGCTTTTCTCCTTCTGGTTACTCTTACTATTTCCTTCCCTAACAAATTACTTGTCCAGCACCTCATGTCTAGTTAAAAACATACCAATGTTTCATGATAACTAGAGGTGAGAATCATTTTAGAGAAAAAACAAAAACAAAAACTAAAAGCCTTTCAGAAATTTCAAACAGTGGAGGATGGGGTGAGATGAGATGTAATTATAAAAACAGAGACTATATATTGAGCGCTAACTGTGAATAAGGGTCCTACATTCATTACCGTCTTGTGTAATCCCTGTATTATTGCATGGTAAATATTACCATATCCATTGTGCACATATGAGAATGAAAGTTTAAGGGATGTGAGGTAACATGCTCAAAGTCCCCCGCTAATAAGCAATAGAGGCAGCAGGAGTGGAACCTAGAGCCCTTTGGTGGCAAGGCCTCTGTTCCTTGTACTACAACTTCTACTACAGGAGCATCTACAGAGGGTGATGAAGACCTTCTCAGTATTGCAAACACACTGAAATACAGCCAAAGAATGGTGAAGATGGAAGACACCTTATAAGTCAATGAACTTCAGCCCCACATTCAGAACATGACTCCTACAGTCTTGGGCCATCTGTCCTTCATATCAAGGTTTCTCAGTCAGTCGGAGGACCTCCTGCTTGCTTTAGAATCACCTGCTATATGTGCTAAAATCTAAATTCTGTGGCACCACCCCAGAAACACTGAATGAGAATATCAAAGGATGAGGCCTAGAGACCTCCATTTCTAAGAAAGCAAGCAAGTACTCTAGGCCAGTGTTTTTCAAACTATAAGTCATGAAATCAATTTAGTAGATAATATCTAGTATTTTTTGTTTAATAAAATGGCTTGAAACATACTGGATTTATAAAGATCAGTTGGGAACAGAAAATATCAGAGGGCACTGCACTTTGTCCTGTTTCAAGAAACTTGTTTCAGTTCTTTTATGTGGATTGGGATGTTAAATGTATTTTTATACTATACCTCAGTCAAAAGTATTTAAGAAATACAGCTGTTTTGAATAATTTTTATCCCCATTCTTATTTCTCCTTTAAAGTAAGTTATTGGCCTTTTAATTATTCCTATTACAAAAGATGCAACCTTGTATGTTGCTTTTAGGAGTTCAGTTATTCCGCTCCAGGAGTTTCTGTTTTATTCCCTGAACTTTTCATCTGAGGACCATGTTTAACTATTGCTATAATTATTTAATGAACATTTTTAAATATTTTTAATTTTTTAAGATTTCATAAAATCCAATTCATTCTCATTAACTGTTACTTTGTGGGGGTTTTTTTTGTTTTGTTTTTTGTTTCATTTTGTTTTGGAGACAGAGTCCTGCTCTGTCGCCCAGGCTGGAGTGCTGTAGCGCAATCTCAGCTCATTGCAACTTCTGCCTCCTGGGTTCAAGGGATTCTCCTGCCTCAGCCTCCCAAGTAGCTGGGATTACAGGTGCCCACCACTACACCTGGCTAATTTTTGTATTTTTAGTCAAGACAAGGTTTCACCATGTTGGCCAGGCTGGTCTCAAACTTCTGACCTCAGGTGATCCACTGGCCTCCGCCTCCCAAAGTGCTAGGATTACAGGTGTGAGTCACCACACCTAGCTGTTACTTCGTATTTTATACAAACCTTCTCATTATCTGAAGTTATTTCACTACCTAGATTCTCAAACTGACTTACATATTTTAACTTATTAAGTTTATATTTTGGTACATTTGGTAATACCAGTGTTTCATGGTCTATATTTAATCTTTTAAGTCTTTCATTCTCTCATCTTCTATTTATATATACTTTTAGATGAAATTCTTTACTGGCTTGCTTCTTTTGCATTCTTTCACATAATTGGCACTTATTTCAGTTCTTACCTGTTTCCTTGAAAGGAAAAAAAAATGAAAACAATCCCCATTAATACATGAGGATTTTCTGGGTATATCTGTATAGCTTTAAAATGATGTACTGGCATTTCAAGGAAATATAATTGCCTTCTAAAAGACAATATCACATGTGAACTTTGAGCAAAGTTGTAATCAAAAAGCGCTTTCCACAGGTATGACTTAAAATACAGAAATATCAACAATTAGACACAGTATGTGATGACTGCCCTTGAGGTAGTACAACACCCAGTGACTGAATGACAGTCACAGAATCTTCAAGCTGGAAGAGCCTCCATTCAGTCTCAGTCTTTCTCTTTACCTATTCCCTTCATAGCAGTGTTGTTCAGTGTACTGAGGACTGCCTGCATCTGATTTCCCTGAGACACATGATAAAAACAAAGCAGTAAGATTACAATGTCTTTAGTAAAGTTGAGTTTGTTTTCATTTCATAGTGACAACAAGGAATCTGACAAAAAATACAGGAGAGATACCACTCAGGCCCATTTCAAAAGGTACCCTCAATGGTGAAATGTTAAATAATGAGATGGACTTCAAGGTACAAGTTCAAGAAAAGCATCTTCCTCTTAAGTTAAGTACCTGCTTAAGGTTAAATCTTAAAGCACAGGTATGCCACGTTGGTGGTAATGTAATATGTTAAAATTAATGCCTATATTTAGTGATTTGGAGCATCTGATGTAACAACTGTAAACACTTTGTATACTTTTGTAAGACACTAATAATGATTTCAGGGACTTCCTGTAGTACAGCAAAAAGGCCCATCTGTAATGGAACTGTTCTCAAAGTTTTTTTTTTAGTAGTATAGAGAGATGAAGCCTTTATTATTTCTATTAAAGATTTTTAATATAAAAGTAATTGAAATTAATGACAAGATCTACTTAAAAATGTAGCCCTTGCTTTTACCCATGTTCTTTATGAAATGTAGGAAAACATATACTGTTAATAGGCTAATGACTAATAATTAGAAATTGCCTGTAATTTTACTGAAAAGTATGGCTTTATAAATATTTTAGCTACTGAGTTAGATTTTCATGAGTTGCACATCTTCAGACCTATTCTTTATTTTTACAACATACAGAAAACTTATCAACTACATAGTTACTTACAGCAGAGGCCAATCATAATCATATGTGCATCCTCATTTTCATTCAAAGATATGTTCTAAATTCAATGTCTACATGAATCTGTTTCAATAGATTAAGTATAAAAATCAGATCTATAAGGTTAAAGGTCGAAGGTGCTATATATACAATTTTCAAAATCTGTTAAAAGCAGTTATCTAAAAAACTCATATACCTTGAACTTAAAAAAAAAATGGATACAAAGATCAAGATACTTTTTTTAATGTTTCAAAAATTGCAAATTTTAACAAGTATCTAACTCTCTAGAGAAAGGTTTTTCCTAAAACTGCCGCAGTACCTCCAAAGAGGTAACACTAGGAAACGATATAGATGAGCCACCTTTTCAATAGCTAGCATTAAATGTGAAATGCAAATTAAGGCTTCAGTTTCAGAACCTAACAGAGACATGCAGAATAATAAAATGGGAAGTTTGGAAACACTTGGAAATGGAGAAGCAAAAACTTTAAATTCTTATTTTGATAAGTAAGCCTCAAATCTAATAAATACATTTTAGATGCCAATAACTGGCAATTTATTGTCAAAATGACTTTTTTTAGATCACTATTACAAGATTTACACTATCAGAACTACTTCACTGACTTCAAAGTCCAAGACTGTTCTTGAAAATATTGTTTTAATGAAGCAGTCACTTGATATCTCAAAGAAATACAAGCACTTATCAGACTTTTATTCTCAACATTACTAACCTCGCATATTAATTTTTGAATTGGTCAAATACATTTCCATGGGGAAAGGAGTAATATTAAAAGTTTGCAATGAACTTTTATGAATGAAAATGTTGCAATGAACAAAATAATGTGTTTAGCAGCATAAATGTGGTGTTCTTTAGTAATCAGGAATGCATTTTGAATACTCTTGCCAAAAATGAAACTTTTCAAACAAGCTTTAAAAAAAACTCAAAGACAATGAAATCCACGTATTTCAGTGTGCACTAAATTCATCTTACAGAACCTTCTCATTTTGACCATTCCGATTGGCCTGCTATGTATGTGATGTATTCTGAGTTAACTGAACAAACCACCTAATTATAAGCAGTAATGCAATATTTATACTCCATAAAAAAAGTTTGATGAAAAACATATACAGATTATCTAAAGTCCTCTAGATTGTCTAAATGTTCGATGCAAAACTTACACAGATTATCTACAGTCCTCAATAATACAAAAGTATATTTTGTTACCAGATGGACACTACCAGAAAGGTCTAGTCCTCTAACTCAATACTAAGACAACAATTTTATACCATTAATACTAAGACAAGAATTTTGTTAATGTACACAGTATCTCAGCAATCCAGGAAACGCCATAGACGAGGTCTCCAAATTTTCTTTCATGAAAAAGTAAGTTCATTTTCATTTATAAAATCTCTAAATTCACTATGGTAATATTACACAGCACTACAGCTGATTTACACAATTTAGTACTAGTTTCCAAACATCAACAACTCAGAGTACCTGGGGTGTTCCTTTACAATGGAGTGTGAAACTTACAAGGTGATTTTCTGCAGATTAGGCTCACTGTGCTGCTTTCAAATGCTCTATAAACCCTCAGTTCTTATCCACACACTTACTGTCCCACACATATTTTGCAGATTTTTCTACTTGGGAGTCATATATCTGAAAAAGGCACTTAACGACAGATCTCAGTCATTGTTTATTAGATTTACAGGCTACCGAATTGTTCCTAATTTCTCCAAACATGTAAGTTTTGAAAGAAATTATGATCAATTTTGAATCAAACTAGTGCCCTAAACACTAGATTTACTATACTACCAACCCCACCTTTCCCCACCCCAAAAGTAACTGTTACAAACACCACAGGTTACTCAAGAAAGAGAACTTGAGAGACAGTAAGCAAATGTCAGTCACTATAATTAGAGAGGCCTTCTGCACAATGCTTCCTTGGGTTTTTAATAATTCTCTCCACTCATACACTGCAATCTTCCTATAGTATTGTCTAGCATTAAATTTACTAGACCTTCAATGCTATGTAAAATTTCATTATAAATTAAAATGCCTATTTGAAAGTAAGTTTTGAAACGACAATTACTTGTAGATAAACACAAAATGAACATTTACTATCTTAATAATAACTCACAGCTGAATTCTAAACACTAAGAATTATAAACTGACTTACACTGTGGGAAACTCAAGTGAGACAAGGTTTCTGGGGTGCTGTAACCCCAATAAAGCATCTTCCTATGTGAACGATAAAGACCCTTATGTCATTACTAATTGTCATCCAGCTTCCCTGTATGAAGAGTTTGCATACTTACCCAGGAAGGCGAATGGAAAGTACACAGGGAGGAAGATGAACTGCTGAACTGCAGCAAAGCCTTTGTCATATGATAGTGACCTATAAAGTATCAAATAAAGGTACATCATCAGTCTGGTAGGGCCTTACAATAGCACAGTCCCAAGTCCTGTAACATCTATGAAGAAAGGGTACCAAAACCCAGGAGTCCAGCTCCCACTAAACCCTCCCCTTTCTCTACCACCCCCCCACACTGGAGAACTGAGGGAACAGAAGGCAAAGAAGCTCCCCGTATTCAAAGGGCAGAGGCTGGGGGACAGCCCAACTGGCATTCTAGGGTATCTCCAGCACCCTCGCTTCCTACTCCCCATATGTACAAAGCAGAAAGTTGATCCATTCTGCAAACGCAAAACCCACACCGCGATCATTCATCAACTTGCACAAGTGATCACCACCCCCAGGACAAATATACCAGTAACCAAATCACAGGGATCAATAGGCAGCCCAAGCCTCGCCTTGCCCAGGAGCCGGCGGGAGGTGCCACCGCGGCGGCAGCGGGTCCAGGTATCGAAGCTCTCAGCCTTTCAGACCTGGGCGGCCACAGCCGTCTCCCAAACACCCAGTCCGGGTCACAATCCCCAGATTGGAGATAGGAACCAACCGGGGAAAACACATTCGCCAAAGCCCACAGCGGCAAGTGCAGGGCCACCAGGTCTGCGAGGTCGGGGTGGGGGGGGGCGGCAGCTAGGAAACAAGGAGGGAGGAAGAGAGCGAGGGATCCCACCCCGGCTTTGTTGCTGGTCACCATCAAGTTTGCATCTTAGTACAAAATGTCGATCTTAAAGGCTGACAAGACAGAGGCAGAGGCAGAGGGAGAAAGAGAAAGGGAATAGAGTCCATCTTGCTTTGGGAAAGAGGGGGGAGGAAAAATGAAGTGCAAATACCACACTCCGGGAGTAAAAGTCTGCTAAACACCTTTCCATAACGGAGGAGCAACGAGTGGGGTGTCCCCGTGCCCGTGCCTGCTCGAACTGGCGGCGGTCTGGGCAGAAAACGCCTCCCTCTCCTCCTCTTCCTCCTTCTTCCCCTCCTCCTTCTCCTTCTCCTCCTCCTCCTCCCGCGGGCCCCGGCGAAGATCCCGCCGCCACTGCCTCTGCCTCCGCTGCCCCCCAGGGAGGCACCGCCAGCGCCCGGCCCGGCGCTGCCATTCCGGGCTTGGACCGCGCGGCGCAGAGCGCGTGGGGCCGGACGCGGGGTGGCCGCGCGGGGACGTCCGCGCTGGGGACCCCCCGCGCCCCTCGGCCGCGGGCTGCCTACAAAAGTCGCGCGAGCAGAGGTGGCGGCGGCGCGCAGGGGCGGGGGGCAGCGTGGGGGGCCCCACGCCGCCAGTGGGCAACCCCAGGAGATAGCGAAGAACGCCCCTCCCCGCGCGGGTAAAGTACCCCAGTCCCAGTCAGCCACCCCGGGAACGGCAGCCCGGCGTCCGCGGCCGGGAGAAGAGAACTGGACGTGTCATTAGCAGGACAGGCAATGGTTTCAAAGCCCCAGGCCAATGACCATTAGCAGAGGCAGAGCTCGCTCCGTCCCCATCCCCCACAACCTCCACCCACCTTCCCCTTCGCCCCCCCCCCACCTCCACCCCACCTCGCGAAACTTTTCAACAAGATCCACCTGGACTAATTTGTCCACAGACAGTTAAAATATTGACTAGACCCTACACACCGGGAAGGAAGGGGAATGCACGCTTTATTTTCCTTCCTACAGAAAGGAAAGCAAAAAATAGCTTCTCTCTGTCTCTCCCTCTCCCCCCCCCCTCTGTCGTACATGTTGTGTCTTAGCTTTTTGCATCGTTTCGTTTTACCTTCCTCATTTAGCAGAAATGATCGCGGCTATTTCACACATAAACGTGTTCCAGATTCTGGGATTCAGGGTCCTTGTAAATTACAGGACTCGGGTTCGGTCTCAGTTACGTTAAGTTTCATACAATACCAAAAAATAAATAAAATATGATAATAAATTTCTGAGGGTGAGTGAGCGAGACGAGGTGGAGGAGGAAAAGAAACCTCGAGTCTGATTTCTGTAATTTACTAGCGACCCGGATCGCAGCAAATAACAGTGTAACATGAGTGTGGCTTAAGAGGGCTGAGGAGCTCTTTCCAGAGGCATCGACCCCATCCTCGGATAAAGGATCTGCAAGTTTTCTGTCATCGCGACCAGGCAAAGCCGTAACTTACCTTCAGAAATAAGACTTTAAACGGCCAAGGCCTTCCTCCTCCCCTCCCTCCACCACCACCCTCAGCCTCGCTCTCTCCACCTTAAACTTATTGACACAACATAATCCCACATTCAAGCAAAATCCTGACACAGCCTCCCTCCTCCTCTTCCCCCTCCTCTCTTCCCTCCCGTTCTCTCTCTCTCTCCCTCTCTCTCTGTCTCCCTCTCTCCCCCCCTTCCCTCCCTCTTCTCTCTCCCCTTCTCCCTCGCCCTCTTCCCCCTCTCCCCCTATTCTTCCTCCAGGCTACTCTGGCACTAAAACAGCACTTTCTCTACTCGCCGCGCATTTGGGTAGGGGTGGGGGTTGAGAGGGCACTGATCTGCGGGGCCGGAACACCCAAATCCCAACTCTCCAGATGAACGAGCAACTGGGCTGCTGTTCCCGGTCACCAACGCACACGAAATGTTCAATAAATCCACCGAAGGCTGGCTCCCCGTACCTTCCTCCACTGCCCCTGCTCCCCAGGCCCCACCTCCCCGGCAGCCAAGACCAGGCAGGGCTCCACGTACTTTCGCCGAGATGAAGTTTGGGGCTCCCCGGGCGGCCACGAGCCGCCCGCCGGCGTGAGGGCTCTGTTGTTGTTTTCCTGGGGCCGCTCCAGCCCGCGCCCCGGCTCCCGTGCCCCTCTCGGGCGGCGCTGCCTGTGTGCCGAGAGGTGCTGGTTGCAAACGCAGCCTGGCACCGGCTGGCCTAGTACTCCCCAGCCCGGCCCCCAGCCTCCCGCTCGCAGGGCACTGCCTCCGCGCCCCCCGCCCCCCGGCCCCAGCCAGCTCGGCCGCCGCGACCCTCGCCCCCGACCTCTCCCGACCCAAAGTTTTGGCGGAGGGGGAAAGTGCCCAGGGAGCGGGCCGGCTGGCGGCGGCTCCGGACTCGCGGGGTTCCCTCCGTCTTCCTCAAGTCCACCCTACCGGCTGCCGCCGCCGCCGCCGCCGCCGCTGCTCCTGCCGCGGAGTCCTTGGGGCTGCAGCCCGGCGGCTCGCAAGTGAGTAGGAAAACAGAAAGTGAGGGGAGTGCGCCCGGGGAGGGCTGGGGATGGGGGGCGCCTACCTCGCGGGCTCGCCGGGCGTGAGGGCGTGTGTGTAGCTAGCCCTCAGCGGCCAGTCAGGGTTTCTCTATGGGAAAGTGGAGAGGAGCTCGCGGAGCCGCTCTGCCTTCGCTTCACTGTACACTGCTCCACATACAGTACATGCAACCCGGAGAGACTGAAAACACTCATTTTATATAAGGCAGCCTGCCATTGGCCCGCGCCGTGACGGACAGGCCGCTCAGCCAAACAAAAGGCCCGTTACACCCAAACACACGCACACATACACACATTTTACAGAGACACACAAAGATCATCACATTTTCTATTTTCTAATGTTCGGGACCTGTAGACAGTAGGAGAGGACAGGTAGAGAGGCCCAGCAGAGTGGGGTAAAGGGGAAATCCCCTGTCTGCACCAAGTTGCAAGGCTTGAAACTGGTGTCCTTTTGACTTGGGAGGGTTATGGTAATAAACTACAACTCCACTGGATATGGAAGTGAGGGGGGTTTTTCATCGCTGCCTTTTGGTGCCCCATGGAAGAGGCCTGCATTGTGTTACGATTTTACAGCCTGACCCGGCTAACAAGTGACCAAGAAAGGCTTTTATCACCTTGGATTTCTTCTGTCAATGGGTTAGCTATCACATAGGCCAAAATAGTGCAAGGTAAGTTTATTAGGACTCTAATGCATTGAGGTTGTTAATGCCTCATTCGTAGGTAAATTCAAAAAAATCAATATAACAACACACAAACAAAGATAAACATTTTGCTGAAATAGCCAAACAACTTTTAGCTGGTCAGTAGACTGCCATCCCCGTGTGGACATGCAAACTGTGCTATTGGGTAAAATAAGTCTTGGAAGATTGGCTATTGACTCTTAGCCTTCAAAACAGACCTTTGATTCAGTATATACCAGATTTATATTTTGCATATTATACATAAAAATATATGATTCTTTACGTATTTCACATCTCATGTGAACATCATATGTTGCATGACTTTTGGAGATGATGAACCTCAGGACTGGTCTTTCTGATTGTTTTTCAACGATGCAGCTTCGGCAGATTGTATCAGACAGTTCAATATAAATAAGTCAACAGGTTGGTGGAAAGAAGTCAAAGCTGGAAATTAGAAGGAATAAATTGTAGATTAAACTCTTTAACCAGCTGAGCAATCTTGAGCAAGTTACTTAAACTCTCTCGTGCTCAGACTTGGTTTTGATTTTTAAGATTAAAATAAGAAGCTTTTCCAGATTCCCTCAATTAAATGTTTATTCAGCATCTACTATGTGTCAGGCAGTATCTTAGGCCTAGATGTTTTCTTAGGGTTCCTTCCGTTTTAAGAGTCGGTGAATTATTCTTAAATACAAACATTTTGGAGATTACATAAACAAATACAATTTTACGGCCTAGGTATGTAGCTTTAAAACTTAAAGAAAACCTAACTAAGAGAACTTATTTCAATTCCCCTTTTATTTCCTTGATGCTGTCTTAAGGTTTTTCTCTCACATCCATAAAGTTGTTAAAAGAGTGTGTGTGGGCATGCGAGCACTCCTGTGTAAGAGGGAGAAAGAGAAACAAAATCAGAAAAGTTTAAAAAGTTCAGCAAACAAAGTAGTATTTAGAAATGTGATGTTTATTTTTTAAGAAAAATCATTTTTAAAACAAAAAGTATATAAAAATCACAGCATTTTATATTATTTTATTTTTGAAATGAAGTCTCACCCTGTAGCCCAGGCTGGAGTGCAATGGCGTGATCTCAGCTCACTGCAACCTCCACCTCCCGGGTTCAAGAGATTCTCCTGCCTCAGCCTCCCAAGTGAGCTGGGATTACAGGCACCTGCCATCATGCCTGGCTAATTTTTGTATTTTTGTAGAGATGGAGTTTCACCATGTTGGTCAGACTGGTCTCAAACTCCTGACCTCAGGTGATCCACCTGCCTCGCCTCCCAAAGTGTTGGGATTATAGGCATGAGCCATGGCACCCAGCCAATCACAGCATTTTAAACAGATAATATCAAAGTTTATATTAGGGGTGGACACGGTGGCTCACGCCTGTAATCCCAGCACTTTGGGGGGTGGAGGCGGGTGGATGACCTGAGGTCAGGAGTTCAAGACCAGCCTGACCAACACAGTGAAACCCAGTCTCTAACAAAAATATAAAAATTAGCCGAATGTAGTGGTGGGTACCTATAATCCCAGCTACTCAGGAGGCTGAGGCAGGAGAATCACTAGAACCCAGGAGGTGGAGGTTGCAGTGAGTCGAGACCATACCATTGCACTCCTGCCTGGGGGACTGGGCGAGACTCTGTCTAAATATATATATATATATTAATGGCAGTTTCATTTAGTTGACACAAAGAACAAAATGTTCTTTATCCACACTACACTGCTCTGAGGTCAGTGGTTAGTATTATTATCTCTAGTTTACCCATAGGAGAAATGAGTCAGGGACAAGTTATATAGCCTGTTCCATATTGCACAGAATGACAGTGAAGAAGGAACTTAAACCTAGGACTTTTAATACCCAGCCCAGGTTTTGAGTAATTTGACAACCCTTCCCTCCAAATCATGAACTTCAGAGACAAGAGGGAATTGGAGGGAAAACCAAAAAAACTTTCTTAGTATTTCATTGTGCTCCTTTTTGAAAAGGAAAAAAAGTCAACAGAGTTGCTACATTTAATGGCAGAGAGAGGCCTTGTGCATTATTTGCTAGTAGAACTATTTTGTGAAAAATAGAAAAGACTAGCCTACTCCCCACTCTTATCCCCAGCCTCCAACCACAGGAAAACATTCTTCATATTTTTATGGGCACAAGATATTTTTGTTGAATTACACTTACCTTAGCAGAATTATTTAGAGTTACAGTCTTCAAACTTTTAGATCACACGCTCCTATCAGTCAAATGTTTGAGCATGTAGTCTCAATATGTATATTCACGTACACATTAAAAATTCACCACTGGGCCAGGCGTCATGGCTCACACCTGTAATCCCAGCGCTTTGGAAGGCCAAGGCAAGAGGATTGCTTGATGCCAGGGGTTCAAGACCAACAGTTTGAGACCAGCCTGATCAAGATAGAGAGACACTATCTCAATCAAAAAAGAAAAAAAAAATGCACCATTGCATAGATACATTATTTATTATTATAAATCATATATTTACAAAAACAAAATTTAAAAGCATGAGATAAAAAATAAATACGAGTTTAATTTCTTCCATAGTCCATAGAAGTGTGGATTCCTATGATAGAGGCCTAGCACATGCCCCAGGACTTTGCTTTCCAGTTTGGACACCTCTGACAGTGCAAGGTACTAACTCACCAAGACTGATGCAGAAGAGCATAAAGTGTTTTGCAGTGACTTCCTATAAGTTATTACTGCTACTAGAAAATTGGTAGGTTCACAGGGCCTTCAGATTGAGAGAATGACACTTTTTAAAATACATATTATATTTTGGCAGTGTATTTCCATTGGACTTCATGTTCTAGCATAAGCCATTTTTCAATATTCTTTGGCAGAATATTTATTGAGAGGGTTCTATGTGCTCTTGTGCATGTCGGATGCCAGGAAAGGAAAATTGCCTGCTCCTAGAAGAAGGGATAGAATAGAATTCCTTTCGCCTGTGTGATTCATAGGGCCTCACTACTGAGTAAGGAAAGGAAGCTTAGAGCTAACTTTAATGTAGTATTTTACCATTCTGGAAGTACTTTTAAAATGTTTGTTACCTCATTTGAGAATAAATATCAAGAAATTTTAAATACTAGTTATGTTTGAAATTTAAAATATATCAGGAAAAATCATGGCTTTCATGGAGTTTACTTAATTTTTATAATATAGGGTTATGAAAATAAAAACGATGGTTGGTTACTTGGGCAAAATGGCATTAAAAAGGGACGACCCTGTTCCCTTCTTGTTTTCACGTTTGATGACCAATCACAGACTAAACTCACATGACTATCCTACTTCTCCTTCTCATGGTTTTGTCTGTTTTCTAAATTTTATATGGGCCATTTTTTTGTGAGGTAAAAAAATTTTGGGAAAGTAAATTTAAGTGTGTGTTTAAATGTGTATAAACAAATGCATATATTGTTTAAATGTATGTCTACACATAACAATTTATTTCTTTATTCATATGTGACTTCTTTTTTTTTTTTTTTTTTTTTTTTTTTTTTCGAGACAGAGTCTCGCTCTGTCACCAGGCTGGAGTGCAGTGGTGCGATCTCCACTCACTGCAACCTCTGCCTCTCAGGTTCAAGCGATTCCTCTGCCTCAGCCTCCTGAGTAGCTGGGATTACAGGCGCATGACACCATGCCCGGCTAATTTTTGTATTTTTAGTAGAGACGGGATTTCATCATGTTGACCAGGATGGTCTCCATCTCTTGACCTGGTGATCCACCCGCCTCGGCCTCCCAAAGTGCTGGGATTACAGGCCTGAGTCACCGCGCCTGGCCCTGATTTTGCCACTTTCTAGCTGGGTAACTGGAAAAATTCCTTAATCACTCCGACTCAGTTTCCTTGTTTATCAAATGTGAATAATCATAATTGAAACAATATATACAAAATGCATCAGCCTGGAACATACTAAAGGTTAGATCAGTATTGTTTGTGTTTATCTTTCCACACAGACAAACCAATGACAGACACTTTCTATAAAGAAAGTGTTCTTGGCCGGGCGCGGTGGCTCAAGCCTGTAATCTCAGCACTTTGGGAGGCCTAGACGGGCGGATCACGAGGTCAGGAGATCGAGACCATTCTGGCTAACACGGTGAAACCCCGTCTCTACTAAAAAAAAATACAAAAAACTAGCCGGGCGAGGTGGCGGGCGCCTGTAGTCCCAGCTACTCGGGAGGCTGAGGCAGGAGAATGGCGTGAACCTGGGAGGCGGAGCTTGCAATGAGCTGAGGTCCGGCCACTGCACTCCAGCCCGGGCGACAGAGCGAGACTCCGTCTCAAAAAAAAAAAAGAAAAAAGAAAAAAAAAAAGAAAGTGTTCTAGGACTTAACTATCATATCAAATGGAACCTGTTACAACTTACTTGCCCAGTGTTTGCAATTTCCTTTTAACCTACACTCTGCCAACTCCACCGCCTCTGCACATAAAAGAGATGTCAGCCTGATCCCAGGATAAAGCAAACATCTTATTGGGTGGGCATTATTAAGCACCTAAAAAAGCAAACTTGTAATAAATCACTCTTTGAAACAGGCCTTGTTTTGTGCACTGAAACTCCAGATAGTTACAATGATGAGGGTCTGCCTTACATAACAATTTATGACTTGTACTTGACCTTGCTGAGCTTCAGTGTTTTTTCTCTTTCTATAGGAAAAAGTGTTTTATCTCTTTCTATAGGAAAATAAATAGGGAAAATCATACCTTTCTCCTCAGGCCAATGCAAAGGCAGTACAAATTAGAGCTTGGTTAGTTGGACCACTTCTTAGCACCAATGCCGGAATTCATAGTCTTGAAGAGAACCAGCTTCTATTGTGTCCCAGAAGACTTGGGGATAAGAAAGAAAGAGGAGAACACCCTACTTTCCTAGGGTGATTCTTGGGGCCAAACATCTTTGAATTCCCACTCTCCTGTGACATTTTATAGCATTTTATGTATATTATTCTTAAGGCATTCAAATATCTTGCCTTGCATTGTGTTATGTATGTATTGGTAGAGATCTTTATTTGATGGCAAACACCTTGAGGAAAATGTTGTCTCCTTCAAGGTTTTGTTTTCCAACAGTGGCTAGAACAGTAACTATTAAATTGCCTGACATGTAACAGTAACAACAAAGATTTGTAAAATAAATGAAAAAGACAAACAAAAATACCATAAATTCTGAGGAAGCTCAGAGAGAATCCAAGGATAAGAGAAGTGTCAGAAAAGGTTGGGGGGTCCCAGATATATGGTAAACAGAACTTACATTGTAAACATTAGAAATTATGCTTGTATGTTGTTTTAATTTTCTAAAGCACTTTTACATGAGACAGCCTAGCATACTCACTAAAATCCAGATGAGGTAGGTGAGACAGATAGAGGGACTTTCTTTTTAAAATGAAAAAAATTAAAGCAAGGAAAGGTTAAATGATTCCTTTAATATTATAAAGCTAGTAACAGAGTTGGGTTAATACAAAGGTCCTAGACTCCTCATTCTGGAAGCTGTCCACTTTTTTTTTTTTTTTTTGGAGGAAGGAAGAGGGGAGTGGCCAGGGAGACACTTAAGGATCATACTATAAGAATAGGTCTCTAAGTGGACAATGATTTTACACTAATGGAGTTGATCATCAAATCAGTATGCTTTAGTGTTATCAGAGAGGTCCTTCTAGCCATGGTCCCATTAGAAGCTTCAACAACATCCCCAGCAAGGAACTTCTGCTATGACACATCCAGATCCTGGGAACTCCCTTCTTGCCAAGACAGTCTATTTCATCTTCTGACAGTTTTGACCACTACAAAGTTCTTTCTGGTATTTTAACATCATTTCTCTCCTTTTAAGTTTCACATTGTTTCTTTTTCTACCCCCTTGAGACCACAAAAAAACAATCTAATCCCTCTTCCATGTGGCACTTGATATATGTATGTGAAGACAGCTATCATGACTGCCCCCTGACTTGAGTTGTACATTTTCCAAGCTAATAGTCCCAGGTCCTTAAAACTTTCTTCCTAGGAACCAGTGTTGATTCTTGGTCTCTCAAACCCTGCCTGTTGTCTTTGTGGTTGTGCTCCTTGATGTGTGATGTACAGAGCAGGTGGGAGCTGAGGCAGTGTGCAGAACAGCATGACCGTGGCTCCTTGATACAATATTTCTATTAATGCAGCTTGAGATAGAGCATGTTTTTTTGGCAGTCACTTTGTTACAAATCACTCTGCTGGCCCGTATTGTGCTTATTCTCAAAAACAAAAAAAGTTTTTAAAACGTGGGCTGTTAAGCCATGTCTCCTCCATTCTGTATTGTATCATTTATTTGGGACATATTGACGCATAAGCCTTTTTAACCTTGGTATTGTACAGTGATTAAGAGCTGAGTTTTTGGAGTTATACCAAGATGGGTCAGTATTTGGATTCTACACTTACTAACTTTGTAAACTTGGACAAATTATATAACTTCCCTTTGCTTCGGTTTCTCATGCAAAAAAGAGATAATAATAATGTACCTCTTAAGTTTATTATAAGAATTAAATAATATATGTAAAATACTTAAAATAGTTCTTGCCACATAAGAAGCACACAATAAACATTAGTTTTCCTTTCATTTTCTTTTTCTTTTTTTTTTAGCCGATGAGATTCAGCCCATAATTCCACTTTGCCAACATCTTTTTGTATATAATCATTTTATTCAACACATTTGCTATTGATCTCAGCATCTTGGTTCATTCACAGATTTCATGGCTTCTTTACGTTTTTCCAAGTCGTTTTTGAAAGCATTGTCCAAGGCAGAACCGAAAAGCACCCACCTCCCAATAGGTTAACATTGATTTATTAACTAGCACTCCCATAGCCACAGTTGTTGAGCCATGATAGAGTCACCTATTTTCACCTAAATTTTTGTTATTTCAACCTAAAGGAATTTATAGAGAATAACATAATGTAGTGGCCACCCAGGAGCTTTATTACAACTTAACATGTTATTTTACTGCCTCAGATTTATTTATAAGAGGTAAAACATTGCACATTCAGTTGAAACCACCTTCCCTGGTACAGTCCTCTTCCGCTTCTCCCCAGAGGTGACCATTATTGTGTCATTTCACTTTCATCTTATCCATATTTTTTGCAGTTCATTTATTAAAATACCTGATGTAACTTTATCAAAAAGGGTTTATGAAATTTGCATTTGCTAATGTTATCAGAGAGTTCTTTGGTAAGTGGGGTATTTAACAATGCTGGTTAATTAAAATGAAAAAGAAAAAGAAATTATAGAAGGATATGGGATAGCTCCTAGAAATAAAGAAGCTAGAGAACGAGATCTCAGAAAGCCCCAAAACAGTGTCACCTCCAGGTACTGACATCATTTTAGGTTAGAGTATCTTCATTATGATGGATTTGCTCAAACTCTTTTCCATGCATGTATCATGCCACTAAAGAGAGTGGGAGAGTGGCTTCACCATGTTTTGTGCTTACCCTTTGGCTAGGGTAGTAGAGGACACTTTGCTTGCTTACCTTGTGGGGGGGGGGGGTTAAGTGAGGGAGGAGGCAAGAAGTGGAGTTAGGACAGAAATATTTAGAGGGATACAATGTATTGGTAACATTATGGTTATTGGTGGATTCACAGATGTTCATTTTATAAGGTATATAAATGTTACATTATTTTTGTAATATGTATCAAATATTTTAAAAATAAACTTTAACAAAACAGTAGAAAAAAAAATTGCATGCAAAGAAGGCTTTTTGGTTACCAGTGTAAAAGTAGAGAACTAGTAAGAGAAGAAGGCAAATAGATACCAGACAGGTGGAAACAAGAAATCTATAACATCCCCAACAGCCACCATGCAACTGAGCTATCACTTATTAACCCTGTTACAAAAGCAATATAAATTTAGGCTAGTCTTGGTGACACTGTGCTGGCTTCTAGAGATTATGTCATCCTTTTCTAAGTATGCACAGGTCTTTCCTACATGTGCCTATCTTAGATTTCATTTAATTTCAAGGGCCATAAAGCTACTCAGATGAGCCTTAAAAAGGGGGAAATTAATTGTACTGCTCTTGGGGGTTTCTCACAGAATTCAAGAGCTTTAAAGATAACTAAACATGGAAACAAAAGCACACACCTCTATGTCACTAGGTGTCAGTGTCACCAGGTGAAGGGCAAGGATTCAGCTGTAATGGAGGTCTGTTCTTTTGGTGTTTGTAGGCAGAAACAGTCTTCTAAATTGAGCATGGGAATGGGAGGATGTAATGGGCATTCTACTACATATCACTTTCTAGAATCTTATCTAGGCTCAATGTCTCTTTTACCGTTCTATAATTTGCAGAATTCACCTTTTTCCCCTCAACCCCAAGACATTTAACTAGAATTATTCAGAATGTTTATGGCCTGACCTTACATCTGCAAATATTCAGAAATAAATTATTTCTTTATGTGTTTATTTATTTGTTATATTCATTGACTGGTTCTGGAAAGGATTTTTGTTGGAGTTCAACAGTTCAATCTTAACTGCATATTTTCTTAAGACCCGCAGGTATTATTCAATGAGTGTAGGAAATCTGAACTCATTTTGAGGGTCTAGGTGGTCTCAAAAATTTTTAAACGCTTTAACTTCCTATTGTATTCCACAGTAATCTGCTCAAACTAGCTGGAGAAAAAGGAGGCATTATTAGAATCATATACAGGTAAGGTTACGGCAAGAAACAAGTAATCAAAAGCTATAACTGAAAGCCCAAATGAAGTGAGATTTTCAGGGCTTGGAGACAGGAGATAGGCGATAGGCCAGGAGCATTGTCTGAAGGTGCAGTTGCAATACAGGAAGTACAGTTGGCGAGAAAGTCTGCTTTTTCCTGCAGTAGGATGGGACATACAATTGAGAAGTTAACTAAAACAATGATGTTTTGAGGTAAAGGGGCTAAAACTAAGGTGGGGGGAAGTTAAATGATGTTATTGTATGAATTCCCCTCTATGTTCACCCCCACCTATATGAGTTGCTGACAAAAAACAAGTGTGTTGAAAGTGGCCTACCAGAAAGAACAAGCCTAATTTTTTCTTTTTTCTTTTTTTCTTTTTTTTTTTTAAGAGAGGGTCTCACTCTGTCACCCAGGCTGGAGTACAGTGGTGCCGTGATAGCTCACTGCAGTCTCAGCCTCCCAGACTCAAGTGATCCATGATCCTCCCACCTCAGACTCCTAAGTAGCTGAGACCACAAGTGCACACCACCACACTCAGCTAATTTTTAAGTATTTTGTAGTGATGAGGTCTCACTAATCAGGCTGGTCTCGAGACTCCTGGGCTCCTGGGCTCAAGTGATCTGCCTCAGCCTTTCAGAGTGCTGGGATTACAGGTGTGAGCCATAACACCAGCCAAGGACAGCTTTAAAAAGAATAATGTGACAGTGCTCCAAAAGGAGGCATTAAATACTATTCCTGAAATTAGGCTGAAGTCCCTTTACAATGGAAGAGTGGACTCCAGGACTTAGCAGTACTTAGCTATTTGGAAAGAGATATTTTTCTTTTCCATCATCTGACACTTTTCTTTAAACACCATCTTCTTCCTACAAAAACAAAACTAACCTGTTGGATTGCTAAAGGTCTCTTTCTAACTATCAGATTGACTGTTACAAATTTGTTAAAGTGCTGACCTATGGCCAGTGCCATTGAACAGAGGAAAAGTAAAATGAATAATTTCGCCCGTCACAATATAGAAGGAGGGAGGGAAGGAAGAAAGAAGTAAATAAAGAGGACTGTGACCTGAGTAGGAGCAGAGGGGGAGGAAATAATATTAAGTAATATTAAAGAAACCTTTTGCTAAATATACAACTCTGAATTAAGAGAAGCAAGAGGTCTCCTGAGGCCCCTGCAGCAACAGCTGGGATGTATCACCAGATGGAGAAATAAGGGTCTTCATGCCCACCAAGTTCCCATCTCCTCTATTTTAATCCTATTTATTTATTTATTTATTTATTTAGACAGGTTCTCACTCTGTTGTCCAGGCTGGAGTGCAGTGACATGATCTCAGCTCACTGCAACCTCCACCTCCCAGATTCAAGCAATTCTTGTGCCTCATCCTCCCCAGTAGCTGGGACTACAGGCATGTACCAACATGCCCAGCTTTTATTTATATATATATATTTGGTTGGGGATACAGATGGGGTTTCCCTGTGTTGGCCAGGCTGGTCTTGAACTCCTGTTCTCAAGTGATCCACCCACTTTAGCCTCCCAAAGTGCTGGGATTACAGATGTGAGCCACCGTGCCCAGCCCCCCATCTATTCTAGACATGACCAAGTCCATAGCTGCAGTAGAGTCAAGGCCCCCTGTAGCCATCCTGACTTAGTGTGTGTCTTCCTTCTAAACCTTAATTGCTGAGTAGAGTCCCATTCCTTCTCCTCTCCAGCCATACTTTGTTCAGAGGAGAAAAGCAAGCAGCAGAAAGCACTCCACCCCATCTAGGCTTCCCTTCCTAATTTGGAGGCTATATCTGCTCTCCCAGTCTTCATTGACTGGAAATTACCTCTATCACTCCAGCAGGAGGAGAGCTAGCAATTCAGAAGGGATCTCCAAAGTGTGAATGGAGAAGAGCTGGTCTAAGGACTTGGTGACCTTCTGAGAAAACAGTGACTCTTCAATCCTGAATGAAGTAAAGAAGAAAGAGGCACCCAATAATGCTCAAACTATTATTATGGTGAGGATAGAAGAAAGAACCAAGCTCTAGAAGTCACTAAATTGTATGGGTCATTTACTCATTAATTCATTCAACAACGTTTATAACCTGGCTTCCCTGTGCCAGGTACTATGATTATCGTAAGAGACAACCAACAGATCCCTGTGCTCATGGAGCTTATGGTCTAGTGGCAGAGGCAGCTGTAATATACAAAATAACACAAAATATTCCTCGGAATCAGGGATGGAGGCAGAGCAAACCAGCTTGCAATGCTAGAGGAATATAAAAGTGAAAAAGCAAACCTCAGGACCTGAGGGTGCTAAAGCTTGTTTTAAAGAGTAAAGTGGTTTTCTGTAGTCAGCTAAGGAAAAAAAAAAAGAAAAAAAAGCTGGATTATAGGATCTTTAGGTTTTTAGTTTGGCTTTATATTGTAAGTGAAAGAAAAATTCCATGTTGGGATGTGTCCTTTTTCATTTGTGTCGTCACTGTTATTCTTTTTAAACTCTTGGGTTTGTGTGTACTAGTGAGTGGTTGGGAGAGATTATTTTGCTTGCCTCAGAAATTTCTGTAGGAGGCTAAATGTATTAGGAATATTCAGCAAAAAAAAGTAAGTATTAGTGGTTATAAGAAAATACATCAGAAAATACTACACATTGGAGGTTTCAGGTGGCAGCTACACAGAACAAAAAATAGTTCATGTGCTGGCAACAAGAATGACTATTTCCATAGTTAAAGCATGTCTGGTGAGAATGGCAAACACTAGATATTGATGTAGATTTTAGTTTTTATTTATATTTTAGAGAGACATAATTACATTTTGATTTTATGTCATTTCTTGTGGAATAGACCTGTTATTCTACTGGGATTGTGTATCCTCAGTAAGCTATGCAATTTGTATTGATATTTGCTTTATCTGTACATGTTCATAGGGTGTGTATGAACTGAGGCTCCCAGTGGAGGCAGAATTACTTAGAGCTTAAAAGCTGGTGCTTCTGGAGTCAGAAAGATCTGCATTCAAACACCAGCTCTGTCATACTACTGAAATGACCTTGACCAGGCTTCTTAATTCTGCCAAAGCTTTGGCCTCAGTTTCCTAAACTGTAAAATGGGAATTTTAATGGTTCCTACCCTTAAGGGTTATTATGAGAATTAAACAAGATGATGCATATAAAAACAGTCACTGACAATAAATAATAGCTGTTATTTTAAGTGTGACTTGTGATATAGAGTGATGTTTAGTGCCTAGTGATATGGAGCCCTGGATCATAAATAGAAATGTTATCTTCTGATTATGATAATTAAAATGATTGAGAGATTTGGGAGGGCCATTCTTTGAGGATTGCTAAAAATGTAATATGGTGGCATAGTGTTATACAATGGATGAGATGAACTGAATATTCTATTTTCTTTACAAAAGATAGTGGTGTTCCCAGTTATTTAGGTAACACTGGAGAAATCCAGAGTATTTATGTAATTTTTACTTGACTTGTTTAGTTTTTTGTTTGTTTGTTTGTTTTGTTTTGAGACAGGGTCTCACTCTGCTGCCCAGGCTGGAGTGCAGTGGCATGATCTTGGCTCATACAACGTCGACCTCCTGGACTCAATCCTCCCACCTCAGCCTGCCAAGTAACTGGGACTACAGGCATGTACCACCATGCTCTGCTAATTAAAAAAAAAAAAAAATGGGGTCTGGGTTTCACCATGTTGCTCAGGCTAGTCTGAAATGCCTGGGCTCAAGTGGTCTGCCCACCTCAGACTCCCAAAGTGATGGGATTACAGGCGTGAGCCAACATGCCTGGCCTTATTTAGCTTTCTTCATATGTGTCTAGGAGAATAAGATCTCACTTTTAACTCCAAATTTTCATTGCATGCTTAGTATCATATAGCCTTATGATAGCGTTTTTCAAAGTGTGGTTCACTAGAATCATGGAGGTGACTTGTTAAAAACTCTGATTCCTGGCCCTGATGTGGCAAGTATCTGAATTTTAAATAAATGCCCAACCCAGCTGATTTTTATGAACATCTAAGCTTCAGAATGACTAGACCACACAAATTATGGTGTTCCACAAATAAGCTATGCTCTTGAAGCTCGGTCAGGTTGTGCTTATTATTTAAATAGTAACTTGGGTGACATATCTATGTGACATACCCTGACACCTTCACAGAACATAAACTTTTTTGTACTTTATGCCTTAACAACCCCTTCCAAATCACTTGATTAATAATGATTAACTTTCTCTTCTAGTCTTGAGAAACAATTGTCTTTCCCTGCTTTTTCTGGTAATAGCTAAATTGTTAAGCTTATCCTTTTTACTAAAGGGCAGGACTCGGCTGGGCACTATGGCTCATGCCTATAATCACAGCACTTTGTGAGGCCAAGGCACTTCAGCCTGGGCAACAGCAAGATTCTGTCCAAAAACAAAACACAAACAAACAAATGAATACAGTAGGGCTGGACGGCTGAGTGCAGTGGCTCTTGCCTGTAATCCCAATAATTTGGGAGGCTGAGGTGGGAAAATCACTTGAACTCAGGGGTTCAAGACCAGCCTGGGCAACATGATAGAACCTCGTCTCTACAAAAAATACAGAACAATTAGCCAGGCATGGTATAGTGGTGTGCACCTGTAGTCTTAGCTACTTGGGAGACTGAGACAGGAGGATAGCTTGAACCCGGGAAGTCAAGGCTGCAATTCACCAAAATCACACCACTGCACTGCAGCCTCTACAACAGAGCAAAACTCTGTCCCCCCATCACTCCCTATACCAAAAATAAAAAGAGTAGGGCTGGGAATGAGGCAAAAGTTAATAGTTGTGTGATTAGTATCCATAGAGAACCCCTGGTTTATTCCAACCTCTTCGTGTTTGAACTTGTTAAAGCTGGTGTTTCTATCCCCCGTCCCTGTCCCTAAAGTCTCATATATCCCTGGCATACCAAGCTTTATGTCCCTGACCCTTCCTGTCTTGTTCACTGCTCCAGAGCCATTTTGATCTCTGATTGCTGTCTAATTCTGCTTCTAGGAGTTTGTTAACCATGAAAGTGGTAAAACATATTTTCATAAGTTCCAGTTTCTAAATGGAGAAGAAATATATATGTAGTAATGCCCATGTGAGTTGAGGGTGAGGCAGAGAAAGGGAAAAATGCCTATGAATTCAGGGAAAGAATCTCTACCTTTATATTGCCAGACCCTTAGGTAGTTACAGACAAAGACAGTTGAGCCACGGAGGTACATCTGATGCTGCCTCAGCATGTTGATTCTGCAAGTATGTAACCTGCTAAGCCATTTTATACTGCTCAGGCAACTTGACAAATTTTGATATTTGAAGTTCCCTGGTTTAGGGGACTGATTGGTAAGGAAAACAATGCTAATTGCCTTTTGATTAAAGATGTTTTTAGGAAATCCTTCTAGCTTTAATGGAAGTAACATTCTTTATATGGTAAATTTGGAGATTGCAATTCTCTTTGGAAAGCAAAATCTCTTCAGCGTGAATCTACAATGAAAGATGACACCTGTCCCATGAAAGATGTCTGTCCATTTAGCAACTTTAATAAAATCAGGCCCATATGCTGAGATGGCTCCCACTAGTACTGTCTGGGCCACAGGGTGGCCTTATAGTCTGTTACAGAGCAGTGGTTATACACATAGCCTTTGGAGTCAAATAAATGTGGGTTTTGAATCCTGGCTTCACTGCTCACCAGTTAAGTGAACCTAGACTAGTTATCTACTCTCAGTTTCATAAACTGTAAAATGAGAATAATAATAGCTGTGTGAGAAACATAAGGTAATGGGCATACAGCCTGTAGTATTGTCCCTGGAATGTAGTGGCACTCAAGTGTTCACCTTTGTTGTCTTCTTATGATTCTATTGTCCCACTCGTTTTGTGCACCTTGTCCAAATCTTTCCAAATGTAACCATATAACATGTCAAGATGTTCCTAATTCCCTATTCTTCATTTTCTGAAATTCATTGTTAAATCAACAAATATTTCCTGAACACCTACTATGTGCAAGACACTATTCTACCTACTTAAGTCACAGAACAAAACAGACAAAAATCCTTGTCATCATGGAGCTTACACCCTAGTTAGGGGAGAAATACAACAGATAAGAAACATGGTAAGTAAGTTACATAGTATGCTAAATGGGATTAGTATTGTGGGAAAAAAACAGAGTGGGATTATATATGGAGACTGAGTGTGGTGGTAGAGGTTCCATCCAGTTTCAAATGCAATGGTCATGATAGGCCTCAGTGAGTTGTTTAAACATAAAGGGGATGGGAAATACCTTTTTTGTGAAATTATGCAGAGCTCAATATACTTGGGCAATTTTAGGCAAAGGTAAGGGTCTAGAATGTCCAAAACAACTGGGAAGTCATTTCTCAAATGAAGCAAAAAATTAGCAGAAGGATGCTTGGTGGTACTTGCCCATTGGATCGCAAGAACCATTTTCTGTTTGTTTTCCGTTTCTGATCTCATTCCCGTCTATTCTCCAAGGTTACGGAATCTTCATCTTTCAACCGCCTCAGTTTCACCTCTCAGGATCTTGAGTGATGGATAATGTTATCCGTAAAAGATGAGAAATCAGAGCCTCTTATGCTATATCTCTATGTTTTCTGTAACGTGGAGTTTATATAACATAAAACTATGTTTTATGTAACAAAGTTAAATCCTTTGGAACTCAGGGATACATACACAATTTAACTATAAATTTATGATTAGGTTTAATGTTTGACAATTTGTATTAAAACTTTTATTAAAACAGCAGCAGAATTTTTTTTAAACCTGGTAAAGTAGGAAGAGCACTGCAATGGGATTCAAAGACCAGGGGCTGCCCTAGCCTGGCCACCAATTGTCCTTTGGCAGTTCTGTGCCCAAGACTTTCTCGTCTGTAAATTGGGAGTGGGAGGAAGTGTCCCTTCTCTCTCTGTAATTCCACATGTCTTTGAAAAGCTCTAAGGAAAGTTTTTGTCTAGAAGCTAAAGAAGATATTAATGTTTAAGACTAATTTCTTGACAATTGCTTTATTGAAAATTTCAATTAATGTGATTTGTCCATTTGTGGATAGGAACAAAAATGGAATGGTATTCATCTACATATTATTTGGGCCTCTTTACCATTTATGTTGTAAATGGAGAGAATTTATTCTTACCACATAACTGCTCACCACAGTTTTGCCATATGTGTAGAAATTCAAGGCCTTGTTATCAAATGTTGGTATCACATACTTAAAATAGTCCACTATTTGTGAACTTAAAGAGATTTACAAATGATGCATGCCTCTCAAAGCCTTTTAAGCATTATTAGTTTAATATCAGAAATATATTATAAATAAAATGTTATCATCTTCATTTCATATGGGAAAAATTGAAAAGCATACAAGATCCACTCAAAAAAATCAGTCCATCTACACTGTAAACCCAGGCCTTTCCTAATCTTCTGAACCACAGAATGGCAAACTGCTGCCTGCAGGCTAAATCTGCCTTCTCTTCTCCTGCTTATATATGGCTGCTTTCTTAAGAAGATGGCAGAATTGAGTAATTGCAACAGAGATTGTATGAGTCACAAAGCCTATAATATTTACTATCTGTTCCTTTACAGAAAAAAAAAATTGCCATATGGTCTAGACCATATGGATCTCTTTGTTAGGAGACTAAGGAGAACATACCTAGACTCATGGCATTTCAGCTCTGCCTTATTTTACATATACTGGCACATGGTACCATTTTGTAAGAAAACTACGCATCTTCTCTCTTCCTTCTTCATTTTCTCCTTTGTAGGCTGGTTACTCGTTTTTAATTGTTATTGTTATTGTTATTTGTTCATTCATTCATTTATTCCATAAGTTCTTATGGTGTACATACCTGGGGACAAATGACTAATAAAATGTAGCTTTATCCAGTTAACTTGTATAGACAAATAACTGACCATTACTATAGGGAGAAGTGCTATCAAGGATTGTGACTAGAACAGAAAGGAAAGGTATTTGATTCAGCTGAAGGGGTTTGTGAAGGTGTCTGGGAAAAGTAGATACTTGAGCTGAGGATAAGAAGAGGATAGGGACCCGGGGAGGAGGGGATATGCATTCCATGTCCCAGCAACATTTTCCAAGGCCCGTATCAGTCAAGGTTCAGTGCAGTAAACAGAAACCAATGTAGTCATCTTAGGACGGAAAGAATAGGCTAAAAGCCATAAGTAATTAGGACAGAAATCATGAAAGGGCCAAAAGAATGAGCTACAGGCTAGCCCACCAGGAATGATTCCCAGAAGATATGATACTGTCCTGGAATTATTCAGCCCAAGAACCTCTTGCTGTCCACTAATGAAGAATCAAGAAGGCATCCTAGATGCGGCCACTGCAACTGCCTCTTAACACTCAGGCTAGAAAATGGACACAGAAACTGTTATAGAAAACATTGTCTGCAAAATTGCTTACCAGTAGAAAAAAAACAGCTGAAAAAAGGCAGGTAGATGGCCTCAACCCCATTTTCAATTTCTGTGTCTTAGACTAATGCATCTATTTTGTGCATCCGGAACCCTTGCTGCAAAAGATGGGAAAGATAGCTTTCTACCTTCTATAACCCAGGAAGGCACCCATGAAGTAAGGTAGAGTAGAGGTTGAGCAAGCCAAGCCACAGAATTTGTCACATATACAAAATCAATGTCACTGTCCATTCAAGGAATTGCAAATAGTTTGGAATGTTGAGCAGTAGTCATTAGGTATTTAAGTATGGATCCCTTCTTAGTATCAAAATGTTGAGCCCTCGATGCACATGATAGTAGTTATATTGTAGCATCCTATAGTTAAGAAATATATTGCAAATGATTACATTCAGATAAAATTTTATTTTGTTAATCACAAATACATATGTTTAGAAAATGGTAGTGATAACAATAGCTCACATATGCTATATGCATTATCTATATTAAGTCCTTTGGTAGTAATGCATATATACTCAACCTATATCATTTGTTTAGTCAACAAATAATACATGGGCTACTTATGGATTATAGAACTCTTTTCAGAATACAGAACAAAGGTGTATTTTTCATTCTCATCATAGTCCAGTGAAGGGTCTATGTGTGTGGAGGTGATGGTGAGAAGGGAGGCCAATTCTGCTCCATGTGATTATTCAGACATCCTGGCTTTTCCTTTTTATTGGCTGCACCATGTCGTTGGTCCACTGGATTCTCTTCATTCTTCTGGATTGAAGTTAAGAGATCTGAAATAGGAGGATGGCCATACTTAGAAGAAATGTACAACACTTGTGCACACATTTTAACTGGTTAGAACTCAATCATGTGGCCACAACTGAGATGATCAAGAGAACTATAATCTAGCTACAGAATTTGGCAGTATGATTGAAGTGAATCATAAAATTATTTGAGTTTAATTAGACAATGTCTAAATGTAATTGATGTAACAGAGAAATGTGAACCTGCTCCATGTTCCCTCTCTGCTCCATGTGATTATTCAGAGATCACAACCTTTTTCTTTTATTGGCTACACCATCTCCTAGGACCACTGGATTATTTACCTCCTTCTGGATTGAAATTTGAGATTAGAAATAGGAAGATGGCCATGCTTAGAAGAAACGTACAACACTTGTGCACACATTCTGTTGATTAGAACTCAATCTTGTGACCACAACTGAGTTGATCAAGATAAATATAATCTAGCTACAGAATTTGGCAGTATGATTGAAGTAAATGATAAAATCATTTAAGTTTAATTAGACAGTGTCTAAATGTAATTGATATAACAAAGAAATGTGAACCACTTCATTACATTACTGAAGGAATTCTGTTTTCATATAGTATGAGGATTGGGGAGATATGGAGGGAATAACACATCTATTGAGTCTAGAAATAGGTGAACCAAAGATAAAAGAATTATCACTATTTGCAGCACTGCCTATGAATTGGAGTACTCCACGTGTCCATCCATTAACTATTTACTAACGGCCTGCCATTTGCCAGGTACCGTTCTTGGTGGTGGAATAAAACAACTTATCCTCTCTGCCAGGCAGATATATCCATAAGATAGAGATGGATCTACCAAATCCTCATAGTGTGAAGGCCCAAGTTTTTATAGCATTTCATGTAATTAACTTTGCTCTGATTCTCTACTAGCTAAGTGTCTTCTAATTCACTCTTGGACTGTCTTTGATCTCAGGAAGAAAATATGCCGATTCCAGCACAAGCCTTCTAATCCCCGTGATCCCAGCAACCTCCTTTTTCTCCTTTTCCTCCTTCTCCTTCTTTGTTTTCATCATCATCATCAAGTTCATCCTTATAGCCAGCATTCACTAAGTACTGTGAATTTTTTTTATTTATATCTTTATATATTTATTTATATCTTTAATTTATATTTTTATATCTTTTTATTTTTTTATTTATATCTTTTAATTTATATCTTTTATTTATATCTTTATATCTTTTATATCTTTTATTTATAACTTAATCTTATATCTTTTAATCTTTTTTATTTATATCTTTTAATCTTCATGACAGTTGCATTTTATAGATGCAAGTAGTGAGTCTCAGAGAAATTCAGTAATTTGCCCTCATAGTAAGTAATGGTGAGGGTGGATCAGAACCCAGCTCTGCTGACATCATAGCCCAAGTTCTGTCTACCATTATAAAGGAATAAATTTGCGTCTAGGTTTATATAAAGGTCAGTCCCTTGAGAATTTAAATAAACATGAATTACTTCCTTGAAATGGTCAAATCTGGATGTATTGACAAAATCAAGTTATTGGTCTCACAGTACTTCAGGACCCACTACTGACCTAGAGAAACCCCTCAAAGGTTATTTGACCCTCTTGCCAAGGCAGTTGCTGGCCACCTGCCTGTGACATTCCTGTTTCTGAACTTTAACTGCATCGTTGGTGACCCAATAATTTCGTAAACTAATCTGTTTACCAGAGAGTACTATTAACAAATTTGCATTTTTAGAATGAAAGAAACCACTCTCATAAATAAAACCCATACTTTAGAACAAAATTTAGTGAGTTTACCAGATAAAAAGTATATTTGATTCCTTCAACAACAGCCATACTGTGTAACTGCAATTATTGAACAAAGGTATAATCAGAAAAAGATGTTTTTGAATTAAAATGTATTGATAAGAATAAATCAAAGTAAATGTATTTTCTTCTAATGGCAGTTTTATTTTCCCAGAGTGAGAATTTAAAATTGCTTCAATTGCTTCTAAGTTAGTGAATAGGAAAAGTGCTTAAATGGTGATAAAATGCGTAACAAATGTTTAACCAGCATACAAAGGATGACAAAGAAAAGACCAGTTCTGCATATGTCACAATAAACTATGCATGCTTATGCCATTCCATACTTTCCCAAGCAGTGTACAACAAGCAAAAACATCCTATTTTTCCAAACAGTGTACGAGCAAAATCATCTCCTTCATCTTCATCTTTCATGATATTACATATCTTTATGTAAAACTAACCCTTGCACAAGGTGTCATTTCTTTTGTTTCACATTATTTCTGTCCCTTTGTATCTTATATTGTCACTTCTGCTGGTTTTTCACTTCTGAATTACATCCTCACATTATAGAAAGAATAAAAATGTAGGTCAAAGTGTATCTTTGTGAAATCACTGTAGGAACACTAGAAGAAACAATGAAGGGATAATGTGTTTTTTGTATTTTTATACAGTATATAGTAATGATGATGGTTGCTCATTGCTGGTCTTTGGAGAAGTGCCATAGTAGATGTGTGGTTTTGGTGACAATAACATTCTTCTGTTGAACTATACAAACTTGAAAGTCCACCATTCTCAACTGAATTGCAATAAAGCCAAGCTTTATCACAAGTAAATATGTAGTGATTATCCAACTCAGTATCTGTATCCATAGGGTGGACCAGCAAGGCTTGATGACACATCCATCTATTAGCAAATTAATGTGGCAACTACAAATACTATCTCAAGAAAGTGAAGGAACACTCCCTTGAATGAAGATACTACTGGATTCTACTCCGGGTTTAACTCTGTGCCTCTGGAGAATTCGTCCCTCCTTCTGAAGGTTTGAATTTTTAATCTGTAAAATGAGGGAGTTGGACTGGATGTACAAGATCCCTTCCAGATTTAAAATACTGCAGTTCTACTCCATTGGGAGGTGGGACAGGAGAGTAACCTTCATTTTTAAAGTTGATTAGGAGCCACGTGTGTGCCTTATGTCTGTAATTCCAGCAACTGGGAAGGCTGAGGTAGGAGGATAGCTTAAGGCCAGGAGTTTGAGACCAGACTTGGCATCACAGTGAGACCCTATCTCTACAAAAAATAAAAAGTTGTTAGCCAGGCATGGTGGCACACACCTGTAGTGCTAGCTACTACAGGATAGGTTGAGCCCAGGAGTTCGAGGTTATAGTGAGCTATGATTGTGCCACTGTACTCCAGCTTGGATGACAGAGCAAAACCTGTCTCTAAAAAAATAATAAAAATAAAGAAATAAAAATTGATTAGTAACATCATACTTGAAGTGATATTTAGAAAATAGTCACTATCTATATGGTTGCAGTACAAATATCATGAATATGAATGTTCTTAGTAAAAACTATTGCGTTTCCTTCTGTCCTGTAAACCAGTTTAGACCTGAGCCTGCAGCATTGTGCCTCCAGACTCGTGAGAGATTTAGTCTGTGATCATTAGGACTCGCTATCCTTGAAAGTGTTCACACGAGATTGCCAGATTCTCTTGAAATCACAAAGCTCCTGGGAAGCCAATCTGATTACGCTTGGGGCAACCCTAGTTTCCACTAGAACCTATGCCAGTCCCTGAGCACCTGTTGTCTCAGGAGTTCTGATGATTTGGTGGCACTGCTGGGGCAAGACAAGTCTGTGTCTGGAACTCATCCCTGCCATGTACTCCAATCTAGGGCCACCTGCCCCAGAGTTCTGTTTTCCTTCTACCCCTGACCTCTCCCCAGGCAAGAGAACAGCCCTTATTTTTCCCTCTTGCAGACTTCAAAGGGTCTTTCTTTTCTCTCCTCCCTCTGTGGGATAGTTTGCATAAACTCTTTGGTAAGTTTAGATTTGTATCCAAGTTGAGAAGAAAATTTGTTTCACGTGGCCTCTACTTGGCCATGCAAATACCTCCGAAGAAAGGAAATATAAAATCTTGAGGCCAACATCTGGGATTGAGGACAGGAAAAAATGCACAGACCAAAACACAAATTAGTATTTTAATAAATTCTTCTGCCACACTAGCAACTAATTAAAAATGTAATCATGTTTAAGGGGAAATGCATTATTTATATTTATTTGTATTGTAATTTTTAAAATAACAGCTTCATTGAGATAGAATTTCTTTACCATACAATTAACCTGTTTAATGTGCATGAGTTTATTTTTAATAGCGTTTGAATAAAGGCAAGTTTAATCAGAGCGGATAGCTGGAGAAATTTATAGATGTTTTAAAGGGGACTTCTGAATATCTTCAAAGATTTAGGAGGTTAATGATGCTGGCATTTTTGTTATGTAAAATTTCAATAAAATATTTTATGTTATAGAATGTTATAGGGCATATAATAGCACAAAAAGTTTTTATACTATAATGTTCATTGAAAAGAGCAGGCTACAAAATTGTAGGTAGAATATGACCATACAAGCCAAGCGTGGTGACTCACACCTGTAATCCCAGCACTTCTGGAGGCCAAGGTGGGTGGATCATTTGAGGTAAGTTCAAGACCAGCCTGGCCAATATGGTAAAACCCTGTATCTACTAAAACTATAAAAATTAGCTGAGCGGTAGTGGCATGTGCCTGTAATCCCAGCTACTTGAGAGGCTGAGGCAGGAGAATCCCTTGAGCCTGAGAGGCAGAGGTTGCGGTGAGCCAAGATCAGGCCACTGCACTTCAGTCTGGGCGAGAGAGTGAGACCCTATCTCAAAAAACAAAAAAGAAAAAAAAAAAGAATATGACCGTGCCTATAAAAAAATATGCAGCTAAGAAAAAACAGGAAGAAAAAATGGCTAAGTTTGGATGGTCAGACTTAGGGTAACTTTTATTATTTATTTATTATTTATTTATTTTGGAGACAAGGCCTCGCTCTGTCACCCAGACTGGAGTGCAGTGGTGCAATCACAGGTCATTGCAACCTCTGCCTCCCGGGCTCAAGCAGTTCTCCTGCTTTAGGCTCCCAAGTAGCTGGGACTATAGGCGAGCACCACCACGCCCAGCTAATTTTTGTATTTTTAGTAGCGATGGGGTTTCACCATGTTGCCATGTTGCCCAGGCTGGTCTTGAACTCCTGACCTCAAGTGATCCACCCACCATGGCCGCCTAAAGTGCTGGGATTACAAGTGTGAGTCACTGCATTCACCCAATTTTTATAGACTATTTCACTCTTCAACTAGAATGTGTGCTTTTAGAATGAGGGGAAAGAAAAGCTTTATTTATGAAACTTTGGGTTTTTCTCCTTTTCTGGAAGCACATATTGTGAACACTGTTTATCAGGCCTGAGTTGGGTGATTTGGGGAGATCATAAATGATGACAATAAGCTGCAGTCATACATTGCTTTACAGTATACAAATTTCATTCAAGAATATTGTCTCATTTAACCAAGCCAAGAGGTGGAGATTTTACAGCAGCAATTGTCAAAAGTTGAGGAAGCTAAGGAAATCAGAAGGGCATCTAAGAGAACCTCTGTATGTAAACAGTTATCTCTGGTGGAAAGAATTGTAACCTCAGTTGATGTAAGCAGAAGGGCATTGGGAGTGAGAAGAGCCCAGAGAAATTCCGCAGGGCTACTACTAGCCTGAGAAAGAAAGAAGGGGGTTTCTGGGCGTGGGACTTCTATGCATGATATTTCTTTGTCTTTCTATAGTGTTATCAGCTCAGGTTAGTGGTTGTCCGTGGAGGCATCGTTCAAAGGAGAAAGAAGAGCAGTGAGGAGTAAAGAATCCCATTTCAGAGTGAGTGACTGCATGTGAGGGAACGAAGGAAACAACCAAATGCAGTATGTGGCCTTATGCCTGGGGCGTTTGTCAATTAGTTATTTGTAACTCTGAATAATAGGAGAGTATGTGAGACTGGTTTAGGTAAAGTATGTATCATATACTTTTAAGATAAATGGAATTTTATTTCTTCCAGTATAGTGAATAGATCATATTGACAGCAGTAACATGAGGTGAATGAAAATAAAAAAGAAAAATCTCCTGATGGACCCACATTTTACTTTAATATTATAAACACTTTATTTAATATACATACTTTGACATAATTGTTGACTCTTAAATATAAATACATTTATTTTTATGTTACAGATACCTTATAAGCAAGGTTATGAACATGCAGAGGGAAAAACATACCCCCTATTTTACCCGACAGTAATTGCTTATTTTGTCAGAATCATCATTAAGTTAAATTATCATGGATTATATTTTTTGTACATAGGACTTTTTAAATAACAACTGTTAACTTTATCAGAATTTCTAGTACTCTGAAACCACTTGGATTGAAGGAATGTTTTTCAGTGTCAAAGCCTGGCAAGCATTTGAAAGATGCCTAAATGCCATAACCTCAATGTAATGTTATTGCCAGAAGAGAAATAGAATATAGACTGAAACACAGAAGCACAGTGCACTGGAATATATAACCTCTGCCTTCAGCAGAGCCACACTTTGGAAAGCTCCAGATTCTGATCTGCTGCAAAATTTTTGGCATGAGAAATTCTATCAGTTCTCTCCAAGCTCAGCTGGAGTTCAGCCTCCTTACAGAACCTGCCTTTCCCAAACCCAAACACTTCAGCCTGTAGTGACCTTGTGCTCATTTGAACATATCACTCCTCTTAAGTGTGTCTGTAGGTTGGCAGTTGTATAATCACAGGCCCTTGTCACATCCCCTTGACCCACCTCTGATTTCAAATGCAGCTGTGGTGGAAGGGCCCATGTACGTTCAGACTCACCTCTCTCAGTGGGCAGCCCACTTCACCCTCTTCAGTTGTGTTTGCTCAAGGGGCTTTCTCCAATATCAGGGAACTTGAAGGATCTATGAACAATCTCAGCCCAGAAGTGTGGGCAATTTATCATCCCTGTGGAAAACTCTGCATCAGTGGGGTGTGGGAACCAATGGATAAATGCTTTTACTTTCTGTTTTTCAGGTGGGTACTTCTATTCTGTATGCTTTGTAGAAAGTAGCCCCCAGTGCCCACAGTACTGACCCATGACAGACACTTGTATATTGGCTTTTCCTCATGCATTCTCCCTATTCTCTCACTCCTGCCTCCTGGGTCCACCTCCAAAATAGACTGCCTGACTCAAGTCTTTGTCTCAGGTTCTGCTTTGGGAGAAATCGAAACACAATGGTTATGGACTGCTTTGCATTGCTCTTGTATTTTTGCTAAGTCAATATTCTGAGTCTTATTTGTGTGTGTCTTGCTTGGACAACTAGATTGTAGTCTGCTAAGGATAGCAAGAGTTTCTTATACATTGTATCATCCCCACTAGTACCTGGAGTACTGCTTTGCCTGTGGCAAATTTCTATTATTAATAGAAACTATTTGTAAAATAAGCAGCTATAGAGGTAGTATCAATCCCTTTGAAAATTCTGGTCACCTGACACCCAGATTATTGTAAAATCACTGAATGTAATGTTCATCTTCATGAGTTTAGGGAATGGACATTTGACATTCTTTATGTCTACCCAGCGTCCGAACCCTTTACTCATAAGATCTGAGTAACCCTCATCTTAACACTGAAAATACCAGCAACTCAGTTTCCGGTCTCCCTTGCAGCTGTCTTAAATTCTACCATTCAAATTCACCTGCTCTGGACCCTGAGTCAAAGTAAGGCTGTGAAAAAGCAGGGACCACTCAGAATCCATCCTGCAGTGGTGGCGGTTGCTGTGGTAGCTGTGTCGTGCGGACAGTTTTTAAAATTAAAAATTAAGGTTTTTTTGTTTTGTTTTTGTTTTTGTTTTGTTTGTTTGAGATGGAGTTTCACTCTTGTCACCCCGCTGGAGTGCCATGGCACAATCTTGGCTCACTGCAACCTCTGCCTCCCAGGTTCAAGTGATTCTCCTGCCTCAGTCTCCCGAGTAACTGGGATTACAGGTGCCTGCCACCACACCTGACTAATTAAGGGTTTTTTTCTAAGTAATTTAGCTAGGGTGGTAGTTTGTTTTTTCCAGTACTAACTATGATCAAGTCTATATTTCATATTTTCAAAGAGTCTTGAGGGCAATTATTTTGCATTGCTGGCTGGAAACGTATAGCAAGCTCCCAGAGAGGGAAATGTATAGCAATCTCCTGAAGATTTCTAGTACAGTCCATGAAGGCATGTGTCATACCCAAGGAGAACACTTCAGGAACCTCCGTCGTCCTCATATAATCCACCCCAAGGACTCTGAATGTGTGAGGTATTAGCTGGAGGTACAAAAGTGCAAGATGGCCATCTTTTGTGATAAGCAAGCAAAGGAAAATGCATTGCAAGCCAGAAGAATGGGGTAGGAAGGGGCATTTTGTAAAATTACCATTTCCTACAACTCCTCTGGAATTGCTGCCAGATATTTCACTAGCATAAAACACACTCGTACATGGACACACACTCTCCTACACCTTCAACAAAGACAGTATTTAAAATTCAAAAGACTATTACATGCCCACCATGAATTTTCCTACCAAGTTAGAAAATTTCATTTTAGCAGACAGAATTTCCTCACGTTGATAAGAATAATTTATTTAATGAAAATCATAAATAATAATATACCTATAAAGGCTAGGCCATTATAGATACTATACACTTCATCAGGCAATCATAAAACAAATAAAGAACCATATTTATCATTAAGTTTTTAAAAAGTCACATGACTCAGTTTCTCCAAATTTCCATCCCTCCACAAATGCCTGGTATTTTTAAAGAATTTGCAAATATATTAAGGGCAACTTTCAGATTATAATTAGTACATTATTACATTTTTAGAAAAAAATAGTCATACTCTATCATGTGGTACACTAGAGCTGAAATAATAAAATACCCAGGAGTGAATTTAAGAAGGTAAAATAGAGGTAACTCTGATGTCAGGATGAGGAGGAACCTGCTGAACATAAAATCAATGTAAGAAACTCCAAGGAAAAGACTAATTATGTAATCAATACATAATCAAGATACTTAACTATACAAAAATATAAAACTTGGCTGGGCACGGTGCCTCACACGCCTGTAATCCCAGCACTTTGGGAGGCCAAGGCAGGTGGATCACCTGAGGTCAAGAGTTCAAGACCAGTCTGGCTAACATGGTAAAACCCCGTTTCTACTAAAAATACAAAAAATTAGCTGGGCATGTTGGCACATGCCTGTAATCCCAACTACTCAGGATGCTGAGGCAGGAGAATCACTTGAACCCGGGAGACAGATGTTGCAGCGAGTCGAGATCACGCCATTGCACACCAGCTTGGGCAACAAAAGCAAAACTCCATCTCAAATAAATAAATAAATAAATAAATAAATAAATAAATAAATAAAAACTTTACAAACCTATCATAAAACTAAAATGAAAATTTAAAAAAATTTTCAATATACATGAAAAATTGGTTAATAGCCATAATATATAAACAACTTTTAAAAATTAAAATATGTTGACCCCAGTTTTTATAAAACAGAGTATGTACAAAATAAATAGATGCTTAATATCAAAAGGAATACAGAGAACAAGAACTATGGAAACATACACAACAGTTACTAAAAATAAACACAGATGGAAGAAAATAGTGTTTTCAACAACTAAATACGCAATTTTTCCCCTAAACTATTTTGTTGTTGAGTATGCACTGAAATGCTATTCTCATGTTGGAGTACAAATTAGTACATGGTTTCTGGAAGGAAATTTGGCAATAGTTTAAAAAAACCATAGAAATACTTGTATGCTTTGATCTGGTATATCCTACCACAAATTTCTTTTAAGGAAACAATAAAAGATATGAATAAGTATTTGTAAGAATGTTTATTTTAATATTTTAATTGCAAAAATTTAAAACATAAATGTTCAAATAATTTGATAAATTATTGATGTTTATTCATAGAATATTATTCAGCCAATAAAAACATGTTTTTCAAAGAATAATAGGAAAATGCAACATTACATTGATGGAAATAGCAGGATGAAAAGTTACACATGTAGTTTTTTTTCTATTTTAGTTTTTACAATGTTTACAGGAAAAGTGCTGAAAATAATTATATGAAAATATTAATAGCTTTATCTTTGGCTAATAGGATTTTGAATAACTTTTATTTTTAAAATGCTTTTTGTGTTCTTCAAATAATGCTACAATTAATTATAATATTTGGAAAATCAAAACTTGTTATTAAAAGAGTAATTCTTCAGTTATTTTTCCCACATGAAATAACACATTTAACAGCATTATCTGCCTTCTTCAACTGTAGTAAGGAAGTAGGAGCAAATATTCATTTAGTCTGTTTGAAGAACTTTAGAATTAGATAGAGCAGGTGTTAATGATCCCAGTTAGAAGAGAAAGAAATTGAAGATTAGAGAGACTACATGATTTGCCAGTATTCAGTTAGTGCAACAGTGTATTTTATTTTTTGAAGCATATAGTAATTACTGTGAATTAGATTAGGCATTTAGGCATTAAAAATAAAAGTTTAAAAATTGTTGCCAAGAATTTGCAACCTTATAGCAGGTGACATTATTTCAAAAATTGATACTTTCAATTAGTGAGAGAAGTGCCGGTAGAGGTATGCAGTGGAAACAACAGAGAAAATACTAGTTTGAACCACTTGAAATTGTCAATAGTCAACTATTTTTGACCTACAAAAATGGTACTTTTATGTAATTCATTCTAATACACCTAAATCCTAATGGTAGTAATAGTTGAGAAGAATCTTGCTGAGAAAGGAGGATATTACCAGACGAAGGTATGTTCATCAGTCAGGGTCAAATCAGGAGACAAAAATAAGAAATGCAATAAATTGAACATAGAGAGTTTAATATGAAGAATTATTAACTACAACAGGGGATCTGATTAATGAGGGATTGCAGGAAGTAAAGAGAACTCTAAAAATATAGAAATACATGTAATAATCAGCCAGTACTCAACCCTAGCACTGTCACAGAGCACCCAAGGAAGAGCTCTTTCTCCCCTCTGCCCCAGGTCTGCTATCCAGACCTTCAGGACTTACTGAATTTCAGAGAAGTTGCTGTAATGGAAGTCCTGGAAATACACTCTCCAGAGTGCAGGGGAAAGCTGTTCACAGGGAGGTATCTTGCTGAATGCACTCTGCTAGGAAATAACCCAAGCCCGTGCTAGAGGAAGATGCTGGCTGCTCCTTGTGCTGGCTGCCCTGTACTGGAGAAGCTGCCTGAGCTGCCAGTACCTGGTGCGGGAGAGGCTGCCCACAGTCCTGGAGGTGGGTGCCTGGGAAGCCATGTGCACTGGAGAAGCCTGGTGCTGGAGAAGCTGCACATGCTGCAGAAGCTTGCTGCAGGAGCACACTGGGAGCAAGAAAGAAAATCCCTTCCTCCTGCAGTATCTTCCTCTATTAATTGCTCTCTATTGACAAAGTTTAGCATTATGTCCACTGGCAAATAAAAACTATTTAAAAGGCCAGTTGCATTTTTACACAGCAGGTAATGAAGTGTGAGTTTGGAACTGAGACAGTAATTTATTTATTTTTTTATTTTATTTTATTTTTTTTATAGAGATGGAAACTCACTATGTTGACCAGGCTGGTCTTGAACTCCTGGCCTCAATCGATCCTCCCATCTCAGCCTCCCAGAGAGCTGGGATTACAGGCTTGAGCCACTGTGCCTGGCCTGAGACAGTAAATAGATGGCCGGGCGCGGTGGCTCAAGCCTGTAATCCCAGCACTTTGGGAGGCCGAGACGGGCGGATCACGAGGTCAGGAGATCGAGACCATCCTGGCTAATACGGTGAAACCCCGTCTCTACTAAAAAATACAAAAAACTAGCCAGGCGACGAGGCAGGCGCCTGTAGTCCCAGCTACTCGGGAGGCTGAGACAGGAGAATGGCGTGAACCCGGGAGGCGGAGCTTGCAGTGAGCTGAGAGCCGGCCACTGCACTCCAGCCTGGGTGACAGAGCAAGACTCCGTCTCAAAAAAAAAAAAAAAAAAAAAAAAAAAGATAATCAGCACAGTGTGGAAAGAGAGCCTTCCCGCCAGTAGGAGTAGCACCAGAGAAGACACATAAAAAGGACTTTCATATCTGGCAGCATGATGAACTCAATACCCAGACTGATGCTCCCACTGTAAAACAAACTAACAAAAAAACCCTAAATATCCTATATTTTTAAAATAAGAAACTTGGACTTAAATGCTTCAGTGAAATAGCAAGAAAGTAAGAACACTTAAAACTAAGTTAAAGCATGAACTTGAACACTGGAGATAGCTTTCATTTTGGTAGTATTTGCAAATATTTTGAACTTGAACTTCACTTCTCAGGGTCTCGTGATGTGCAGTGGAACAAGAGATTGATTCCAAGATCCTCTCAAGTTGGAGAGTCTAATGTTGAGACCATATTACATTTTATTAGGATGCAGAATACTCAGTAAACTAGACGCTGAGGGTGAATCTGTAAACGTACTCATTATGACAGTGAAATAACCTCACCCTTACTCCCCATTTCCCAAGGGAACTTCGGAGAAAATCACGGTATTTAAACTTTGGCACTGGTTGAAGGAGGAAAATTCTCCCAGAACCCCTAATCATAAGCCCTCCCCTCCAGGATTACAACCTGAATTCACACAACTCACGTGGTCTGAAAAACTTAAAGGTGAAAATTAAAGTGATGCCAGGTCGGTTCGTGTAAAGTTTGGAAAAAGTAAGCACAAATTCTCTCAGAAGGGATGTGCCTTGAATCACAAAATACACAAGGAAGCTACCTACAATGAGCAAGAACCAGTGGAAACAATAAACCCACTAAAGCTTCAACTATCTGAATTATCAAGACAATTGGTATGTTTAACCAATGTTTAATTGGTACGTTTAAGTAATTTAAAATATTTAACATATGTTTAAAGAAATAAAAGACTGAAAGATGATCAAGATGATTTGAAAATGAATCACATAAAATCTCTAGAAATGAAAAGTGCAATACTTGAAAAAATGTCAATAGGTGAGTTTAAAAACAGATTAGAACTTCTGCAGTCAGAAGTAGTGAACTGGCAGATAGAACTAAAAATTATGCAGAATGTGGTACACGGAAAGAGGCAGAAAAGATAAAAAGACATTGAGACATGAATGATAGAGTGAGAAGATTCTACTTGTATAAAATTGGAATTCAAGTAAGAGATGATAGGTAGAATGGGGCAGGAACAATATTAAAAGAGTTAATAGTAGAGAACTTTCCAGAACTCATGAAAAATGTATATCCAAATATTTAAAATGCACATTCATTTCCAAAGAAGAAATCTACACCCAGCCACCTTGTAGATAAATGTAGAACACCAGTAGCAAGGAATCTCCTAAAAGAAAAAGACAGATTATCAGGAAAAGATAATTAAACTGAGAACAACTATAGAAGACAAAAGAAAGAATAATTTTAATGTGCTGAAAGAAAATAACTGTCACTCTGGAACTGCATGCCCATGAAGAACATAGTTCAAACTAAGGGCAAAATGAACACAGTTCAGACAAAAAAAAACCCTGAATTTGCAATTAATTCCTAATCTAAGGAAATTCTAAAAAATGTACTTCCAATGAAAGACAGTGATTCCAAATTGACAGTCTGGGATTCAGGAAGAGATGATAATACGAAATGTTAAAATATAGGCAAATCTAAACAAACACTGTAAAAAATAACTTTGGAGAGACTAAAAAAGATATAGCTAGAATACACAGCTATAAATTGTGAAAGATTATTAAAGTGTTCTAGAGACCTTGTATTATTTAGGAAGATGATACAGATGTTGAGTAATCTTTGAACATACACATTAACTGTTATGGTAAATAAGAAAGTAATAGAAATATAGTGGACTTTCTGTACTTTCAGATTTTTCTTCTATTATTAGTTATAAAAAAAATTCCAATCAGTTAAGATTGAAATCAATTAGCTTTATGAAAAAAGTGTATTAAGGGCTTTGTGAATAGTTTAATCTGGGCTTTTTCTATATATTTTCTTTTTATGATTTTCTCACAGTGGACACCTTGGTATGTGAACTTCATTCTTACAACAAAATGGCCGCAGCAGGTCAAGAGATCATATCTGTATGACTCAAATTCCTGAGAAAGAGAAAACTTCAATTTGCTCAACAAACAAACAAACAAACAAATAGATGTTTTAGACATCACTCCGATTGGATCTACATGTAAACCAATGACTGTGGCCAGGGGAGGAGCGGTCACTGATTATATTAGACTCGGGTTGCACAGACCTCTCTGGGTATCCAACTAGGTCAAAGTTCGTTAAGCTAAAAGAAAATAAGACATCAGCTATGAGGACTGACATCTCTCTACCAGTCTTTTACACCATGTGCTCTTATTGAAGCTTTGTCTTCTAAATCTTACCTTTTTAGATTTAAAAATAATTTGAAGTCATACCTCATACCTGGAATCCCAGCATTTTGGGAGGCTGAGATAGAAGGATCAATAGAGCCCAGGAGTTCAAGTCCAGCTTGCGCAACACAATGATATCTTGTCTCTAAACAGGAAAAATAAGAAAATTAGCCAGACATGGTGAGTCATGCCTCTAGTCCCAGCTACTCAGGAGACTGAGGTGGGGGAATTGCTTGAACCTGGGAGTTGGAGGCTGCATTGAGTTATGATCACACCACTGCACTGCAGCCTGGGTGGCAGATTGAGGCCTTGTCTTAAAATAAAATAACATAAAATAAAAACTTACATTTCTGGGATAAACCCCACTTTGTCATAATATAATATTATTTTTGTACATGGCTGAATTCAACTTGTTAATACTTTCTTGAGAACTTTTGAGTCTGGAGTGATATTGGTTTGTAGTTTTCTTTCCTTGTAATATTTGTGTGGATATCATAGTAATGCTATCTTCATAAAATAAGTTGGGACGTATTCCCTCCCTCTTTATTTTATTAAAGAGTTTATGTTTGTTAATTTTTTTTTAATATTCAGTAGAATTCACCAGTGAAACCATCTGGACCTAGAGTTTTCTTTGTGAGAACATTACTTAAATTATGGAATTCTAGTTATTTAATAGATCTAAGATGATTGAGATTTTCTGAATCTTTTTTGTCAGTTTTGTTCATTTGTGCCTTTCAGGGAATTCATTCATCTAAGTTGTTGAAATTGTTGACATAAAGTATTGATAATTTTTCTTTATTATCTTTTTAATATCTGTAAGACTTGTGGTAATGTTTCCTCTTTCATTCTTGATGTTGGTAACTTGTGTTTTTAAAACCATTTTAAAATAATTTGAATAATGATATGTATTTCCATATTGCATAATTAAAAATAGCAAGAAGCAAACTTTATATAAATGTGGCTAAACTACTAATGAAAGTCACATTTGTAGATTTAGTACAAAGGAAATCTAAGAATATTGGGGTTTCTTGAAGTTAAAAGGAATTAACCTTTAGTCCATCAATGATAGTTATATAGACATGGCCATGACAACTCAAAATAGGATTCTTGGTGGTAGTTATTACATGAATAAATGGATAAATACATGTCTTAATTGCAGAATGAAGTAAAATAGATTGATATTAAATGGATATTCATGAAATTATTGCTACTTGATCATTCTTCATTGCCTCATGCATTATCTGTCTAAAATACAAATGTGTTGTTGTAAATCCCCAAATTAAAATTTTTAATGGGCCAAGTGGCTCATGCCTATAACCCCAATACTTTAGGAAGCCAAGGCAGGAGGATCACTCGAGCCTAGGAGTTCGAGAACAGAGTGGGCAACATGGTGAGATCCTGTCTCTACAAAAGAAAAAAATTATCCGAGCCTAGTGGCCCATGTGTGCCGGTAGTCCCAGCTACTCAGGAGAATAAGGTAGGAGGATTGCTTGAGTCCAGGAGGTCGAGGCTGCAGTGAACTGTGATTGTGCCACAGCACTCCAGCCTGGGTGACAGAGTGAAACCCTGTATCAAAACAACAAAGACATTTTCAATCATTTTCCATCGTTTCTATTATTCATTTGAACATGCTGTGGTGGCATGTAAGGCTTTTGATACCATGATCCCATTTTATTTACCCAGCTTTATTTTGTACCTCTTTCCGCAATATATTGCAGCCACCCTAAACATAGTTCTTCTACTAATTTAATTATTTTGCCTCACTTCCGCATACTTGCTCATGTTGCCCCTCTATTGTCTGAATTTTTCTTTTTTCTTTCAAGGCCAAACTCAAAGGTCATGGTTATATGAAGGTTTTCTTACCTCACTCCTGGTGTAATTAATAGCTTCTTTTTCTGATCTTCATGGCATTTGCCCACCCCTCTAGTCTATTACAACATGTGCCACAATTAGTAAGGTTTAGATGTTTAAGGGACTGCTCCCTAACAAAATAGAAGCTCTTTGAGGACAGTAACTGTATTATTCATTTTTTTCTCCCAAACTTCTGGCACAATGCTTTGAATATTGTAGGCACTGAACAAATGTTTGCTCGGTAATTCGTAGTCCCAAATCAGTCTCACTCACAGGATAGATGAGAACAATTTTATAGAGGAAGATGCTGTTCTTTGGTCTGGGAAAACACCAGCAGTCTAGATCACTTAATTTATCAATATGAGTACTTTTTTATCACAAAAGGGAACAATCCAAGTGTAAGTTCAGCTGAGAAAGGATGATCATTTTCATGTACAAAAGAAACTACAGCCATCAAAACAATTTTAAAATAATTGGAGGTTATACTTAGCTGCTGGATGAACAGCATGAGTATACTGTTAATTTTGCAGGTCAACATTATAACTTCAGATGTGAGTTTTCAAATGGATTAATACTGCATTGTAAATATAATCCTAAGGATGTACTGGGAAATTGCTACAAGGTGTACTGGGACAGAGACATGATAACATCATTAAAGCCTACCAGCACACTAGATAGTCTCCTGTTTGACAAGCCTCATAAAATTGTGGTACTTATTAGTATTCCTCTTTTACTAAGCATAAATATTACAAGAAATACACAGCAAGCAAGCAAATATATAGGTCAGATTAAGGAACAAAAAGAAAAATAACATTTATAGCACATCGAAGTCATGCAAATTAGCATCTCAATGCCTCTATTTAATTATCAGTTGGTGTTTAAGGATATATACCAAGTTAAATATTGTAAGGAACACCATTCATCATGTTTATGTTAGTTCCAAATATAATATTTCTGAAAATAATAAAGCTTTTACTTCTTAGCATGATAAATTATTATAAATCACACAAGAGTATGGTTTTCCACCTCTTATCTACACAAGCAAAACTGAAAGATGTGATATACGCCCATGAGTAATAGTGGTTCATTACAGTACTTATAATGCAGTCTGTCTATACACCCACACTATCACATTGAGAAGAATTATAATAGGGCATGTTAGTGATGACACCATTTATTCTCCTTATACAGCCTTCTTGAGGAATTTGACCCTCCACGATGTTGGAAGAAACAGAGGTTTATATCACGTATTCCCTCAGCAATTGTGCATTAGATGCATGAACCAAGAATGCAATCAGCAACTGTGTTAATGGCCACAAAAGCTAGATCTGTAAGGTTGTAGAGCAACTGAGGCCATCACTGAGGCGTATTAATTGTGGGTCATGTGTGTTCGATAAGCAAGTAGGGAGCACTGAGATAAGAGAGCATGTGGTTTTGGAAAGTGGAAAAGATGGAAACGTAACTGGCTGTGGGCTCTGATAGCTTTCTTATTCTCAGTTCATTCCAGTTGTAATACTCAATGATTCTTCCTGCCCTTGGATTCTGTGATTTCCTTGGTTTCCGCTTTCTCCAGAGTGCCTCTCTGTTTTACAGTCACACAGTTCTTAAGCATCAGGACAGAGAGTTAAAAAATAAATTAGTAAATGCCTATATAATTGAAAGTTTTATGATCTGATTAATCTGGGAAATATAAGTAGAGTTGATCTATTAAAGTACTATCAACATAACAAGGTTGCCAAATATTTTGAACATGTTTATTCTTTTTTTATTTTACTTTTTTTTCCTTACCTCATTCTACAGTCTAAAGCCAACATATTTATTCTTTATTGAGGTTTAGGATATAAGGATTTGGAGTTCATAATATTCCTTATTTCAGATCACCTTGCAGAGTGGCTTTTCTAGCAGTTGACAAACATTTTCTGGAAAGGCCCAGATGTAAGTTTAGGCTTCGTGGGCCATTGGTTTCTTGCACCTTCTCAACTCTATCATTGTGGTGTTGAAGGCACTGTGGAAGGCATCCATAGGCAATAAGTAAAGAGTGAGTTGAGTTTCAGTAAGACAGGCAGTAGGCTACATTTGGCCTTTGGCTGTAATGTGCTGACACCTGGACTAAGCAGTTATGAATCTCTAGGCTTAAGCAGCTTCAAGTTTTAATATTAATTCTTCCAGTGATTCCCTGCAACCTAGGAAATATATTCAGTGTTTTATAGACTCATGTTTTTTAGTTTATAAAATAACAGTGTGATAATTTTAATTGGCCTCATAGAATTTGATGGAGAATATTTAATTAATCAGACCAAATGAGATTAACTACAGTAAAGTAGTGAATACAGTGCCTGGCATGGAATTTATTTAAGAACTATTGTCTGTGTTAGACTTTGTTCTAAACATTGGAGATACCAAGAAAAGAAAAAAAACAAAAGTAACAAAAAGTGCTATTGTTATTTGTGAGAGGGAGATGGAACATTGAAGAGAAAGATGTTCATAAACTCTATTCATTTTACTGACCAATCACCTATTAAATAGGAAGCTTTAAAAAATTTAAAATACTGGTAAATTAAATTTACTGCCAGGAGCTATAAGTAGCCCCATAACAAGACGGGAAAAATAAATCACACTGTAATTGCTAAGAAATATAATTTGGCATAGTGTTATACATAAAAGATTGTTTAATATGTTAGGAAATTATGTTATTTGCTTCTTTGTTAACATAAAAAACTACAATTCCAACCTGTCAGTTTAGATTCATTCAGGCCTGAATGAAGAATCTTACCACTTGTCTGCTAGATAGAGTCTAGTTTAATTTCTAATGAAGTCTTGACTGGTGAGACTAAAGATATAAAAGGATCAGGAAGCCACATCCCTCCCTTCAGTGTTTCTTCCAGAAAAAGGTCAAGGATCGAATGACTGAGAGAGAGGCTTATATCATTGTTCTCTTAACACAGTCTGAAGTTATCTTCCAGACTGCAGATAAGTAGATTATAAAGGAGTGATCCCATAGACTGTGGAACAGCAAGCCTCCTAGGTCCAAGAAATCCTTACCCTATGTGCTCTAAAATTATAGGGTTCTTGAAGCATCAGTGTATTTATCTGGCATTTCTATTAAGAGTTCAAGCCTCTCTGTGAATAATGGTATCCCTGGTAGTCTTTGCAGCATCCCCAGGGAAGAATAGAGGAGGTGAGGGAGAAAAGGAGAGAAAACAATTTTCTTTTCAAGAAAGAGGAAAATTTAGTCAAAAGACTTTATTTCTGATAGCAACCATAAACCACTCTGTCCTGATGGTGAATCCCTAGAGCTTGGCTGTGGTCAGCCTAAAATACTCACCTGATGCGCTGACCTGGCAACTGTTGGGAAATGCCCTGAAAGGCTTTGCTGCTTGCTTCTTTCTCCTCCACTTGAAAACTCAAATTGCTCTCAAAAGAGGTCTCTGGCAAGCTAGCCTCCAGGCCCATGTACCTGATCCACGCAGCTTAATCATCTGGCCTGGAAATGTAAGATACAGATCCCTGGGGCCTACCCCAAACCTACTGAAATAGAAGCTTTGAGCTATATGGGAGGTGGTGCCTTAGAATTCAAGAACCTGCATTTTTTAATAGATTCCTCAGTTGATTGTTAAGCAAAGTAAAGATAAAGGCTGCCTTCCTTTCCAGAAACACTTTTGTGACTAACCCTTCTCCACCACACTGCTTACTTCTTGTCATTATAAGGGTCACCATGTCCAAAGTGCTGCCGTCAAGAGAATGTGTCCTGAACTTCTGGAGAAATTTTCATGGCCAAATGATACTAACAGTGATGGAGCTGGTCTAAGGAGTTTTCTTAAATCAAGATGGGCCAATCTGGACAGGATTAAGCAGACAGGGTTAAACTGTTGGAGTTCTGTATGCTGTAAATGGGGTTTTTAAACTGGGGTCCACAGATCCCTACAAGAATCTTACCACTTGTAAGGTTCATGGATGGGAAAAAAAAGTTTAAAACTTTATTCTTACCAGTCTGTAACTGAAAATTAGCATTTCTTTCTACTATGAATTTGGCAATAAACCACATTAGTGTTAGCAGTACCTATGACTCTGTCACCATTAGAAATCACAGATATTTGTGTTCCCACATTTAAGTTGTTATGAATAGCTTAAAATATCATTTACATTCATCACAACTTCAAATTACAGTTGTTTTTCGACTTGCCACTAGATCTTTTTAAAAATGTTAAAGAAACACAAGATATTACCCTATCACACATTTTAAAAATATTTTGATAACTGTAATTCAATAGTTGAATTTTGTAAGCTTGTAATTTTATTATATACATTTAGGAACATTCTGAGATGTACTCCATAGGCTTTACCTTTCTCAGAATAATTTTCTAATTGTATATTACTATATGACATAATATATAACATATATTATTACATGGCAATCATAAATTATTGCCAAAGAAGTCTATGGATTTTAGAAAAGTTAAAAACCCCTGTTCTAAAGGAATCCTAAACCATCAAGTGGCTTTCGAAATAATAGAAATGAATGTTGAGATTTTTTTTGTTTTTTTGTTTTTTGTTTTTTGTTTTGAGACAGGGTCTCCCTCTGTTACCCAGGCTGGAGTGCAGAGTGCAGAGGTGTGATCTCAGCTCACTGGAACCTCGACCTTCCAGGTTCAAGCAGTCCTCCCACCTCAGCCTCCCAATTAGCTGAGAACACAGGCATGCACCACCACTCCTGGGTAATTTTTGTATTTTTTGTAGAGACGAGGTTTCACCATGTTGCCCAGATTGGTGAGCCACCCACCCACGTCAGCCTCGCAAAGTAATGGGATTACAGGCATGAGCCGCTGCGCCTGGCCAGCATTGATTTCTGTTGGTTTAACTCTGTGTTAATTGTCACCACTAATATATTGGAGGCTTCCCAAGTACTACCTAAACCTCAGACTAAGGACAAAAGCTTCTTTATCCTTGTCCATTTAACCAGCTTCACAGTAACCAACCCTGTCAGCACATGGAATCTAACCCCTTGTGGCCCTGACTGGTGATCTTGATACTTTGTACCCTGTAGCCCTACTGTAGTCTAGCTGGCAATTCTTTGGTTCTTTATTTAATCATGGTCATTACTCAAAAGTGCCCTTTGGCTTCTCCTGTATATGAAACATTCTACTCCTTATGGAAGGAAACAGAAATGAACTATGAGGTATGTTTTCTACCAGGACAGTGGTCCTCATGCTCTGATACTTGAGGTCCTGTGATTAGGGGTTAAGTGCATGAACACGAATGCCTAGGTAGCTTTCTTTTTTCCTGCCACTTACTAGCTGGAGTGATTTTGGGCAGGCAGCTCCTTGTGCTTCTATTTTTCCATCGTTAAAGTGAAGATCATATATGGGTGCTTTCAGGACAGTACTTACTATATAGTTAGCGTGTGTTAAATATTAGTTATGAAATATACAGAATTCAGGTCCACAGCCCAAACTTCTGACTCAGAATCTCTGGGGGCTTGGCCAGGTGCGTTTTATCAAGCTCTGCAAATGATTTTGATATACTTTAGGGCAGTGTTTCTCAGCCTTTCATTATTTCCCCCCAATAAGCTTTTTCCCTCTGATTGCCACCCTCCTCATGAAATTTGCTCATGAAATTTGAATAGCATAAATATATGGTACCATATATCTGTTTATGTACTTTGGCCATTTGAAGGCTGACAAAACCATAGTTAGTATTGCACTCCAGCCTGGGCAACAGAGCGAGACTCCGTCTCAAAAAAACCCAAAAAAACAAAAAAACAAAAAAAAAAAAAACATGGTTACTCTCTAAGACTTTTGTACGCCCCTCCCAACCAAGAAACAATTTTAGCCCTCTCCATTGAGAATGCATGATTTAAAACCATGGGTTCTCAATCTTGGCTCCATATTAGAGTGAAATAAGGAAGCTTTAGAAAAACACTCATGCCAGAGACCCGCAACCAGACCAGTTAAATTAGAACCTCTGGGGTGGTCTTTTTAAAGATCCCCAGATGATTCTGATATTCAGCCAAAGTTGAGAAACACTATTTTAGAGTCTGAGATCCTCTTACAAGAGATTAAAATCTGGTTGGCAAGCAGGACCTACAAACATGATCATAAACAATGCAGAAATGTACGGAACAGTGAGTGCGATAGAGTTCAGAAAAAGGAGAAACGAATACAGGGTGTTCTGACTAGGAGAGGCTTTGTGAGCTGGACAGACAATCTGGGCAGTATTTTGAAAAGAGAACGAAAAAGAAATTTTTAATGTGGAAATAACATACCCAAAGGTATAAAAGGACATTGGGTGCTTGGGGGAGGCAGTAGATTGTATGGTGGCCTCCCAAAAGACAGGTCCACCTGAAATCTGTGAAGGTGATTTTATTTCGAAAAAAGACCTTTGCAGCTGTAATTGAGTTAAGGATCTTGAGATGAGAGCATCCTGGATTAGAGTGGGTCCTAAGTCCAATGACAAGTGTTCTTAGAAGAGAAGACAGACAGGAAGAAGGCCATGTGAAGATAGCAGCAGAGTTTGGAGTGGTGTGCCTTCCAGCCAAGGAACACCAGGATTGCCTGTAGCAACCAGAATCTAGAAGAAGCAGTGAAGGATTCTCTCCTAGACCCTTCAGATGGAACAGCTGCTGACACCTCAATTTCAGACTTCTGGCCTCCAGAACTGTAAGAGAACAAATAACTGTTGTTTTCAGCTACCTAGTTTGTAGTCATTTATTAGAGTAGCCTTAAGAAACTAATACAGGGGACAATACGGAAGCCAATTTGATTGAGTAAATGAATTGTATTGAGTGAAAAGTAAATCTGGAACTATAGTGTGGGTCCAGACAGGAAGGCTATTGTTTGCACATCATATTAGTGAGGGTTCTCAAGAGATGTGGAATTAACAGGATATATAGAGAGATCTATGAGGAAATTGATGATGAGAATTGATTCACACAGTTGTGGAGGCTGATAAGTCCCACAGTCTGTTGTCTGCAAACTGGAGAACCAGGAAAGCCAGTGGTGTCATTCAGTCCATGTTTGAAGGGTTGAGAACCAGGGAGTCAATGGTGTAAACCTGAGATCCTGGGGAGCTCTGATGTTTGAGGGCAGGAGAAGATGAATGTTTCAGCTCCAGAAGAGAAAGCAAATTTGTTCTTCGGCCTTTTTGTTCTATCCAGGCTTTCAGTGATTGGATGCTGCCCACCCACATTGACGAGGGATCTTTTTAACTCAGTCAACTGATTTAAATGCTAATCTCTTCTGGAAACACACTCACAGACATCGCAAGGAATAATGCTTTACCAAGTTAAATGAGTATCTTTTTAGCCAGTCAAGTTAACACCCAAAATTAACCATCACACACTGTATACTGCCTGCAATGAGAACAATTAGAGATCTGGAGATAAAGTGCCACCTGATGAAACCAATGTCACTAGAAGATTAATCTAGTAATTAATGCTATATAACCTGTAGGAAGTGAGTAAAAATAGGGAAGCCACCTACAATTATAATAAAAGTAAATAAGGGAAATAAGGAAAACCTGAATTAATAATATGTTTTTTTTTTAGAGAGGAAAAGAAAGAAATGATTTCATGCAACAGAATTTACAGGAAGAATAAAGAAGGCCTTGGTGCCTCATCTGTATGGCCAAGAAGAGGAGGAATGCTTCAAAAATGACTTTAATCTTTGAATTTGGCTGGGCACAGTGGCTCATACCTGTAATCCCAGCACTTTAGGAGGCCGTGGTGGTAGGATTGCTTGAGTCCAGGAGTTTGAGACCATTCTGGGCAACATATAGGGACCCCTGTTACTTCAAAAAAAAAAAAAAAAGAAATTAGCCAAGTGTGATGTGTGCCTGTAGTCCAGCTACTTGGGAAGCTGAGGACCCCTTGAGTCCAGGAGGTCAAGGCTACAGTGAACCATGATTGCACCACTGCATTCCAGCCTGGATGACAGAGAGCAATCCTGTCTCAAAAAATAAAAGATAAAAATAAGTAAGGTTTGAACTTTAGCAAATAATGTACATTAGATCTAAAATCAAAGATATGCTAGCTTTTAATAATTTATTTTAAAATTTAAGTTTTTTTTAGCAACTTTATTGAGGTGTATTTTACATATTCACCTATTTCAAACATACCGTGTAATGATTTTTCGTAACTTTACCAAGTGGTACCACCATCACCATAAATCAGTTTTATAACATTTTTGTCCCCAAATTGGATCCATTATGCTCATTTATAGTCACAGTTCATATAACCCTACTCCCAATTAACCACTATTCTACTTTCTTTCTGTATAAATGTATCTTTTTGAAAAACCATTTTAGATGAATAGGATCATTCAATGTATGGTCTCTTGTATCTTGTCTATTTTACTTTATACAACATTTTGGAGGTTCATTCACCATGTACCTGTGTCAATGGTCTGTTTTTTGTTTTATTTTGTTTTTTTGAGACAGGGTTTTGCTCTTTTGCTCAGGCTGGTCGTGAACTCCCAGTCTCAAGCAATGCTCCCAACCTCAGCTTCCCGAGTAGCTGGAATTACAGGTTCTCCACTGCACTGAGCTTAGTCTGTTCCCTTTTTTTTGCTAAATGGTATTCCATTGTAATGATATGCCACAGTTTGTCTATACATTCACCAATTGATGGACATTTGGGTTGTCTTTAATATATGCTGACATAAACACTCTGGTGCTTTCATGTGAACATTAAGTTTTCATGTGAACATTAAGTTCTCATTTATCTTGGGTAGATACCTAGGAGTAGAATTGCTTGGTTGTATGGTAGTTTTATGTTTAACTTTTTGAGAAACTGGCAAATCATTTTTTAAAGTGGCTGTATAATTTACATTCTTGCTAGCAATGGTTAAGAGTTCCTTTTCCTCCACCTGCTCACCAACATTGATTACTCTCTGTCTGCTAGCCATTCTAGTGAATGTGATATGGTGTCTCGCTGTGGTTTTCATTTGCATTAGCCTAACGAATAATGATGTTGAGCGTCTTTTCATATGCTTATTAGCTATTCATATATCTCTTCTGTTCATGTTTTTTGCCCATGGTTTGATTTGTTTTTTTGTCTTATTGAGTTGTAAGTATTCTTCATATATTCTCGTTACAAGTCCTTTATTCTGATACGAGTTTTGCAAACATTTTTCCCCAGTCTGTTGCTTGTTTTTCTATTTTTGTTATAATGTATTTTGAAGTGCAAAAGTTTTAGATTTTGATGAGGTCTAATTTTTCAATTTTTTCTGGTAAGGACTGTGCTTTTAGTGTCATATCTAAGAAATCCTTACCTAAACCAAGGTCTTGAAGATTTTCTCCTATATTTTATTCTAAAAGTTGTATTTTTTAGCTCGTGTTTAAATCTATAATCCATAATAATTTTTGTATACGGTGTGAGGCGAGGATCTAAGTTCTTCTTTTTTGCGTCTGGTTTGCATCTGGTCCCATCACCATTTGTTAAATGGAACCTTTTGCCCAGTGAATTGCCTTGACACCTTTGCCAAAACTCAATTGATTCAAAATATAGAGATTTATTTCTGGATTCTCAATTTTGTTCCAGATCTATATGTTTATCTTGATCCCAGTCCCACTGTCTTTACAACTGTGACTTTATAATAAGTGTCTAAATGAAGACCTGAAAGTCCTTCAACCTTTTTCTTTTTCAAAATTGTTTCAGTTGTACTAGGTGTTTTGCATTTCCACATAAATATTTAGCTGTGCTTGATATCTTCAAAAATGCATATGGAAATTTGCATGCAATGTATAGATCAGGTTGGGCAGAATTGTCATATTAACAATATTGAGTCTCCCATTCCATGAATATGGAATGTTTCTCCATTTATTTAGATCTTCTGTAGCTTCCTCAAAGTTTTGTAATTTTCAGTGTATAAATCTTGCATTTCTTTTGTCAAATTTATTCCTTAGTGTTTTATTCCTTGTGATGCTATTTTGAATAGCATTGTATTCTTAATTTTATTACAAATTGTTCATTGCTCATATATACTAATCTATTTTCCCATCTATTACTTAATAAATACTTTTAAATCAATAGACTTACATATGAATGAACAAGAGGAAATTTTTTAGCCAAAGGAGAGAGAGAGAAGGAAGTAAACTTAAACATTTATATAGCACAAGTTTGGTATCTAGCAATTTAACATTTGTCAAGGTCCCTAACATGTATAGTATATGGTGGAGTTTGTTATTTTATTTTATTTTATTTTATTTTATTTTATTTTTTTTTTTTTTTTGAGACGGAGTCTCGCTCTGTCGCCCAGGCTGGAGTGCAGTGGCCGGATCTCAGCTCACTGCAAGCTCCGCCTCCCGGGTTTACGCCATTCTCTCGCCTCCGCCTCCCGAGTAGCTGGGACTACAGGCACCCGCCATCTCGCCCGGCTAATTTTTTGTATTTTTTTAGTAGAGAAGGGGTTTCACCGTGTTAGCCAGGATGGTCTCGATCTCCTGACCTCGTGATCCGCCCGTCTCGGCCTCCCAAAGTGCTGGGATTACAGGCTTGAGCCACCGCGCCCGGCCGAGTTTGTTATTTTAAATAACTTTTATTGTATATATTTAAGGTGTACAGCATAATGTCATGGGATACATATAGATAGTAAAATGATTACTGTAATGAAGCCAACTAATATTAATATATTCATCATCTCACACAGTTACCTATATTTTTGTGGTAAGAGCAGCTAAAATATATTCATTTAGCAGAAATCCCAAATACAGTATAATTTTATTAATTGTAGTCCTCATATTGTACATTAGATGTCTGGACCTGTTCATCCTACATACCTGCTACTTTGTATACTCTGACCTACATTGCCCCATTTCCTCTGCTAGTAACTTCTGTTTTATTCTCTGTCTATATTAATAATTTTTTTTAGATTCTATAAATAAGTGAGATCATGCAATACTTTTCTTTCTAGTCTGACTTATTTCACTTAGCATAACGTCCTCATATGATGGAGTTTGTGATGCATACTTCATAGTGTGATTGTAAGGTTAAAATAGAATAGGATATGTAAAGTTCCTGGCATAATATAAATCTTAAAGGCTCTGGGGCTGGTACTCAGAACTGAGGCATTTTACTCAGGAGTGAACTGGGTTCAGTGCTCACTGTTCCCTTATCAATCTGGGAAATTACGGGATTCTTAGGACTGTCCCTCATAAATATTGAGGTTCTCTAATACCCTTTAATTTTTTTACTTGCATCTCTCTCCCACTGTTTCTTTACTCTGGGTTTTCCTTTCCATTCTTTCCACTTAAGTCAATTCGAATAATTGTTAATAATTGGATTCATTTCAGGCCAAAATGTTTAGAAAATATTTTTGGCAGGGTTTAGTAAATTGATGCATTCTCGATTGTGTTTCTTTATTGCCTTAACTGGAATAGCATTGATTTTTTTTCATCTCATACCCTTCTCTGAATGAGAGGAAAATCTGTTTATTCATTCATCACTCACCAGCTCTTGAGTGCCTGCTATGCGTCGAGTCCTGTTCTAGTTGGGAGGTGGTTCCCCAGAAGCAATGGACAGAGTAAATCTTTTGTCATTTTCTGGGTAGAAAGACATGGACTTTCCAGAGTAGGAGAAGGAACACAGCTAGTGGCCTCAGAAGACATTGCTCAGATCAGGATAAATAAGGGCCATGTGAAAGACTGCTTCTTCATTAAGTTCCCTGTCTGGGTTAGAGATTCTTTGAAAAAGTTATCACCATCTGGCTGATGTTTCTTCTCAAAGGCACCTCTGAGTGGTGTAAAAAATTATGGAATCAAGTAACAGCATATTTTCCAAGATCTCTATGAACTAAGGGTTACTAGCCTAAGATTTTCCACTAATTAACTGTGTGACCTTGGACAAGTCACTTCACCTTCCTGCACTGATGAGGCAGGCTAAGTGATCTCTGAAGACTTCTCTATGTTCTATTTTCCAACTCTTCTTAAGTCCTTGGACTATGACTTTATAGGTGGTGGAGGAGGGATGTGACAAAGAAGGAAGAAATTTGTTTAAATTCAGTTTTCAGGATATAGGGCATGCATATCTATAGGTGACTTAAGAAATAATTTGTTGGTGAGTATGGCATATGGAACTGAACATTCATGACTCTATCCCTTCTCTTTTACTCGTGAGAATAAATTCCTGGGTGTATGAATTCTGGTCAGCTTTTCCATGCCTGAAGTTTCACAAGGTGAATTATCACCTGGAGAGGTCTGTGGTTGTCTTCTTTTGCATATGACTTGGTGGGTAAATTTGTCTAATTCTAGGGTTTAACATTAGGATGCCCATTGTTGCTCCTCATCTAAGCCATGTCTTTTAGCCTGGCTTTTATGTGGTGGTGATGATAATGGTGATGATTGTGATGATGATGTAGGGGAAATGTTATTCGCCATTGACCTAATGTTCTTTTTCTTAATATATATACGTTAAGTTCTAAGATACATGTGCACAACATGCAGGTTTGTTACATAGGTCTACATGTGCCATGTTGGTTTGCTGCATCCATCAACTCTTCATTTACATTAGGTACTTCTCCTGATACTATCCCAGTCCCAGCCCAGTGTGTGATGTTTCCTGCTCTGTGTCCATGTGTTCTTGTTGTTCAAATTCCACCTGTGAGTGAGAACATGTGGTGTTTGGTTTTCTGTCCTTGTGATAGTTTGCTTAGAATGATGGTTTCCAGCTTCATCCATGTCCCTGCAAAGGACATGAACTCATCCTTTTTTATAGCTGCATGGTAGTATTCCACGGTGTATATGTGCCACATTTTCTTAATCCAGTCTATCTATGATGGACATCTGGGTTGGTTCCAAGTCTGCTATTGTGAATAGTACTGCAATAAACCTACGTGTGCATGTGTCTTTATAGTAGCATGATTTATAATCCTTTGGTTGTATACCTAGTAATGGGATCACTGGGTCAAATGGTATTTCTAGTTCTAGATCCCTGAGGAATCGCCACACTGTCTTCCACAATGGTTGAACTAGTTTACAGTCCCACCAACAGTGTAAAAGCGTTCCTATTTCTCCACATCCTCTCCAGCACCTGTTGTTTCCTGACTTTCTTTTTTTTTTTTTTTTTTGAAACGGAGTCTCACTCGGTCGCCCAGGCTGGAGTGCAGTGGCCGGATCTCAGCTCACTGCAAGCTCCGCCTCCCGGGTTCACGCCATTCTCCTGCCTCAGCCTCCTGAGTAGCTGGGACTACAGGCGCCCGCCACCTCGCCCGGCTAGTTTTTTTTGTATTTTTTAGTAGAGACGGGGTTTCACCGGGTTAGCCAGGATGGTCTCGATCTCCTGACCTCGTGATCCACCCGTCTCGGCCTCCCAAAGTGCTGGGATTACAGGCTTGAGCCACCGCGCCAGCCTGTTTCCTGACTTTCTAATGATCGCCATTCTAATGGATATGAGATAGTATCTCATTGTGATTTTGATTTGCATTTCTCTGATGACCAGTGATGATGAGCATTTTTTCATATGTCTGTTGGCTGCATAAATGTCTTCTTTTGAGAAGTGTCTGTTCATGTCCTTTGCCCACTTTTTTATGGGGTTGTTTGTTTTTTTCTTGTAAATTTGTTTAAGTTCTTTGTTGATTCTGGATATTAGCCCTTTGTCAGATGGATAGATTGCAAAGATTTTCTCCCATTCTGTATGTTGCCTGTTCACTCTGATGATAGTTTGTCTTTTGCTGTGCAGAAGCTTTTTAGTTTAATTCCATCCCGTTTGTCCATTTTGACTTTTGTTGCCATTGCTTTTGGTGTTTTAGTCATGAAGTCTTTGGCCGTGCCTATGTCTTTAATGGCATTGCCTAGGTTTTCTTCTAGGGCTTTTACGGTGTTAGGTGTTACACTTAAATCTTTAATCCATCTTGAATTAATTTTTGTATAAGATGTAAGGAAGGGATCCAATTTCAGCTTTCTACATATGGCTAGCCAGTTTTCCCAGCACCACTTATTCAATAGGGAATCCTTTCCCCATTGCTTGCTTTTGTCAGGTTTGTCAAAGATCAGATGGTTGTAGATGTGTGGTGTTATTTCTGAGGCCTCTGTTCTGTTCCATTGGTCTATATATCTGTTTTGGTATCAGTACCGTGCTGTTTTGGTTACTGTAGTCTTGTAGTGTAGTTTGAAGTCAGGTAGCGTGATGCCTTTAGCTTTGTTCTTTTTGCTTAGGATTGTCTTGGTTATGTGGTCTCTTTTTTGGGGTCCATGTGAAGTTTAAAGTGTTTTTTTACAATTCTGTGAAGAAAGTCATTGGTAGCTTGATGGGATATTGTTGAATCTATAAATTACCTTGGGCAGTATGGCCATTTTCACGATACTGATTTTTCCTGTCCATGAGCATGGAATGTTTTTTCATTTGTTTGTGTCCTCTCTTATTTCCTTGAGCAGTGCTTTTTAATTCTCCTTGAAGAGGTCCTTCACATCCCTTGTAAGTTGTATTCCTAGGTATTTTATTCTCTTTGTAGCAATTGTGAATGGGAGTCCACTCATGATTTGGCTCTCTGTTTATTATCGGTGTATAGGAATGCTTGTGATTTTTGCACCTTGATTTTGTATCCTGAGACTTTGCTTAAGTTGCTTATCAGCTTAAGGAGATTTTGAGCTGAGACAATGGGGTTTTCTAAATATACAATCATGTCATCTGCAAACAGAGACAATTTGACTTTCTCTCTTCCTATTTGAATAGCCTTTATTTCTTTCTGTTACCTGATTGCCCTGGCCAGAACTTCCAATACTATGTTGAATAGGAGTGTTGAGAGAGAGCATCCTTATCTTGTGCCAGTTTTCAAAGGGAATGCTTCCAGCTTGTGTCCATTCAGTATGATATTGGCTGTGGGTTTGTCATAAATAGCTGTTATTATTTCGAAGTACATTCTATCAATACCTAATTTATTGAGAGTTTTTAGCATGAAGGGGTGTTGGATTTTATCGAAGGACTTTTCTGCATCTATTGAGATAATCATGTGGTTTTTGTTATTGGTTCTGTTTATGTGATGGATTACATTTACTGATTTGCATATGTTGAACCAGCCTTGCGTCTCAGGGATGAACCCCACTTGATCATGGTGGATAAGTTTTTTGATGTGCTACTGGATTCGGTTTGCCAGTATTTTATTGAGGATTTGTGTACCGATGTTCATCAGGGATATTGGCCTGAAATTTTCTTTTTTTGTTGTGTCTCTGCCAGGTTTTGGTATTAGGATGATTCTGGCCTCATAAAATGAGTTAGGGAGGAGTCCCTCTTTTTCTGTTTGGAATAGTTTCAGAGGGAATGATACCAGCTCCACTTTCTACCTCTGGTGGAATTTGGCTGTGAATCTGTCTGGTCCTGGGCTTTTTTTGGCCAGTAGGCTATTTAATTACTGTCTCAATTTCAGAACATATTATTGGTCTATTCAGGGATTCGACTTCTTCCTGGTTTAGTCTTGGGAGGGTGTATGTGTCCGGGAATTTATTCATTTCTTCTAGATTGTCTAGTTTATTTGCATAGAGGTGTTTATAATATTCTCTGATGGTAGTTTGCATTTCTGTGGTGATATCCCTATTATCATTTTTTATTGTTTCTATTTGATTCTTCTCTCTTTTCTTCATTAGTCTGGCTAGTGGTCTATCTATTTTGTTAATCTTTTCAAAAAAAAAAAAAAAAAAAAACAGCTCCTGGATTCATTGATTTTTTTTTTTTTGAAAGGTTTTTCGTGTTTCTACCCCTTCAGTTCTGCTCTGATCTTAGTTATTTCTTGTCTTCTGCTAGCTTTTGAATTTGTTTGCTCTTGCCTCTCTAGTTCTTTTAATTGTGATGTTAGGGTGTTGAATTTAGATCTTTCCTGCCTTCTCCTGTGGGCATTTAGTGCTATAAATTTCCCTCTAAACACTGCTTTAGCTGTGTCCCAGAGATTCTGGCATGTTGTGTCTTTGTTCTCATTGGCTTCGAAGAACTTATTCATTTCTGCCTTAATTTTGTTATTTACCTAGTAATCATTCAGTAGCAGGTTGTTCAGTTTCCACATAGTTGTGCAGTTTTGAGTGAGTTTCTTAATCCTGAGTTCTAATTTGATTGCACTGTGATCTGAGATACTGTTTGTTATGGTTTCTGTTCTTTTGCATTTGCTGAGGAGTGTTTTACTTCCAATTATGTGGTCAAGTTTAGAATACGTGTGATGTGGTGCTGAGAAGAATATATATTCTGTTGATTTGGGGTGGAGAGTTGTGTAGATGTCTATTAGGTTTGCTCAAGTCCTGGATATTCTTGTTAATCTTCTGTCTCGTTGATTTGTCTAATATTGACAGTGGGGTGTTAAAGTCTCCCAGTATTATTGTGTTAGAGTCTAAGTCTCTTTGTAGGTCTCTAAGAACTTGCTTTATGAATCTGAGTGCTCCTGTATTGGGTGCATATATATTTAGGGTAGTTAGCTCTTCTTGTTGCAGTGATTCCTTTACCATTATGTAATACCCTTCTTTGTCGTTTTTGATTTTTGTTGGCTCAAAGTGTATTTTATCAAGGACTAGGATCACAACCCCTGCTTTTTTTTTTTTTTTTTTTTTTTTTTTCACTTTCCATTTGCTTGGTAGATCTTTCTCCGTCCCTTTATTTTGAGCTTATGTGTGTCTTTGCATGTGAGATGGGTATCCTGATTATAGCAAACCGATGGGTCTTGACTCTATCTAATTTGTCAGTCTGCGTATTTTAATTGGGGCATTTAGCCCATTTACATTTAAGGTTAATATTGTTATGTGTGAAACTGATCCTGTCATTATGATGCTAGCTGGTTATTTTGCCTGTTAGTTGATGCAGTTTCTTCATAGTGTTGATGGTCTTTACAAATTGGTATGTTTTTGCAGTGGCTGGTACTGATTGTTCCTTTCCATGTTTAGTGCTTCCCTCAGGAGCTCTTGTAAGGTAGGCCTAGTGGTGACAAAATCTCTCAGCATTTGCTTGTCTGTAAAGGATTTTATTTCTCTTTTGCTTATGAAGCTTAGTTTGGCTGGATATGAAATTCTGGGTTGAAATTCTTTCCTTTAAGACTGTTGAATATTGGCCCGCACTCTCTTCTGGCTTGTAGGGTTTCTGCAGAGAGATCTGCTGTTAGTCTGATGGGCTTCCGTTTATGGGTAACCTGACTTTTCTCTCTGGCTGCCCTTAACATTTTTTCCTTCATTTCAACCTTAGTGAATCTGATAATTATGTGCCTTGGGGTTGCTCTTCTCGAGGAGTATCTTTGTGATGTTCTCTGTATTTCCTGAATTTGAATGTTGGACTGTCTTGCTAGGTTGGGGAAGTGTTCCTGGATAATATCCTGAAGAGTGTTTTCCAACTTGGTTCCATTCTCCTCATCACTTTCAGGTACACCAATCAAATGTAGGTTTGGTCTTTTCACATAGTCCCATATTTCTGGGAGGCTTTGTTCATTCCTTTTCATTTTTCTTCTCTAGTCTTCTCTTCATGCTTTATTTCGTTAAGTTGATCTTCAGTCTCTGATATCCTTTCTTCTGCTTGATCGATTCAGCTATTGATACTTGTGTATGCTTCATGAAGTTCTTGTGCTGTGTTTTTCAGCTCCCTCAGGTCATTTATGTTCTTCTCTAAATTGGTTATTCTAGTTAGCAATTCCTCTAATCTTTTTTCAAGGTTCTTAGCTTCTGTGCATTGCATTAGAATATGCTCCTTTAGCTCAGAGGAGTTTGTTCTTACCCACCTTCTGAAGTCTACTTCTGTCAATTTGTCAAACTCATTCTCTGTCCAGTTTGATTCCCTTGCTGATGAGGAGCTGTGATCCTTTGGAGGAGAAGAGGCTTTCTGGTTTTTGGAATATTCAGCCTTTTTGTGCTGGTTTTTCCTCATCTGCTTGGATTTATCTACCTTTGGTCTTTGATGTTTGTGACCTTCAAATGGGGTTTCTGTGTGGAAATTCTTTTTGTTGATATTGATGCTATTCCTTTCAGTTTGTTAGTTTTCCTTGTAACAGTCAGGCCCCTCTGCTGCAGGTCAACTGGAGTTTGCTGGACGTCCACTCCAGATCGTTTGCCTGGGTATCACCAGTGGAGGCTGCAGAACAGTGAAGATTGCTGCCTGTTCCTTCCTCTGGAAGCTTCATCCCAGAGGGGCACCTACCAGATGCCAGCCAGAGCTCTCTTGTAGGAGGTGTCTGTTGACTCTTGCTGAGAAGTATCTCCCAGTCAGGAGACATGGGAGGAGACATGGGAGTCAGGAACCCACTTGAGGAGGCAGTCTGTCCCTTAGCAGAGCTTGAATGCTGTGCTGGGAGATCCACTGCCTTCTTCAGAGCTGGCAGGCAGGAAAGTTTAAGTCTGCTGAAGCTGCACCCACAACTGCACCTTCCCCCAGGTGCTCTATCCCAGGGAGACGGGAGTTTTATCTATAAGCCCCTGAGTGGGGCTTCTGCCTTTCTTTCAGAGACGCCTTGTCCAGAGAGGAGGAATCTAGAGAGGCAGTCTGGCTACAGCGGCTTTGCCCAGCTGCAGTGGGCTCCACCCAGTTCGAGCTTCCTAGTGGCTTTGTTTACACTGTGAGGGGAAAACCGCCTACTCAAGCCTCGGTAATGGTGGACGCTCTGCCCCCCACCAAGCTGGAGTGTCCCAGGTCAACTTCAGACTGCTGTGCTGACAGCGAGAATTTCAAGCCAGTGGATCTTAGCTTGCTGGGCTCTGTGGGGGTGGGATCCACTGAGCTAGACCACTTGGCTCCCTGGCTTCAGCCCCCTTTCCAGGGGAGTGAACAGTTCTGTCTCACTGGTGTTCCAGGTGCCACTGGGGTATGAAAAAAAAACTCCTGCAGCTAACTTGGTGTATTCCTTAACAGCTGCCCAGTTTTGTGCTTGAGACCCAGGGCATTGGTGGTGTAGGCTCCCAAGGGAATCTTCTGTATTGCAAAGACCATGGGAAAAGCATAGTATCTGGGCCGAAATGCAGCATTCCTCATGGTGCAGTCCCTCACGGCTTCCCTTGGCTAGGAGAGGGAGTTCCTTGACCCCTTGTGCTTCCTGGGTGAGGCAGTGCCCCACCCTGCTTCTGCTCACCCTCTGTGGGCTGCACTCACTGTCTAACCAGTCCAAGTGAAATGAACCAGGTTCCTCAGTTGCAAATGCAGAAATCACCTGCCTTCTGTGTTGATCTCGCTGGGAATTGCAGACCAAAACTGTTCCTATTTGGCCATCTTGCCATCCCTCCTACTCCCATATTTAAAACAAAAATTGGAAAGGGAAATTCTATATCCCAATTAGTGAGTATCCTGAAATGATTGTTCCAAATTATATTTACGGAAAAACATTATTAATTTGGAATTAATAATGGGGGAATACCAAACTGAAGCTGTCTCATTTTATCCTCTTCCTTGGTCAGTTTGTTTGGATACATCCCAACAAAGGATGGATACCTCTGGCTCTGGCTCTCTGGATACACCTTACCTGCCAGACTTCTCCAGATTAATAATCTGCCTTGCATTCAACAGATCCAAACCCCAACCACAAATTATCTTCTTCCTGCAATAATATATTACCTCAGTTTATGACAACATCAATCCAGTGAGTCACTGGGCTTCATTTCTGAGACCCTCCTCTTCTTCTCCATCTTTGTTTCTGGTGTGCAACCCTGGGAGCATCTCTCAGTGTCTTCCACCTGTTTCCTTTCTCTGTTCTCACTGTGAATGACCTTGTACCATCACTGATTATGACTCACCTTGGCTCTAATGATAGTCTCCTGTCCCCTCCTCCAGGCCATCTGAAACATTATGCCAAAATTTCTAGAGTAATTTTGCTAAAATAAAAATTTAATCATGTCACTCCAGTAATCAAACATATTTAGTCTCCTTTACTACAGGATAGAGGCCCTACGGGCTAGAGTTTAAAGTTGCTAGACAGGACATGTAAAGAGGCCTCATTCTGATTACTGTTTGTCTTTTGGCCATATTTCCCTCTATTCCTCCTCGTTTGCGAAGTGTAAACTCTGTTTATGCAGTGATATTTGCTTTAAGTGATGACTGTGCACCCTCCTCCATCTCTTTGCTTTTAGTCTTGTAGTTACTACAGCCAAGTTTGTCATTCCTCCATCACTACCTCCATGTTTGTGTGGCCCTACTAAAAATACCACCTCTTCCAGCAGCCTTCCTTCATAATCAAATCTGGAATCATATTTCCTCCTTGTATGGGAGATATGATGAGCACCCTGCCCTTTCCCCCTAGGCACATCATCTCCAGGAACATAGTTGGGTTTCCAGCCCTGAGCAGTTGCCTGAGGACATTCCTCTTGCACCTGGTACCAGGGCAGCTCACAAGTGCCAGAAATTTTCATTCCTTAGGAGTAGCCTTTAGCCAATGAAGGAAGCAAACTGGAAGATAAATACCTGGGTGTCTTCGCCCCTCAGGCTAACGAAGGCATCTTCTGTTCTGTCCCCAGAGCTCCCCAGCAGCATTGAGCCCCAGTTGCTCACAGCAGGAATCTGTTCTGTAACGTACCTTTTGCTATGGGCTAGTCTAACTTCCTCGCTCCCCTTTTGGTGCTTTCTATGATCACCTCCAAATAAACCACTTGTGCATGCATTCTTGTCTCATGGTTGGCTTCGGTGGAAGCTAATGTAATACACCGTGCCTGTGCTCTCACAGCAGGAGACTTAGCTTTTCCCTTCCTAACTTCATTTAGCGTGGGCAATACACGTGTGAGAAAAGTCTTTGAGATCAGAAACAGCATCTTTCTCAGCAAGTTCCTTTCAATACCTAGCACAATCTCTTACTTGAAGTAGATGTTCAACAACTAAAAGTTAAGTGTAAGTGCTTCAATGAAGAGGAAAATCTACATTATGGCACTTAAAAGAAAAAGTTTAAAAAAATTATTTACAGTAATTCTATATAGAGCAGTGACCACATCATACTTTAGAAGCTCTGCTCTAATGAACAGAACTAATTATCTGTAGCCTCCATATTCCATACTTTTTGTTGTTGTTGTTGTTGTTGTTGAAATAAGATCTTGCTCTGTTGTCCAAGCTGGAGTGCAGTGACGCAGTCATAGCTCTTGCAGCCTTGAACTCCTGGTCTCAAGCGATCCTCCTGCCTCAGCCTCCTTAGTACCTGAGACTACAGGTGTGCACCACCAGGCCTAGCTAATTTTTTAATTTTAGTAGCGATGAAGTCTCACTAGGTTGCCCAGGCTGGTGTCCAACTCGTGGCCTCAAGCAGTCCTCCTGCTTCAGCCTCCCAAAGTGTTGGGATTACAGGCATGAGCCACCACGTCCAGCCTCATTCCATAGTTTTTGAGTTACCTGGCATTGAGAGTCACATTTCCATGTACCTGACCTGTTTCACCCACTGGCCTCTAAGCTCACTAAAGACAGACCTTTCATCTATGTTTCCTTATAATACTGGCCGCTTGCCTAATGTGTTGCACCCAGTATGTACTCAATTCCAAAAATATGTTTTATTAATTTTTTAAATTTTATTTTATTGAGACAGTGTCTTGCTCCGTTGCCCAGGCTGGCATGCAGTGGCATGATCTCAGCTCACTGCAGCCTCAATCTTCTGAGTTCAAACGATTTTCCTACCTCAACCTCCCAAGTAACTGGAACAACAGGCACACACCACCATGCTTGGCTAATTTTTATTTATTTATTTATTTATTTATTTATTTATTTATTTATTATTTTTTATGGAGACGAGTTCTCGTTCTGTTGCCCCCACTGGTCTCAAACTCCTGAGCTCATCACGCAATCCTTCTGCCTTGGCCTCCCAAAGTGCTGGTGTTGCAGGTGTGAGCCACTATGCCCAGCCCAAATTATTATTTAATGAAGCCAAGAATTATAAAGCACATGAAGGTGTTTTAAAATTGTTTCTTTTTAAAGAGGTGGTTTATTTTGTCACCTGGGCTGGAGTGCAGTGGTGTGATCTTGGCTCACTGCAATCTCTGCCTCCTGGGTTCAAGTGATTCTCCTGCCTCAGCCTCTTGAGTAGCTGGGATTACAGGCACGCACCACCACGCTAGGCTAAATTTTTCTATTTGTAGTAGAGACAGGGTTTCAGCGTATTGGCCAGGCTTATCTCAAACTCTTGACCTCAAGTGATCCGCTGGCCTCAGCCTCCCAAAGTGCTGGGATTACAGGCGTGAGCCACCACATCTGGCCTATACCTGTCATTTTTGTGCCCACTATAGAAAGCTAAACCAGCAGAGTTCTATTATATTACTTATACAAATTTTAAGTTGAGAGCATCCAAATTAATGAGGTTTTACTGTACTTATGAAATTAATTGGACAATTGTTGAAATCAAGATCTTGTTGAGAGAGTGTGTGATTCACATTAACCGTCTCTGAATATCCTAATTGTGTAGTCTTCATCCTTTTTGGCCATCATCTCTACTGCAGCATTATTCACATTTAGCTCTCCCTTTTCACTCCAAAGAAGCCCAGATCTTGTAACTTTTCTGCAACCAGAAAATCTAATTCATTGTTAACAGACACAGCTGTGTGTGTTCCCTAGGCTGCTGTAGACATAGACCTTTAAAAGTTAGCTTAGTTAAAGGAAACAAAATAACACAAAACAATAGAGGTGTGTGTGTGGAAATCAGTGTTGTATGGCCTGGGCCTATTCTTATCATTCTTATAAAGTAACTCTTTCTGTGTGTGGTATTTCAGCTTTACTTTAATAATTAGCAAGTCCTGGTAGATCAGAATTTCACTTGGTCCTTGTCCCTTAGAAAATAGTGTTAGAGGTTCCTCTGCCAGTGGCATTGGCAGCCAAGAAGGGATGAAGTGGGGGATCAGTCTGTACTCACAAGTAGAGACCTTTACTTCTCGGGATGATCCAAATATCTGCATAATTTTACAATGGAGATAAAAGTTGACCAAACACTTTTGAATAGATTGTGCATATAGATATGGCCAGAGGACTTGTGGATGTAGTTGTTCAGATACAGTTACTCTGCTAAAAGGAATACAAATACAACACAAAGGTACATAAAGAAAAAAATTCTACAGGAAGCTATACTTAGGATTACATCTCTGGCATTTAGGTTTCTTTATAATATTAGCCTTTTACCTGATGTCTCGCATACAGTATATGCTCAATTCCAAAAATAGTTTTTACTTTTATTTTATTTTGTCGAGACAGTGTCTTGCTATATTGCCCAGGCTGGCATGCAGTGGCATGATCTTGGTTCACTGCAGCTTCAATTTCCTGGGTTCATGTGATCCTCCTACCTCACCTTCCAAAGTAGCTGGGACAACAGGCACACACAGCCATGCCTGGCTGAGTTTTTTTTTTTTTTTTTTTTTTTTTTTTTTTTTTTTAATTTAATAGAGATAAGTTCCTACTCTGTTGCCCAGGCTGGTCTCGAACTTCTGAACTCACTCAAATCTCCTGCCTTGGACTCCCAAAGTGCTAGCGTTACAAGTGTGAGCCACTTTTAATGGCTCACACTTTTTAAATGTAGAATAAATGTTAGATTAAATATATTTGAACTCTGCAAAATTTAAATATTATTATTATTATTATTTGAGAGAGTCCCACTCTTTTGCCCAGGCTGGAGTATAGTAGTGCGATCTCAGCTCACTGCAACCTCCGCCTTCTGGGATTAAGCAATTCTCCTGCCTCAGCCTCCCAAGTAGCGGGAATTACAGGTGCGCACCACCATGCCTGGCTAATTTTTGTATTTTTAGTAGAGATGGGGTTTCACCATGTTAGCCAGGCTGGTCTCAAACTCCTGACCTCAAGTTATCCTCCCACCTCAGTCTCCCAAAGTGCTGGGATTACAGATATGAGCTACCACACCGGCCTAAAATTATGATTAAAGAACAATAAGACACATGGTTAGGGAGTAGCAGTTTATTTTAATTATGTTCCCTTTTGAAAAACATCTGACAAATATTGCAACTAGCAATAAGGTTCCCAGACAGAAGAGATTTCCCAACAAGGAGAGGTCTATAATCCAGATCTTACATTGTTAACCTCAGGACTGGCTACAAACTTATTGCCTGATACAAAATGAAAATGCAGAACTCCTTGTTCAAAATGTATTAAGAATTTTTAACAGAGTAGAGCATTATTAAACCAAGTAGGGATGTGGGGTGGGGGGGGCGCTTGGGGACTGTGTTACTGTTCTTACTGTACAAGTCCTACACTTGTAAAACCAGTCCTGGTTATCCTTCAGTTACTGAGATCCTTCTCCACAAGATTTTGTTCTTAGTGTTTCTTGATTAATGATGTATCCCTAGACACACATGAGAAATCTAGATTATGACTGAGTCTATAGAGGTGCTATGTAAACATGATTCTGTGATTTCTTAATATACTAGAACCTTTATCTATCCCACAGTGGAAGACATCATAGATTTTTTGGGTAGGGCTGGCTCTTAATAGAACTTCAATAATTAGGGCCAAGTGTGGTGGTTCATGCCTATAATCCCAGTACTCTGGGAGGCCAAGGCGGGCGAATCACTTGAACCCAGGAGTTCAAGACCAGCCTGGGCAACATGGGGAAACCCCATCTCTACCAAAAATATAAAAAAATTGGCTGGGCTTTGTGGTTTGCATCTGTGGTCCCAGCTACTTGGGAGGCTGAGGTGGGAGGATCGCTTGAGCCCAGGAGGTTGAGGCTGCAATGAACCGAGACTGTGCCACACTGCACTCCAGCCTGGGTGACAGAGCAAGACCCTGACTCAAAAAAAAAAAAAAAAAAAAAAAAAAAAAAAAAAAAAAAAAAAAAAAAAAAAAGAACCTCAATAATTCATGCTAGAAGTATATGCTTGCATTCCTTCCCACTTGATTGTCAGTGTTAAAAGCCAAGACCCCAGTCTTGGGATCCTGAGCTTTTATGCAGTCATCTACCCCCACATAGTTTGGAATGAGGGAGAAATGGCAAAGGCACTTGTATGATTATTTCACTATGGCCTTTCTCACAAATTCCTCCCTGATCTCTGTCCCTTGCTGAAACAGGATCTGTGTACTCCTTTTCCTTCTGGGCCACCTTCCAGGCAGGTGGAAGTCATCTCCTTGAGGCCTTTTCTCCTCCTTCCCAAACCACCCCTCCAGGCAATAGAGGGATGAGAATCGATCTTCCTGAACCAGAGAACTTGGTCTTTACTCCTGCTTCCCCACACTCTATTCCTCCTTATCATGGAGGCCCAGCAGTATCCTTGAGTTTATCTTTGACTTATATGACTTTGTTCTCCCTAAGAATGGAGTCAGGGGATAGAAACATTTCAGTTCTCTCTTGAAATCAGAATAAAGATGCGGAGGGCATGAGACCCACTTCTTCCATAGATTCAGTTTTGATTGCTTAATCAGGTGAGTTTTATGTGTCTGCTAAATCACAAATAATTTGAGAACAGCATGTGTTAGTAATCCTGAAAAATCCCGGGAACAGTTCTATAGGAGTGCCTCCAAATATGATTAGAATTATTTGCTCACAGACAGTATATTTCTTCCAAGTCTAAAAAAACACATGTGCTGTGTGAATTAATTTTATTGTATTTTTTCTAATTAGTCTTTAAAAGCCTTGGCTGTTTTGCTTATTGGTGAGCTCCCATGACAAACCAGGGCATTTGATTGAATTGTAAACCAACTTATGACCCTGAGCAAAGCAAACTTCCAAACAGATTGTGATTCTTGTTATCAAAGCAGTTATGAAAAAAAAGTTGTAGAAAAGGCATTTTTCAGGCAATTTAAAAATAAATGTCTAGTAAATGAGAATAATCCTATCTATCCTCTTATTTATTTCAGAAGAAGAATTTCAGAGGTTTTCAGGAATTTTTAAAATGGGAAATTTAATAAGGAAATGGCATTACTTCTACTACTACTGTTACTATTATAAATATATTTAAGTATTATTTAATACTTAAGTAATTTTAAGTAATATATTTAAGTATTATTAGTTTTTAGAATTCGTGACCTCTTATGGCCAAATTGGTTTTTAATAAGCTAGAATTTAGTAATAGATTTTTTCCATTGAATTAGGTTTTAATAGAACCTAAGTTATTATTTAATGGATAATTTCTACTTGGAAATTGGTACGACATACTGAGTATACATTAGATATGCTTTAGGGGCTATATGTCAAAATTACCTGTTTTATAGATATACCGAACACAATTTTCAATCTGTTATTAGTAGAATAATAATACCGGTCTACTTCATAGGATTTGTGGATCTTACTAAATAGATCTAAATTCAAATATGTTTCTTATGGCTTCGTTGGACTATAATTAGCATACGATAAACTGTGCATGTTTAAAGCATACGATGTGATGCATTTTGACACCCTTGAAAGCATCTCCATCATCAAGGTAATGAATATATCCATCACCCTCAGAAGTTTCCTTCTGCTTGTTCATCATCCCTTCCTTCCTACCTCTTTGCAGGGTGCCCTTCCCCCCACTCCCTTGGCAATCACCGATCTGCTTGGTTTTCATCACTATTGGGTGGTTAACATTTTCTAGTCTTTTTTTGTTTTGTTTTGTTCTGGCCTCTTTCACTCACCATAATTATTTCGAGATTCCTTCCTGTTGTTGGGTTTTGTTTTCCATAGTTTGGTTCATTTTTATTGCTGAGTCGAATTCTGTTGTATGGAGACATCATTTTCTGTTTATTCACCGTCAAACGTTTTGTATGTATTTATTCTTTTCTTCTCTAAGCTAAACTTCATCTTCACTTCAATTCTGCCTCCCGAAGGCTTCATGATATCACAGGAGTTTTGTTGTGAGCCCATCACATCTGGATCCAAATCACAGCCATATCTCTTGTGAACGTGTGAATGCGGCCTTTGCAGGTTTCTTCTCTGGGCTGCAGTGTCCTATCTGAAAAATGAGCATAGTAATATGTACCTCTTAGGACTGTTGTAAGGGTTAAATATGTAAAGCATATAGAACAAAACTTGGCACACAGTAAGTGCTATCTGGTTGGTAGTTATTATTTCCATTGTTAATTGCATATGATATGTTTGGTAGAACTTCCAGTCCATAATAAACTCTCAACAAATGTTAGCTATTATTATTAATTGTACTAATATCACTATAGGACATAACAACTCTTCATTTCTTTCCTTCCTTCCTCGCCCATCTTATGTTTTCAGTCTCTTCACTATTTTTGTTACTAATTGTCCCTGTGTTACCTGATCAGGCAAAATAAAGGAGGGCAGTGATTCACAAAGTATGATCCCAGAACCAGCAACATTAGCACCGATTTGGGAACTTATTAGAAATGCAAATTCTCAGGCCCCACCCCAGACCTACTGAATCAGAAACTCTGGGGGGTGGGGCCATGGTCTGTGTTTTAACAAGCCTGCCAGGTGATTCTGATATAGCTAAGTTTGAAAACTAGTGCAGTCAGGTAATCATCAGGCTGGTGCAGGAGTTAATGCAGGCTCAGTTCACATCAACCTTCTTGTTAGGAAAAGCACACTGTTGACTAATTGAGCTTAATATCAACTAAAACCCCTAAGTCCTTTTCACACATGTTGCTGCTAATCCCCATATTCCCCATCTAGCACTTGTACAGGATTCTTTTTGGACTGAAGTATAAGTCTTTACATTTATCCCTATTAAACTTAATCTTGTTAGATTCGGCCCATCGCTTCAGTCATGTTTGGAGAAATTTTAGTTCAGCTGGAATGAACCATGACAAAAAAGCAGGGCCCAGAGACCAAGGAGGAATGTTACAAGGACAACATCCTTTTATATATTGGCCAAATACTGGCCAATGAGATACTGACTATGGTGGGCTTCTAATTAAACACTTGAGACCCTGAGGGGATGTCGTAATTTGATTTCAGTTTAATTCAACTAACATTTATTGGGCACCTACCAAGTTCCTGGCTGTGAACAAGGTACCAGAGGGGGTGCTAAATAGCTCACTCTGTAATGTCAGATATTAATGTCTACTATCTGACATTAGTAGTAGAGACAAGTAGAGATGAAGGGGTTTTTGGTTTTGATTTTATAGCAGGCACATTGTAGCCCAATATACCAAATACTCACAAGTCCCTTAAGGAAGAGAACTATTTTTTGAGTGCCAGATCCTTCACCATATGCTTTGTTGACATTTTCATATTTAATTTTCAAACCAATCCAATGACATAGGAATGATTGCCTCATATAAATTTGAGGAAACATAGATTCAGAGGTTAATGCATTTCTTCAGGGTCCCACAGGTAGTTAGCGATAGAGCCAGAGGAAGCCCTGAATCTGTATGGATTTAAAGAACATACTGCATATAAGCTTTCTCCTTGTGATCAAGAAAATTAAGCTCTTTAAATATCAAAACCACTAGTAGCCTAAAGTCCAACCATAAACTATTAATGCTTTTGGGCTGATTTATAATAATTAGGTTTAAAATCCTAAAAATATTAAAACAGTGATACATTACCTAGTCCTATATACACTGAATAGTGCATTTAACTGTGCTCGCAGTCCTAATTTTAAAAAAACAACAACAACAGAAAAAAACTTATGTTTGAGCCAGGCGCGATAGCTCATGCCTGTAATCCTAGCACTCTGGGAGGCCGAGGCAGGTGGATCACTTGAGGTCAGGAGTTTGAGACCAGCCTTGCCAACATGGTGAAACCCTGTCTCTACTAAAAATACGAAAATTATCTGGTCATGGTGACGCATGTCTGTTATCCTAGCTACTCAGGAGACTGAGGCAGGAGAATCACTTGAACCAGGGAGGCGGAGGTTGCAGTGAACCAAGATCGCGGCATTGCACTGCAGCCTAGGGGACAGAGCGAGACTCTGTCTCAAAAAAAAAAAAAAAAAGTAATGTTTGGTTTTATTTTTATTTGCCTCTTTTAGAGTGTTAGCCACATATTTTAATCCATCTATATCACAGTATTAATATTATATCAATATACAATATTAATACAATATTATTAATATTGTAACTCCAAGTTGTTACCTGTAGCAGCCAAATCTTTGGAAAATATATAATTTCCTCCTCTAGGGGGCAAAACTAATCAATTCTATTCCAGCAGGTAATAGCTGTTATATTTTACTGATATATAATGTGCATTTTAGTAAAGTATCTTGTAGTATAATGGAAAGACACTGGACTTGGAGTCTGAAGATAAAAAATATGCTTCCCCTTACTAGCTATATCACCCTGGGTAAAAAAATTTAACTTATATAAGCCTCAGTTTTTAGATCTCTAAAATGGGATGATAATATTCATGGAGTTGTGACAATTAACTGAAATAGTATTTATGAAGTTTCTCTGTGGTCTGGTAATGTTTTACAAATATAAGGTTTTTTTAAACTTATCCATTTTACAAGCTGCCAAAATGTGAAATATTTTGGATGCTTCTGCCATCTACACATTTACCTAATTGTTAGAGTAGAATTTGAAATTTTTGAACTTCTCTGAAAATGCATCCATTCTTCCATAGTTTCTTTTTAGCAGTAGAGTTTCCTGTTGAGTTACATACAAACAGTGGAATAGAATTGATATTAAAATTCTAGATTCCGTTTGTTAACTTGCATTTCAAAGATAAATTCTGTTTAACCAGCATTAATATTGTCAACACTACTGGCACCATCATTATAAAAAGATTCCCACTAGGTGCCAGCATGCCTGATGCCATGTGCTATGGTTATATAAAGTGAGTAAAGCTTAAAAAGCCTAGTTCTTCAGGACTTTATAATATGGGCAGTCTTTATATGAATAGGGGGAAAAAAATAAAGATATGCATTTGAATGCCTGGATTTAAACCCCTGCTGCATCCCTTATTAGGTGTATGACACCTAGGCAAATGACAATCTCTTAAACTTCAATTTATTCATCTTTAAAATTGGGATAACAGTAACTACCAGATTGAGATGTTGTGAGAATTAAATGCTGTATTATGGGTAGAGTGCTTAGTACAATAGCAGTATTTAATGCACAGTCAGTATCAGATATTATCTGAGCTAAGAACTCTATACTGCAATATCAAACTCCTAAACTTTTCTTATTTTTTTTTTTTTATTTTACTTTAAGTTCTAGGGTACATGTGCACAACGTGCAGGTTTGTTACATATGTATACACGGGCCATGTTGGTGTGCTGCACCTGTTAACTCGTCATTTACATTAGGAATATCTCCTAATGCTATCCCTCCCCCGTCCCCCGATCCCCCAGCAGGCTCTGTTGTGTGATGATCCCCACCCTGTGTCCATGTGTTCTCATTGTTCAATTCCCACCTATGAGTGAGAACCTGCAGTGTTTGGTTTTCTGTCCTTGCGATAGTTTGCTCAGAATGATGGTTTCCAGCTTCATCCATGTCCCTATAAAGGACATGAACTCATCCTTTTTTATGGCTGCATAGTATTCCTTGGTGTATATGTGCCACATTTTCTTAATCCAGTCTATCATTGATTGGCATTTGGGTTGGTTCCAAGTCTTTGCTGTTGTGAATAGTACTGCGATAAACATATGTGTGCATGTGTTTTCATAGCAGCATGATTTATAATCCTTTGGGTATATACCCAGTAATGGGATTGCTGGGTCAAATGTTATTTCTGGTTCTAGATCCCTGAGGAATCACCACACTATCTTCCACAATAGTTGAACTAGTTTACAGTCCCATCAACAGTGTAAAAGCGTTCCTGTTTCTCCACATCCTCTCCAGCACCTATTGTTTCCTGACTTTTTAATGATCGCCATTCTAACTGGTGTGAGATGGTATCTCATTGTGGTTTTGATTTGCATTTCTCTGATGTACAGTGATGATGAGCATTTTTTCATGTGTCTGTTGGCTGCATAAATGTCTTCTTTTGAGAAGTGTCTGTTCATATCCTTCACCACTTTTTGATGGAGTTGTTGGATTTTTCCTTGTCAATTTGTTTTAAACTCCTAAACTTTTCATCTTTCTTTTCTGGTCATTATACCATGCAAAAATGAAGTTACTCTGATAATAATGAATAAATGTGAAGCCTGGAAATTATTGTCAATCACTTGCACTGCTTCATGAACTCCCTGGAATCACAGAGTCTTAGAGTAGGAACCCCAGACTTTGAAAGTCATTTAGACCAGTGACCTTATTTTGCATATGGGGAAACTGAGATCCACTCAGGTTAAGTGTCCTATCCAAGGCTATAGAGCCAGTTCGTGATGAAGCTGGACTAAAATCTGGGCTCTACACTCAAAGTGTGTCACTCTCCCTCCTCCATACTGTCTCCCTAGACAGCCTGGTCATTTTAATCCCTTCTGATATTTGCCTTGCCAATAGGACCATGCTGTTCTGGCCTGCTGCCAATTTAGGCTGTCCAATTCCAGTTAAGTCTTCATGGTTAATGTTGTTATTCATCTCCTCTTTTTTTCCTAGCATGTAAGTTTCACAATGTATTTAGTAGGGGTAAAAACCCAAAACCTGCCTTTGTTTTCCAAATAAAACCTTATTTATGTCAAAAAAAAAAAAATGAAATCAATAAAAGCTTCCTTGTTTGGATAGAGATGGATTGTGAGTCCACAGGCCCATAGGCTCAGCTCAGACCCTTCGTTCCCATTCCCTCTAAAGTGGTCCCTGAGGGAGTTCCACTGAACTCTCAGGGCTTCTCTTAGCAACACAATTTTAAAGTTACTATCTCACATGTACACTTAACAATGGTTATTGCTGGGGACTCTCAACTTGTCAGGAGTATCTCAGGCCACTTCCATATGTGTGATCCTGTTTAGCATTTCTGTATTTTTAATATGCTAAACAGGATTACACATATTATGACATATTTTAAATGTTTCCACTCAATAGATTAACATTTTAAATTCAGATACAAAATTGATGAGAGCAGGTGTGGCCTCCTTTTGATATAACACCAGAAGTTGAACTTTGAGATACTTCCACTTCCATCCTCAACTTGGCATTGGCCCTTAATTTTCTTAACTTGGCCTGTTCCTCAATTCTCAAGATCCAACTCAACCATCATTTAATGGGTGTCCACTATGTGTTAAGTTCCCCACTAGGTACTTGGGCCACAAAGATGAAAAAGATATAATCTTTGCTCTTCAAGCAAGTAGCAGATTAATGAGGGCGACAGCTCCAAAGTGTTCCCTATGGAACTGTGTCCTTTCATGCCTTTGAGCAGTTCCTGGCCCCTGACTTGTATTAATAGCAGTGGAGGTGACACAGTGCCAGTTCAGGGCCCCCTTTAAGAGGACTGACAGCTTCTGATTCCTTCCTTTTGGAACGCTCTTGTTTTGGAACCCTGAGTAGCTGTATAAGAAGTTGAGCTGCTTCAGTGGAGGGACCACATGAAAAAACTACGTGGAGAGACATCATGAAGAGAAAGAAGCCCAGCTTTTCCAACACCAACATCCCAGCTTGAGCCCAATCCTCCAGCTATCTCAGCCAATTTTTTGTCCTAGACAAAGTCCTAGATGTATGAGTGAACTATCTTACATGCTCCATCTTTGTTGAGCCCTCAAGTTGACTGTAGCTCCCGCTAATGTCATGTGGAGCAGAAGAACCACATAGCAGATCTCAGTCAACCCACGGAATTTTGAGATACTAATAACTTAGTTATTACTTAAGTCATTATGTTTTGGAATGATTTGTTACATAGCAATAGGTAACTGAAGCAGATGGGGAAAAAAATGATGATGCCATGTGGTAAGTGCTACCATTAAGGTATGTACAAACTGAAGTGTTAGCATTGACAAAGCCCTGACTAGACAGTAATTGGCTAGGGGTTAGAAGTATGCCAGGATTCATGGAGGAGCCGACATAATGAGCTGAAGCCTGAGGAATAAGTCAAATGTCATCAGGTAAAGAAAGTAGCATGTATAAAAAAGCCTAGGAGAACATGTTAACAATACATATTTAGTATGTAGTTCAGTGTCAGCTGGGAGATAAAGCATCACAAAGGTATACTAGAGCCAACTATAAAGGCCTTTTCTTGTCAGGCTAATATTAACCTGCAGGCAGTGGAAAGCCAATGATAGCTCTTAGGCACTGCTACGAAATGAGCAGTTATCATATCTGTTATCTTAGGCTTCCTTCTCTTTAGCCATTTTACGCTATGGATCACTTCCTCTTTCCCCTTTAGCTTCTTCTGTGACTTTATCCAGGTTTTCCTCCTGCTGATCTAATAGGTGCTTCTTTTTTGACTTCATTGGTTCCACTTACTTTTCTACTGGAATTTCTCAAATTTCTGTCTTTGGTTCTATACTCATCTTTTCCAATATTCTCTTTTGGCTGCAGCTGAGACTCCTTGGCAGAAGATTCGAAATCTCTGTCTCTAGACTGGCCTTGCTTTCTAAATGCCATGTTATCTCAGACAAGTAAAACCTAATTCAGTCCTCTTTCCCTCTCCACTTCCCCCCTGTTTTTTCTTTTTTTAAAAGACTTAATCCCAAATGTAATAGTAGCCACTTTTCCCCTAGAAAATCAAGTCCCTTCTCTTCATTTTCCCATTTTTCTGTCATTTCTTTCTATCACCCAGGCTTACAACTTCAGAATCACATCTTTAATTCCCAACTTTCTCACATACTTAACTGTTACTCAAGTTCAATTGTTCCTCCTTTACACTGTCTTTCACATTTTTTTGTTTTATTACTTTCTTTAAAGTTTCTTTAAAATTAATGCTGATCTTGCCAATCTCCTGCTGTATTATTTTTTCAAGGCCATTGAGTCTGTAGCTGAAAAACTGGTCCTTCCACAATCTGGTCCATAAGTGTCTTATTTTTCAACACTCTTCTTCTTGAACTCATCTGTACATAGTATAGCTTGTAAAGGGCCTTGATGTCAAATTGACTGTAGGACCCTGACGCTGTGTTGTATATTCTGTGTGTAACACTATTTTTTGTCTTGCCAAATAGGGAAGTAAGTTTAGCTAAATAAATATGAAGTTTTCTTGATAGGAAAGAGTGGGGAACAAGAGGAAACATGTTTCTTTTTTTTAGAGGATTAGAGAAAGCTAACCAAGGAATAGAAGATAGATGCCTCAGTGCTGAGGATCAAATGTTTTTCATGGGTTGGCTTGAAGGAATCATTCGGAAGGCTTACTAAAAGCACAGATAGCCAGGCCCTACTGCATAGCAGTGGATCTAAAACTTGGCTACATGTTAGAATCACCTGTGGTGGGTGGATGGTGGGGAAGAGGCGAGAGATGCCTTGGAAAAATACTGATGCCTAGCTCCCCTCACAAGTAAGTCTGATTTAATTGGTTTTGACTGTAACCTGGGCAACAGAATTTTTTAAAGCGCCCCAGGTGATTTATAATGTACAGCCAAAGTTGAGAACATGACCCTAGAGATTCTGTTTCACTATGTCTGGGACAGGGACAGTGAATAAATGTCCCCATGTGATTCTGAGAGCCACCTTGCCATAGGAAGAAGCATTTGTTTCCCTGGGTATTTCTGAAAAAGGATTCAATAAATGCCTAAGGCAGGCACAGAATGGAGTTGTTCTTATAGATGGGGTAACAGGCTGACTTCTGAATGGAAGCTAGTGAATATGTCTAGCTCATCCTCACACCCTCCTCTCACAATGAGATTACCCATCACTCTTCAGTTCTCTCCTCTCAGAAACCAAACTGACTTGGTTTTATCACTTTTTCTGCTTCAGCCAAACTGCCCTGTTTGTTGTCCTCTATGAATTTTCACTTTCATTGTATCTTTCTTTTCCTACTACTTAGCTACTTATGTCAAAACCTTACCCACCCTTAATGCTCACCATAAATCTCACCATGTTAGTGAAAACTTCAGACACATGCTGAAGTACTGGGGGTTAGAACTGCAACATATTAACTTGGGTGGAGGAACACAATTCAGCCTATATTCATACCTTATATGTCAGGTGAGAATATAAATTGTAGCACACTGAAAACAAAGAAATACCTAGTTAGGGCTACACATGTGTTTATTATCATGCCAGTAATTTTGCTTTGAATGATAATTTCATACATATGACTCAGGAGGCAAGAAAGGATAAGTAATTATGAACTTAATTTTAATTAATTTTATTGATACTACTTATAACAGTTTTTGACTCATAATTGCCCATATGAGAGTTCAAGCAGTAGATATGGCTGAAGCTAAAATGGAAGAACATAAATGGCTTTAGGATAAAGTTGAAAAAGGGTGGGATTTGGAGGGCGACTTTGGGCATATCACGACTTTTCTGAGCCTTTGTCCCATCACCTGTAAAAGGGAATGTTAGCTGTGTAATCAGTGAAGGTGGAATAAGCAAATGAATATGAAAATTATTCACAAAATTTAAAACACTATTCAAATATTTTTATTATTATTGTGATGAGTGAGAAATTTGCAGAGAAGCCTCCAGAACTGTTCATTCCCCACAAAATAAGAGGTTCAGAGAAACTGAGACTGGAATGCTGCAAATAAAATCTAGCTGTCTTCCGTTGCTTGACTTTACATAAAATCTCCTCATTGGTGTATATATTTTTTCTGAATATATTACATAGAAGAACCTTTATCATTGAAAATCCATATGATTACTAGCGATGAGTTTCAATGTTAATGAAGTGCTATTTGCATAGTATATAGGACCTGTCCTATTTTTTTATTACTTACAATATGTATAACATTTAGGGGTTGTTCTCAAGGTATTAACAGCTTTTGGGTAAAAAGTCAGATTTCAAAACTAGAATGAGATAACCAGGTCTTTTCCTGATGCACTGATATTAAAGGGCTCCTATATATGTGTGTGTATATATATGTGTGTATATATATGTGTGTGTGTATATAGATATAGATATATAGATATATAGATTTTTTTTGAGACAAAGTCTCACTCTGTCACCCAGGCTGGAGTACAGTGGAGTGATCTCGGCTCACTGCAACCTCAGTATCCCAGGTTCAACTGATTCTCTGACCTCAGCCTCCCAAGTAGCTGGGATTACAGGCAAAAGCCACCAAGCCCAGCTAATTTTTTGTATTTTTAGTAGAGACGGAGCTTCACCACGTTGGCCAGGCTGGTCTTGAACTCCTGACCCCAAGTGATCTGCCCACTTGGGCCTCCCAAAGTGCTGGAATTACAGGTGTGAGCCACCACACCCGGCCAATATTTTTGGAATAATTAATTTTAAAAGTTGCACATGGTTTTAAGCCACTCGCTACTTGGCCTCCCCTGACAAATCAGGGTGGCAAATCCGTCTTGGGCCCTGGGCCAGTGCTGTTGGCAGCCAGTTGAGATGATGGAGTTGGGGGCCAGAAGTCAGAGTCAGGAAGCCTCTTAATACCTGCAGGATGCCTCCTCTCTCTCTCCTTTCTTCCCTATGCTACTGAATTGAGGGTACTATTTTGCTGTTTGCACTTGGGTCAAAATTGCTACTTACGGCTTTGAAAGACATATAAAAGGATCAATAACTATGAAATTAATGTTCAATGTCAGCCAGCTCACAGCTCCTTGATTTTCTAATGTGTGTCTAAATTACTGTTGTAGGCAATAAATATAGTATGAAGTTTGAATCCCCATTGTGCCTATGGCATATTAAATAAATAGCTTATGTATTTGCAATCCTTTCTTCTGATCCTACTTACCAGTCAACAACTCACTATCTTGTTCAGCATTCCCTCTTGTTCATACTTGTATACGGAGTATCTACCATAACCCCAATACTTAGTGAGTAGCTATTTCAGTGAAAAGGATAATAAGTAGGGTTGCTAAGGCCTATATGGTTCAAGTGAATCATATTAAAACAAAACAAGACCCACTGGAAATTATCGTTAAGTTTGCTGCTACAGTTCTTATAGTCATCACACTTGTCAATAACCCCAGAGCCCTGGAGAATAGGTAAGTAGCTAAGCAGCTCCTGAAAGGTGGGAAGGTAACGTTGTGTCTCTTGTTTTTGGTGTTGCATAATTTATTTATTCTTGTAAAGGTTGGAAGGGCAAATGTAAGGAAATAGAAATTAAATGCAGAATGTTCTCACTCATAGGTGGGAATTGAACAATGAGATCACTTGGACACAGGAAGGGGATCATCACACACCGGGTCCTATTGTGGGGACGGGGGAGGGGTGAGGGATAGCATTAGGAGATATACCTAATGTAAATGACGAGTTGATGGGTGCAGCACACCAACATGGCACATGTATACATATGTAACAAACCTGCATGTTGTGCACATGTACCCTAGAACTTAAAGTATAATAATAATAATAATAATAAAAGAAATTAAAAGCAGGAGACTAGGCCAGACCACAGCCCCTCCATGTCCCAGGCTACCTAGCTGAAAGATGAGGCACAAAGTGACACAAAGGTTGAGAGGATGACTTCTTTAACTAATGTCAAGGATCATGAAATTGCAACTAGCCTAGAAAACAGCTGGGATCTTCTTCAGAATTAAGGACCAGTGTTGTTGTCATTGCTTTTTCAGGAGAGTATGGAAATGAAGCATCCTTGCAACAGAAGGTGGGGTTGTTAGAGTGGTGATGGCAGCCAGAGAAGCAATCCTCATGACCTTTTATGGAGCAGAGAAAACAGCTGGACAGCTGATATTTTCATCAGCTATGTCTTTGCCCAGCTGCACAGATGGGCACTTAAATTATATAATAAATCACAGGCATTCCAATGTACCCATCAAACCCTGTCAGTCATATAGTTTAAAACCTTTAGAATCACAAGATATTGGAGGATATTTGTCATAATTGGGACAGTTTGTTTTTTAATATAATATTCTACCTATTGTGGTAATAAAAGGAATCTATTGGATAAGGAGAGGTAATACTTGTGGTCAACTCCGTGTTATACCTCCAATTCTTTTTCTCTGCTAAAGATCCCATTTGGCTTCTTAGGGAATAAGCTTCCTCAACTATGAATGATAATTGTTACTATCTAGCCTCAGTGTCTCTTCTAGGGTAAAAGTGAAATTGAGTTTTATAAAATAAAAAAGTAGTAGTATTTTTATTTCTTATGATTATAAAGGATTTAACTTCATCAGTATTCAAGTGGTCTTGTATCATTCACGGATGACTCAATAGCAACGTGTCTACAAATTATTCAAGCTCTTTCCATGACTCATGCCATGTATTATAACAAAGTAAGTTTTCCCTCTCTCCTGAAAAAAACAGGCCTATTTTTTTATGTGAAAAGGGGTAGACATTTGGAAACTTTTAAGAAAGAGATTTTATTAATAATATAAATGGTTGTTAACATTTTTAAAGTGAATTAAAAGCTTGTCACTAGGATACAACTAAGATTCTAGAAGCCATAGATTTCCATTTGGTGGAACACGAGTATCAATATTATAAAGATTTTATAATGACTCCTTCAGAAATGTTAGCATGGAGATGCATGTACCCAGGTGGAGGGAGGCTGGTCTATGGTCTATGTAAGTGCTGCTGTAACAAAATACCACAGGCTGGATAACTTATAGAAAACAGAAATGTGTTTCTCACAGTGCTAAAGGCTAAGTCTAAGATCAAGGAGCCAGCAGGTTTGGTTGTGTGGTGAGGGCTGCTCTCTATTTCCAGGATGATGCCATACTGTTGCATCTTCCAGAGTGGAAGAACCTTCACATGATGGGAGGCAGAAGGGCAAGCAAGCTGAATGCTATGTGAACACCTCTTGTATTTAATTTTTTATTTTTATTTTTTTTAGTTTTTATGAGACAGAGTCTCGCTCTGTGGTCCAGGCTGGAGTGCAGTGGCACAATCTTGGCTCACTGCAACCTCTGCCTCCCAGGTTCAAGCGATTTGCATGTCTTAGCCTCCTGAGTAGCTGGGACTCCAGGCATGCACCACCATGCTTGGCTAATTTTTATACTTTTAGTAGAGATGGGGTTTCACCGTGTTGGCTAGGCTTGTCTGGAACTCCTGACCTCAAGCAATCCACCCGCCTCCGCCTCCCAAAGTACTGGGATTACAGGCTCAAGCCACTGTGCCTGACCTGAAAACCACTTTTATAAGGGCCTTAGTCCTATTCACAAGAGAGGAGCCCTCATGACCTAATCACCTCTTAAAGGCCCTGCCTCCCAATCACATTGTGACATCTGAATTTTGTGGGAATACATTCAAATCATAGCAAGAGCCTACTGTCATTCAGAATGATCTGAAAGTCAGCATTGTTCCTGAAATAAGTCAAGAAGCATACTATACATTTAATAGCATCCTGAATAACTAAGACCCATATTCTTGAGTAACCTGGGATGACTGAGCCGTTTCCAGCCTATACTCTCCTTGCTCTTCCCACTTTTCACAAGAAGTGATGGTAACTACTGCTCTGTAAGGTCAGAGGTCCAACTTTGTCTGAGATATCTATTAGTGTCTGCTTCTACCCAGCTGGTTCTGGGGAGTCTTTGGGCTGGGAGTGGAGGGGAACCCAGGACGTGGAAACTCTTCAAAATTCATACCTGATGGGTTCCGTGGGTAGCACACTGGCCTTAGATATTCAGCAAGAAAAAAAAAAAAAAAAAAAACTAACTATATTAAACTCTGTGGCCCTCCACTCCTTAGAAAAAAAACTAACATTATTATTTTTTTTTCTGACATATCATTTTTACATTTGGAAAATTTTGAAGATAAAAAAATTATATATTTTATCATTCAGAGATAACAACTTTTAATGTTTGGGGAAATTAAACATATATGCACTTATATGTCATTCATATGTATACAACTTTGAAGGAATATACATTTGAATGATTTGCCCTTCAAATTTGAATATAAATCTGAGCAGATATGTTTTACTTATTTATTTGTGAAACATCTTCAAGCCACTAAGTGCCTTATTAGCAGGAAGTCCTAACGATCACTCTTGAGCTTTCTCTACCTACCTGGCCAATTCATCTCTCCTCTCTTCTGGCCAATTTCCCAAGAATACTAGGGATATACTTATTTGGTGCAGAGGATGGGTTAATGGGCAGGGTCATTCCTGCTCCCAGTGCAGGGTATAAAGGGATCAGTAATGACTAATCAACTCAGGATTGCTATTGCTCCTGGCTGGTACCTAGTGTCACTGTTGAAGACTGTGCCCAAAGGCCAACAGATGCTTGTCTATTCTGTGTCATGCCCTTGTTGGTCTGAATGCTTGTCAGCACACAAATGGGGCTCTGAACTTGGGCTTTGAAATTATAGCTCTTAGTTTGCATGCAGATATTCTGTCATTATTCACTACAGCAAAACCTTCTGTATATCACTGTGTCGTCATGGCTAGCCTTAGTCACACACCATTGAGACTCTTCACAGTGCAGCCTGGGAAGTGTGTGACTCTGGCTAACCTTAGTCACACACTACTGAGACTCTTTACAGTGCAGCCTAGACTTGCCCATTCTTCAGAGTTATTTCAGGGACCTCCTTGACAGTTTCAGCCACTGAGCCTGGGGCAGGACCACTCTGTCCACCCTCCTAAGTCTACTTAACTCTGAGTCTTAAGAAGCAGAGTCAATAAGTGCGTCCCTTTGCCACAGAGGCCTGGATTCCTTTAGCAAATGAATCCATGGCCTTATAAGAACAAGTTCTCTTTGTAAAATAATGAGGCAGATTGTGTTAAAACACTTTTAAGAAGCCAGTATTATGTCTACTTTTAAAACTGTGTATCTTAGTTATTTATAGAACTAGGAATTTCCTTTCAAATAATTCATCTCTGAACTGGAAATTTTGTCCAAGTAATTTGTAGTCTCAACATCTAGACATAAGAATAAATGATGTAATTCTTAAGAAGTTTTCTACCCCCAACAAGGGGCATCCCATTGATGCTCAATCAATCATAATAGATATCCTGAGTATATAAATATCATCCCAGTAGATGGCACAGCCTTTGCCACATTGCAGAAGCTAATGACATGCTTGATTTCTCTTATTTTAACATCCAAATAGGGATGTTAAAGTCCTAGGGAACAAATAGGATATTTCACAAAATATATCTCTGTCATCAAATATATCAATATATCATCAAAACATACCACCAAAATATATTTCTATATTTTAATCTCAGCAGCCACCTCCTAGTCCAAATGACATCATTTTTCACCTGGACAACAGGAATGGCATCCTCATTGGTCCTCTACTGCCAGTCTTGCCAAATTCTAATAGATTTCCTTGCCATAGCAAGAGAAAAAACAAAAAATCAGATCATGTCACTCCCAAATTTAAAACCCATCAAGGGCTCTTCCTGGGTTTTAATTTATCATAAATGAAAAGCCCTTTGCCACCTCTGGGCCTTTGCCCTTATTCCCTAGTCCTGGTGTGTTTCTCTCCAATTCTTCACACAGAGGCTCATTCTCAGCCGTTAGATGACTTCTCTCGCATGGTTGTCTCAGAGGCGTCTTCCCTGACTTCATTTCTAAGGCTGCCACCTGCAGTTTCTCTCTCATTTCCTTTATGGAATTGTCATTTTAGTGGAGTTTTGAGGAAGAGTAAAAGTACATATTGTCCAGTCTGCAATATTTACCTGGCTATTGTGATCATACTTGTTTTGTGGAACAAAAGTTGTTACCATGTTCTGTACAGTTTTAAAACCTGCATTTTATAATATTAAATCATAAACATTTTTAGATTAGTAAATATACATCTATAACATGATTTTTTATTATATTGATATGTCATAATTTAGGTAACAGAACTCTACTATTAGAAATTTCAGGCCGGGCGTGGTGGCTCACACCTGTAATCCCAGCACTTTGGGAGGCCGAGGTGGGCGGATCACAGGGTCAGGAGATCGAGACCATGGTGAAACCCCGTCTCTACTAAAAATACAAAAAATTAGCCGGGCGCGGTGGCAGGCGCCTGTAGTCCCAGCTACTCAGGAGGCTGAGGCAGGAGAATGGCGTAAACCCGGGGGGCGGAGCTTGCAGTGAGCTGAGATCCGGCCACTGCACTCCAGCCTGGGCGACAGAGCGAGACTCTGCCTCAAAAAAAAAAAAAAAAAAAAAAAAAAGAAAGAAATTTCAGCTGCTCTTTTGTGAAAGAGTTGGAGAAGACCAAGGTAATTCTTAAAGCCTTAAAAAAATGGAGATGGACTTTTGAAACTAAGATTGTAGTCTGAAAGGAGAAATACAGATCAGCGACAGGGTAAACAGAAATATATTCTCAATATCATGTAAAACTAGCATTGGGGTTGCTCTTAAAGCTCAAAAGAACTAAATTTTGAACAAGTAATGGAAATACCATATTAACCTTATTGAGCCAATTACAGTGTGGTTTCTTATGTAATGAACATGGTGGATTATGACAGAAGAATAGATTTGATGGTTAAAGCAATGGGTTGAGTTTTTGAAATGTTAAATTTGAGATATTTATAGAACATCTGGGGGAAGCTCCCCTCTAGTAAGTAGTTGGTGTGGGGCTTAGGAGGAAGTTCTAGATTGGGAAGACATCAGCATATGTTGAATGGTAATTGAGACCAATAGAACTGGATACAAAAATTCAGGGAGAGTATGTAGAATAGTAGACCTATGAACAAAATGGTGAAGAACACAAACATTTGCAGGATGGACAGAGGGAGATGCACATTTAAAGGAGGTGGAGAGAAGAGGCCAGAGAACTAGGAGTAAAGCCTAGAGAATGTGTGTTGTGGAATTCTCCAGCATTGATTAGCCTACGGTGCTTGACTGGTCGTATGAGTGTTTTCCTTCTCTTGATTCTTTGTTTGTATCTCCCCAAACTGTGCTCACACAGAGAATAACTTTTCCAGACAGAGCATCCTCTTCTTCAATAGAAAATATACATGTTATTGTATTCCCCGGACAGAATATCCAATAAGTGCATTAAGCTCATTGAATGATTGCTAGGGTATGATCTGAAGCATTCAGGGAAGGCTACTTTTTTGTCCTGAAAGAGCTCTCTGGCTGACCTACAGCAATTCTTGACATAGTGGGCACTTAGTACACCCCAGCGAGTAAATGGTTCCATGAATATTGAATGTCTAAGTATCTTATTAAAATGCAAATATCCTGAGAGGGATGACAAATAAATTGTCAACCCCTATTAACAATTTGATAGGCTGGGGACTTGTTATTGAAACTCTTTTCATTGTGGTCAGTCTCTATGTAATAGGCTCATAGGGCTAATTACTGTGGAAGGTAGACCTAGAGTGGGGGCTTAGCTAGGAAGGGTGTATCTAGCACATTAGTTCAGTTTTACAAAATCCATACACACCATCGATATTTGTCTCCTCGGCTGCCATAACAAATGACCACAAACTATGTGGCTTAGAATAACAGAAATGTATTGTCTCACGGTTCTGGAGGCCAGAAGTCTGAAATCAAGGTATCAGCAGGGCCATGGCCTCATTGAAGGCTCTAGGGAAGAATCCTTCCTTCCTTCCTCCTACCTTCTGGTTATCAGGAACCTTTGGGGTTCCTTGCCCTGTAGATACAGTTTTCCAATTTCTGCTCTTCACATGGCATTCCATCTTCTGTGTCTGTGTGTCCCTGTATTTCTCTTTTCTCTTCTTACAAGGACACTAGTTATTGGATTGGGGCACACCCTAATTTAGTATGACATCATTTTAATTTAACTAATTACATGCAAATATCCTATTTCCAAATAAGATTGCACTCTGAGGTTCTGGTTGGACGTGAATTTCTGGGGAACACTATTCAACCCAGCATACCATTTATTATGTCTAGATGATGGTTAGATAGTCGGCTAACCTCTAGGAAAAATCTGGTTGTGGGGACCAGAAATCATCATATGATATGAGACACTGACGCTGACAGGTATGTGTGTACATCTGCTGGGTAGCATAAAGGCACTTTTCACTTACTGAATGTGAGAGGTAACCTACGAGCACCACACGGTAGGAAAAAAAGAGTGACAAAAACATTTATTTACTCTAAAAACATTGTGAGTGCATATTATGGGCCAGGCTTTGGGTGAAGGACTGGAAAAAGAGTGGTAAATGAAAGAGATATTACTCATGTCCCCAGGGAACATACAATCTAGCAGAAAAAGATATGTAATAAAGAGGTATAGAATAAATATCCACTTGAAATTTTAAAACTGAGCAGGTGTTATGAGATTTACAGAGTGGTCTGTGAATGAGAACAACTGAGAGGAACCTACTGAGAGATGGTAGTCAGGTAGAAATATTGACCCTGTAACTTGAACCCAAGAGGCGAAGGTTGCAGTGAGTCGAGATAGCACCACTGAACTCTAGCCTGGGTGTCAGAGTGAGACTCCGTCTCAAAAAAAAAAAAAAAAAAAAAAAAAAAAAAAAAAAAAAATAGTTAAAATGTTGAAAGAGTTCAGGGTGAGAAATTAGAAGAAGGTGTGTTTGAAATCAGACTCATTTATTAGTTGTACCAACTTGGGCTTTCTTTTAACTTTGTGAGCCTGAATTTTTATATAAGTAAAATGAAGGTGATAATATTATTTATCTTTGAAATATCTTAGGGTTGTTGTGAAGATAAACCAATGCACATAAAAACTCTTTAACAATTATAACATACTACACAGATGTTCACACTTACTAAAATTGTTGGCCAACATATGACCTGTCAAAATAACTGAAAACTAGATGTTTGACTTTTCATATTTAAAAGGCTCCTCTTCCTATCTTCCAGAAGAATGTCATATGCATAGATGTGCTTAAAAATACTTTTGATGAACCTTATATCAACCCTTTAGGAATTTTCACCTGACATTTGTCATCTTCTGCAATTGCTTCTTTGCTAGATGCATAGAACTTTGTCTCTGCAGGGTACTGAGTTACCTTGTAAATGAGTAGTAGTAGTTTTTCTTTTTTTAAAAGAACTTTATGTACTTCCATAATTTCCCTAATAAGGAGGCTATTTTTCTCCTGTGTCTCATAAGCTGACTCCAAGGCAGTGCCTAAAAAGAAGTTCAGGAAATGTTAAAAGCAATGGAATCCTCATCAGAATAAATACAGAGTTTCCCATGGTGACCACATGGCAGGACAAAGCAGGTTTGGATACATGAGTCTTGATGGGATATGCTTGTCGAAGATTAGTTTCCTTACTTTAAAACTGTATCTCATTATAAAATGAGCCACACAGACTAGACATAAAGAAAATGTTACTGCCAGCCAACTGCAATTTTTAAATCCAAAGAGCTTAGAATACTTATAGGCATAATCTTGTTAATCTTCATCATACTATGAGGCAAGTCAAAGTATCATCACTCTTAGAGGAAAGTGTGACAAAACTTGGGTTTATTCTGAGCCCCTCTCTGTGTTTTTCGAAGACCTAACTCTGTGTAACTACTATTTAAATATTGAATATGATTCATTTCTAGTACATAAAAAAAGAACATATATATTATGGCTGAATTAGGACAAGGGTTCTCAGCCTAGAAAGATCTATTGGTCAATATATTAATTAGGACAACAAGTTTATACCCTGTGTCAATGTAATTGTTTATTGCTTAACTTAACCCTCCTTAATTTATTATAGTCATTAGTGTCTGTTAGCAAGAAACAATGTGCTTGAATTTTACAAGAGTATGTGGTTAGCAGCTTTCTGTCTCTGAGCTGGGACCTGCCTCACTTGATCTTCTCACCTTACACTTAACTCAGGACTGAGCTTTCCTTACGAAATGATTACCCTTCCCAGTAGAATTGTAAATAGTCATAGCTCCTATTTTGCATCTCAGCTCACAAAGCTATAAAATGAGAGGATGAGATTAAGTGATCTTCAAATAATCTTGTACATCTAAAATTCTGAGTTAATGATTATCTATGTTGATACAGAATTAAGGCAACAATGATAGAAATAAACACTCCAAATTAGAGTATTTGAGACAATTAGAGTTACATGTATGTTTTCATAACTATGTAAAATCAGTTTGAGGGTTAATACCTTCATACTAATTAGTGTACAGAACTGCTGCCACAAAAATTTGGTTTAGGTTTACAGAGCATGACTTCTAGGAAAGTGAAAGTCGCCTGGCTTTTGGGGAAGGAGCAGGGAAGAGGCTTTTGCTATATGGTTTAGCAACAAATGTTTGGGCAGCAGGACATAGCTAGGAATCCAGTAATTTAGAATCATTGAGGAAATGGACTCTTAAAGAAGAATTGCTAAACTTGTAAGGGCAGATCTAAGTTTTATAGGGCCTGAAGCTTATTCAATTATAAAGAGCCCTCTTAAAAAAATACAAAATTAGGTATGAAACCAATGTATGCTTATTCAGCAATGAATTCCGTTAAATGAATTCCGTTAGAATTCTGTTAGAAGTGAATATTTACTTTTAATGCTCACAGCTTCTCCAACAGCATCCAATACAGGGAAAGTGCCATGGGGGAGATTTGGAAAGAGACTAGTCTTAACTAATCACATTTGAAATACTTTACTCTTATAAATTTTACAAAAACCTATGGTCATGTGAATGTGTTGCTAACCCCCAATCAGGATCCCTGGACGGGGCCTGTGAGAGTGAGGGACCCAGAGCCTGAGCATAGTTTCATATCACATCCACTGTTATCTATATGTCTAGAATATTCCATAGACAGTTCAACTGGAAGTTCATTTAACTTAAAACAGTGAAGTCATTAAAGAAGGAGGTAGATCTGTATAAACAATCATAAGAGTTGCAGAATATATTGTTAAACGAAAAAACAAGGCATGGGTTAATAGTATAGTATAATCCCCTGTATGTTAAAAATAAATTAAATATAGGCATTAAATGTGTGTGTGTTTGTGTGTGTATGTGTGTGTAATATATATTTGACACATATCAAATTCTTTTTTTTTTTTTTTTGAGACGGAGTCTTGCTGTGTCACCAGGCTGTAGTGCAGTGGCGTGATCTCGGCTCACTGCAACCTCTGCCTCCCGGGTTCAAGTGATTCTCCTACCGTAGCCTCCTGAGTAGCTGGGGCTACAGGCATGTGCCACCACGCCTGGCTAATATTTTTTTGTATTTTTGGTAGAGATGTTGGCCAGGATGGTCTCCATCTCTTGGCTTCGTGATCTGCTCACCTCAGCCTCCCAAAGTTCTGGGATTACAGGCATAAGCCACCACGCCTGGCCACATATCAAATTCTTAACAGTGATTATATTAATATTTGGAGGTTGTATGAGGTAATGGGTTATTTGAATTTTTGCACAACAAAAAATATTCATGTGTTACATGTAGGCCTCCTATTAATAACTGCACATCCCTCCATAATTTCAGGCATCCCACTCTCATACCATCATTAGCCATCTTTCCAATTCAATTCCTCTACAGCTTAACTCCAGCTATTTTTGACTCACAAGGATCCACAATCAAACCTCCTATCATTTCAATATCCCTACTCTCTTCATATCCCCACTTCTGTCGTTACCCAGCTTAATTTCCATGGCCCATTATTACAGTCATTGTGCATACACTTTACTGTCCAGCTACCTCTTGCTTTGTCATACTTACTTGGCAAAACTCCATCCCCGCTTGACTCCAACTCTCCTCCTAGTCTGCCCCTGCAACTAAGCAGCTGAATATGGCTGGAGCAAAAACACACAACTCATGCTGGCCGGTCTCATTTGAAATTCCTCACCTCACCTCAGGGGGCTTTCGTTGCTGCCCTGGAATCCTTCGCCATTTTTCCCAGTCCATTCACTCTCCCACACTCCTCGGTGGCTGTTTCATACTTTTTCCTCCCTCCTCAAACATCCATGCCTCCTCTGCCATCCTCACTCTCAGCTTTTGACTATGCTTGCTATTTCATTGAGAAAATAGAAACAATCAAGAGAAAAAAACACAAAAAAAACCTTGCACCCATTCTCATCACTGTATCCACCCACCTACCTGTGCCCCGCACTCTGCCTTCTGTCCTGTTCTGTGGATGAACAACCAGGGCTTGCATCTCAGGCCAGCCCTCCACTTGTGCACCAACCCCGTCCTCTTCTTACCAACCTAACAACATTGAGGGCAGATGAATCCACAGGCTGGCAGGTACAGTGCCTGGGGTTCATGATACTTTTAGAGGCACCTTTAAAATCATAAGAAAAGTTAGAACTTCTAGGTCAAAGAAAATGCTATATGTTAATTTATTCATGTTTATATAATGCATACTATTTTAAATATTTTAATGGAGGGAGGGGCCCGTGATGGCAAAAGTGCCTAGGGCTCATGGAAGTCCTAACATAGCCCTGACTACACTGCCGTCTTTTCTTCTCATTCAGCATCAGTTTACCCCTTTCTTTTAGGGTACCCCCAAGTCTCAAGCATATTGCAATTTTCCCATCTCCCTAAACCCTGTCTTAATTAGCCTCTTTCCAACCACTCACCGTTAATTTTCTGCCTCTTTTTTTGTTGTTGTTTAAACAGCAAAACTTCTTAATAGATGTGTCTATATTTACTGTCACCAATTCCTCTCCTCCTATTTTCCTTTGACCTCAAGTCCTCATGCCTGCTGCAGCACTAAAGCTGTTTTCTGACAGGGTCCCAGTGACCTCCGTAACACTAAATGCAGCCACAGTCTCTCAGTCCTCCTCTTACTTGTCTTAGGAGCAGCATTTAAATACTTGATTATTCCTTCTATTTACACCACATCTTTCACTTGGCTTTTATGTAGGGAAGCCAGGTAGTTTATCATCAGAATAAAGATACTTTTGAGAGTGAAAGATGGGTGGTACTACTACTACGTACAGCTGAGACACAGGCCTCAACTTGGACCATCTCAGGCAACTGGACCTTAGAGTCGCCGTTCTCCTAGGACACCACACAACTGGCATTTCCCCCATGTCGCTGGCTGTTTCTGCTCAGTCTCCTCGCTGTCCTCCTCCCCCAGCCTCTAAATATTGGACTTCCTGTGGCTGAGTCCTTGAAGGACTTCTTGTTCTGTATTCCTTTGGGGCTAATTTTCACCTGCTGTGCCCTGGTGTGCTATGCTATTGATAAAATGTGGAAATGCTGCCATTTGGGCCAGCTGAGAGCTGCTCCTCACCCTCTCCTGTGCCCTCTCTGACCTCTCTGGCCTCACTCTGGGACCCTCAGACCTTCCCAGGATCTAATTTCTGAAAGGTTGACACTTGACCCTTTAGAACTACAGTCCAGTACTTTGATTGGTTAGTACCATTGCTATATTGGTTGTTAATTATTTTGAATAGCACCTTTGTGCTCCTTTACAGGGCTTTAAATAAACTCTTAATGGATATTTCCAGCTGGGACCTTTCTTCTGAATTCCAGACTTATCTATCCAATTGTCTATCCAGCATCTCTGTTTGAACACATAGGGGTATTTTGAACTTAAAATGCCCTGATTTTCCTCTGCAAACCTGCTCCTCATACAGACTTCCCTAAAACTCAGGTAATGGTAACTCTATCCTTTCAGTTGCTCAGGCTCCATTAGGGTTTTCTGATGGTTTGTTTTTTAAACTCCTCCCTTTCTTTCATACCCCTTATCAAAGTTATCAGGAAATACTGCCAGCTCTACCTTCAAAATACATGTGCTACTCCTTACCATCTCCACTGCTGCCATTATCCACTATCACCCCTCCCTTGACCACAGCAGCAGCTGCTGTCTCCCAGCATCCACCATTGTCCCTTTCTAGTTATTTTCAACACAGCAGACAGAGTGACCCTGATAAAACAGAAGACAGCTCATGTCACGTCTCTGCTCAGAACCCTTCCATCTCACCCAGCATCAAGGCCAAGAGCTTACAACAGCATCAAGGCGCAGTGCTTCTGGTCTGTGCCATTCACCCATGACCTCTGACCCCATCTCCTTCTCCTCTCCCCAGCCCTCTCTCAGCCACACTGGTCTCCCTGCTCTTCTGTGTGTACCAGGCACACTCCTGCTTCACAGGCTGGACACTTGTAATCTCTCCCTGCCTGCTCTGTTCTCACTCCATGCTGCACACAGCTGGCTCTGCTTCAGGTCATTAATTAAAGGTCACTCACCCTCTCAGTGAAGCCATTTTTAACAAATTATAGCCCCCACCCCATTGCCCTTCCCTGCTTAATTTTTGTCCACAGCACTTATCACCACCTCACGCACCGTAAATTCTACTTCTGTGGTCTTTGTCAGTTTTGTTTTGCTGTAACTGCAGGGCCTAGAACAGTGCCTGGTATGTTATGGTTGCTCAGGAATTGTTAAATGAATTCGTTAGGAAAAATTGTAAATATCATTTACTAATCTGTAATTGCTGAAAACAGTTTTACTATTATTCAATTTTACTAATTATGAGTCAATATGCTGTAGAAAAAGTCACCCTGAACACAGCAAGAAGTTAGTCACAGCCCTGTTTTAGAGTGTTTGCAGAGTTAGTAAAATAGAAATTTTGTGTATTCTTTGGAAGCTTATGTGCTAAAAGATATATTGTGCAGATTTACACACTCAGGGTCAGGAGAGAAGGCTGAAGCCCAAGCACTGAGGCCAGGAACACCATGTTCCAAACCAGTCCATAATCAGGTTAATCTACTCCAGCCTCCAGCCTCTAGTCACACTGCTGAATTCAAGATAATACGGTGGCTATGGAACTCTTGCTGGCAAAGCCATCTCTCCCAAATAGCATTGAGGACTCAACTGAGGAAAGGCAAGAAATCAGGCCTTCTAGTCTGCAAGAAAGATTAGAAATAGAAGAAAGTTATAAAAGAACTGCCACCGTGGAGATACTGTGAGGGTTTGCCTACTCATCCTTCTTTTCTTGTGATACCTAACCTGACTCTCCTCGTGAAACCCCTTCTTTTGGCATCTGTAACAATCTTGTGTAAACATGGACCTGTCTCTTATTCTGTGCACTTAAGAACAGTTTAATTTACCAAGTTAATCAGGAAAATACAATCATAAAACTGAAGAGTCAATAATTCTAGTGGATGTTTTCTAGTGTTTTTGAACATTAGCCTCTGAGGAATCTCTAACATATCCACACATACAGATACTCATAGTAGAAACCCCTGGACACCTTCACAACCCTGTAACTGAATATTACTCACTTCCCAGCCTTTCTAGGAAAACCTCCAGCGAACATCACTTATTTGCAAAGAGATGGGAGTTACCAGTTACTTATTCTACCCTCCCCACTACAGAGATATCAAAAATCATCTCAAATCTTTTTTTTGTTTTTTTTTGTTTTTTTGTTTTTTTGAGATGGAGTCTCACTGTGTCGCCCAGGCTGGAGTGCAGTGGCACAATCTTGGCACACTGCAACCTCTGCCTCCCGGTTTCAAGTGATTCTCCTGCCTCAGCATCCCAAGTACCTGGGATTACAGGCGCCCACCACTGTGCTCAGCTAATTTTTGTATTTTTAGTAGAGACGAGGTTTCACCATATTGGCCAGGCTGGACTTGAACTCCTGAGTTGAAAGCCATCCACCCGCATTGGCCTCCCAAAGTGCTGAGATTATAGGCAGGAACCACTGCGCCCAGCGCAAACCTGGTTTCTTTACCTGTCAGGAAGGAGCTCAGGGCTGGGTGCAGTGACTCACGCCTGTAATCCCAGCACTTTGGGAGGCCGAGGTGGTGGATCACGAGGTCAGGAGTTTGAGACCAGCCTGGCCAATATGGTGAAACCCCGTCTGTACCAAAAAAATAAAAAAATTAGCGAGGCATGGTGGCACTTGCCTGTAGTCCCAGCTACTCGGGAGGCTGAGGCAGGAGAATCGCTTGAACCCGGGAGGCAGAAGTTGCAGTGAGCCAAGATTGCACCACTGCACTCAATGGAGTGAGACTTCGTTTCAAAAAAAAAAAAAAAAAAGCTTAGTTTAGTAACTCACTCAGGATGATTGTAACGTCATAGAATTTTAAAAGAATCAAAGAACTTAATTTTACACACAATTTGTATGTAATTTATTTTGGCCAGTGATGCTCAAATTTTCCCTTTCCTTACCCAAAATAAATTTTTTAAAAAATCATAGGTTTGTGTTTTTATTTTCATTTTGCAATAATTTTCCTGTTTACTGCAGTAGTTAGGAGGTATGATGAAAATGGGGACATGTTAATGCAATTATTATGAAAAGCATGTCCATTTTAATCACAAATCACCAAACTTACAGGGAAGAGTACAGGTGGGAAATGAAGCAGAAAACTTAACTGGAATAAATGCGTGTTGTTTTAAGTTAGGATGAGTTAGTTAATTCTTATACAGCTATTTTTATTAATACATTTTCCTCTTATTTCCAGTTTGAACAGCATCAGTAGTTTAAAAGTATGAATTTGTAGCATCTTTTTGCTTAGGGAAAAATGGTTTCAAAATCAAATGTGAAGACCTAGCAATAGGAGACTTTTTTGTGTCTAGTGTTCTCCTTTGCCTTTCATATAAACGCACAAATGTTTGAATAAATGGCTACAGAATTAATGATTTTTAAATTGTGTATATATGTGTACATCATATTTGTATATGCATTCTACTTTACTGTAAAGACAATAACATAGCCTTTATTTCATATAGTTACATTTTTTAAGAATACCTAAAATCTACTGTTAGCAAAGTTCTGTATACAATACGTTGTCATTAACTACATTAACTATGTCATTAACTATAGTCATGCTGAACATCAGATCTCTAGTCTTATTCAACAGACATAATTGCAACTTTGTAGCCTTTGCTCTCTCCATCTTCCCGTTTCCCCCTTATAAATATTTTATTAGCTATCATTATAGATACTAATAATGAATCCAATAAAATAAATTACTAAAAATAATATAAACTCACAGTAAAATAAATTATGTAAAAGGACAGAAGAAGTCAATGATACTTTCTGTCATTGCATTGGTGCTTTCCTCTTCAGTTTAGGAATCAGAGTAGAAATTGTTTGGCAGCTCTAGCAGTATCAGAACTCACTTTCCTGATCAAATACAAAGCAAAACAAAATGGACAAATATTTGAGAAAGTGGTTTCTTGCTATCTAATTCAGAAAATTCCATTCTGTGAGTGATTCCAAGAATCAATTTGGATATTCCTTTTATTAAATTTCAAGGAATATTTCTCTTAATTGAAAATTGTGTGACCTACATCAGAAACACATATGCAGTGCTGTGCGTTTCACAGTGCAGTTTCACATCCAGTAACTCATTTGATTCTCACAGTATCCCCCTAATGGTAGACAGAGCAGTAGAGATATACCTGTATCACAAAGGATACAAAAGGAAAGAAGTGATGCAAGGTCATAGAGCTGATAAACTGAAAAGTCAGGATTTGAATCCAAATCATCTGGCTCCAAATATTTCCAATATATTGTGTTACCTCTCCTGATTTAAGTTAATACAATTATAATGGTGACAACTACTGAGGTAATTCAAGCAATTTATCTAGGGGACTAAACTACTCAGATAATCTACTGGATATTTTTGGTTGCTTTGCAAATTGAGACACAACCTGAGTGTCACTGAGGATTAAAAAAAAAATAAAACTACATTTCCAAAAAGTGATATTTTTATATCCCTTATTTCTCAAATCTGTACTCTAAGAAATGTATCTTGAGCCAAAAGTTCCCAAAGTATTTTTGTTGGAGAATATAATCTCTTCTCTGAACTACAGACTTCATTAATTCTCCATAGCTTGCTATATTTCCCATTGCTTTCCTTAGAATGAAAGAGTCTAGAGTTCTAGATTCTCCTCCCTAGTGATATATGAAGTCTACTTTAACGATATTAAAAAGTATATTAAACTATACCTATTATCTCACAGGCAATCTTTCTAATTACCTGCGGTGAGCATATAAACATTACTAATATATCTAAATAGACATATAAGATAGTCATGGTATTATTATATTAAATGTGAAATAAACCCTTCTAGAGATACAGATTCCTTATCATATGAGATCAGTTTGTTAACTTGAGACCATTTGTCAGGGAAGTGTTCCATGGGTATACCTATTTGTGCTCTGGAGGTTCTGTAAATATTTATCAATTACCTTTTGAATTTTGCATAAATATACACAATGTTCTTTATTCACTAAAGAGTTGAACTGACATGGAAAATTTATTCAATCAAAATCTTTAAGTGGCTAGTCTTGGCACACCCTCATGGTCCCAGATGGTGCAGAAAACATTTGCCCACTCATAAACTTCCAGCAGTATGAAACTGTGCAACAAGTACGAGTGGGGATGTTGGATAAAACAGGACTCCTCTACAAGTCTGGGAGGCCATTCTCTGGCTCAGAGTCTGACACATAATGGATGCTGAAAAAATATTTGTTGAATAAATGAATGAATGATCCAGGAGCTGTTTTGAAGGCCTTATCTACTCTATTTCTCCATTAATTGTCTCTAACCCTTAACAACTTGTACTGTCACCAATGGGGAAAAATTTAGGGACCTCCTTCCCTAATAAATGTAAACAGCATACATACAATTATAATTTAGCTAAAAGCATTAATACAAATGGAAAGAGCAAATACAGGGGTTGATTGACAAAGTGACTAAAGCTGATATGAGCTCACCAAAAGGAGAGACAGAAGGTTGAACTGTGATGAGCTAGAACTGAAAGGCCCTGGATCAATGGATATTTAAACTACTTGCTCAGTTCAATTTAGTAGAATTCAACAGATTCTGAGTGTTGGAAACTGGGACATAGTGTTAGGTCCCGGGATTACAAGATGTCCGAAAGTCAGGAAACAGTGCATATTTACATTTAAACAATATTTTAGTTACATTTTCAAATCTGCTTAGTATGTTTTTCCTCAGCCTCCAGAAAAGTTTCCAGAAGTTTACCTCTAAATTTAAAGTAATGGGTTAATGTGAAAAACTATAATAAATACACTGTGTTTCCCTCTGTTTTCAGATTTTTCTGACATTCTGTAGTATATGACAAATGGACATATAGCTTTAAACATACTGAAGATATTATTTGAAAATGTAACATTCTATTTAAAATAAGTTTAGCGTCTTTCCTAAGTTTTCAGATACACTAAACTAAGTTTATATAGACAGATTCCTCAGGAGCTCTAGTGAGAAGAGAAGGATATGGAAAACCTCATTATACAGATTAAGGATATGGAAAAAACTTATTATACAGATTAAAAGCCATAATAGAGACTATGTAAGGAACAGAAGAGGCCTGCTGCACAAGCGCAAGGTTATTGATCTGTGGGAGGTAGTAGAGGGTCAGGAAAGTTCACATGTGTGGTGCTGTCTGAGCAGGGTTTTGGGAAATGAATGACATTTTCCCAAGAGACGGGTGGGGAAGCAAGGTCAGGCAGAAGATGGGAATAATGCAAGAACATAATGCAGGGGACAGCATTATATGTTCAGAGGACTACATCCTGTTTAGTATTGCTCAAAGTTCAATGAGAGGCAGAGTTGTGGGTGAGGAAAAGTAGTCAGCAGTAATATCATGTAATATTTTATCTGCCTTCTTCATAAGTCTAATTTTAATTTTATCCTGTAGAATGGATAGGGGATCAGCAAATGATTTTAAGTAAAGGAAATAATTTGCTCAGAATTATTGAGAAAAGACAGTAGTCTCCATGGTTCTCTCTTTCTCTCTTTCTTTCTTTTGAAAGAGGGTCTCTCTGTTGCCCAGGCTGGTATGCAGTGGTGCACTATGGCTCACTGCAGCCTTGGACCTCCTGGGCTCAAGCAACCCTCGCATCTCAGCCTGCTGAATATGAATAGCTGGACTACAGGGCACACCACCACACCCAGGTTGGAGTGCAGAGGCATGACCCTGGCTCACTGCAGCCATGAATTTACAGGTTCAAATGATCCTCCCACCTCAGCCTCCTGAGGAGCTAGGACTACAGGATACACCACCATGCCCATTTTGTTTTTTTCTTTTTGTAGAGATAGGGTGGGGGTAGGGGTGGGGATGGTGGGGGTAGGGGTGATGGATTGTCTATGTTGCTCAGGCTGGTCTTGAACTTCTACTGTCCTCCTGCCTTGCCTCCCAAAGTGCTGGGATTACAAGCATGAGCCACCATGCCCGGCCCCCATTTTCCTTTTTAATATTAGCATTCTTACCAGGTAACATTAGCAGAAATGAAATAATTGAGTTTCAGACGGTTTCTCTCTCCCTCTGTGAGAGAAACTAGATTAACAGTCAAAAATCCAGAAGGCAAGCAATTTGAAGGGGAAACTAAGGATAATCAAGAATTGACTGTACACTTTTTGTAACTGTTGAGTTATTTACCTTCTTTAACTCCTCCTGGACTGAGCCAATGTAGTCTGGATAGTAGAAAGGACCTTAGCTAAGAAACCAGGAACAGCCTCTCTGGATCTTTTTCTGCAATTGTGTGTTTCCAGAAAAATTGCTTCTTTGAGTTTGTTTTCTGATCAGGAAAATGAGGAAGTTTGATTATGTCAAGGCTTTTCAAGTTCGACTTTTATCACATTCACGTAAGGTGGTTCCAAAATATACAGATTCCCAGATCTGACTGGAGGACAGTGTAGAGGTTGGGCTGAGGTCTCTGTATCAGACTGGACGTAAAACTGTAATGTCCTGTCCTGCCACTTATTAACTGGGTGACCTAGAGTAAGTTACTTCATGACTTGTATTTTTCTCAAAGGTAAAGCACGGATGACAGTATCTCTACTTCATATGTCCCTGGAAGGGTAAAATGATAGAATGCTTTTTAAATAGCAAGTATATTGCCTGTCACATATTAATCATTCAACAGATGTTATGTGTTATTTGTATAGTCCACAGTATTCATGTATGTGTGTGTGTGCGCGCGCTCGTGTGTGCGTATTTGGTGCAAGGTAGACGCTCCATAAGTATCTGTTGCGTAAATAAAAGTTTGCGTTTTTTTTTTTTTTTTAGCAACTTCTTTTGTTCTCAGATCTGAAATTATTAGCCCAGGAATTACTTCCCCAAGAAAGGTAAAGCTAGTTTGAGAGAAATGTTTAAATGTGGCGCTCAATCTTTGCTTTCTTAGACTGAGAGCCTCATGATAATTAAAAAATAATTTAAAGATAAAAGTCCTACTAGAGTGGGCGAGCTGAGAACGGAAGGGAATGAGCCTCAGAGACTGTTAGCCGGATCCAGCCGGCCACTACGTAATCCACTCCAGTGACTCTCACCTAGGTGCGCATCTCCATTTTATCTCACAAGATGCCGTGAAATTCTCAAAGTCATTGTAATTACAATTGATTTTGAATTACAAAAAAGCAGTATTCCATTTTTTGTGTTGTTGACCAAGCAGAAAACAGAACAACGTAACTTTTAAAACGCTTGAAAATCAGGGCTATCAAAAACAGAAAGAGAACTTCTATTCGCCATGAACTCGCTGATGCAAACAATCCACGCACCCTGAACCGTGTGTTTTTCTGGGTGGTGGTGGTCCCTCGCCAAATAGTCAGCGTTTGGTTCTCGGCTTCTGTAGCGAGAGGAGTTACAGTTTGGTACCGGCAGGGAGGAAATTGCCTCGCAATCTCTGGAGGTGGCCTCCTAGAAAGATCGTTGGGAGGGGAGGAGTCCCGATTGTCCTGGAAGAAAAGCATGGCCCCATCCGGGAAGTCACAGCTTGCCGAGAGCCCGGGGCTGGCGGCTCCGGGTCCTGGAGGTGGCAGACGGCGGAGCAGCCGGCCTCGTAGCCCGGGCCTGCGCGCCTGGCAGGGGGCTCCGTGTGTGCGAGTGAAAGACGCACAGCCGGGCGGACCTGCGTGAGCTTCGGCCTCGCCCCGCCGTGCGCCGGGTTGGGGCTGAACCTGAGCAGGGCTCATCCCTGCCCGGCGAGGGTAAGGGCTGCCCGGGGACCGCTGCTGCACGGACGGGAGCCGCTCGGGGCCGGGATCCCTGGGCCTTGGCGGGGCGCGGCAGCCCCTCCCCCCGGAGCCCGCGCTTCCGCCCGAGCCCCGGCGGCAGCGGTGACCGTAGCCCCGCCGCGCCTTCCGCCTGGGAGCTGCCGCCGCCCGCCCGCGCCCTTGTGCGCCGCGCCCACAGGCCGCGGGAACCGGGAGCTCCCGGGCCCAGGGGCCTCTGCCGCTCGACTGAGACGCACTCCGAGCTGGACGTGGGGAAGGTTCGGCCAGCTCGGCGTTTCGCCCCCGCTGGGGATGGGCCACTGGGCACCTGCAGCCGCCCAAGAGCGGGGAGTTGGCTGGGCCCTGGCCAGGGGCCGCCGCCACAGCGGACTGGCAGGGAGAACGGAGCCAGCTGAGCCTCCTTCCTCTCCCAGATTCGCAGCGAAACTGGACAGCCCGACGCCCAGAGCGGACGGGCGAGAGCCCCTGAGGGGCCAAGTGGACCCCGGTTCTGCTGCTGCCACCGGCCGATTGGGGACGCCGGCACTTGCGCTGTGGGCGTGTGGTGGGGCATTTCCGTTATCTTCTCGAAGACACCCCGCCACTATTCCTGCTCTAACAAGCACAGTCTGGTGTAGAAGCCGACTCTACCTCCTCCCCTCCCTCCTTTCTTCCACACACCTTCGTTCATCTATCTATTCTTACCTTCTTCCCCAGAGCGCCAAGACAAGTGTGGACAAGAGTGAACAAGTTAGGATACTGCCGAGTGTGTGTGTATTGGGGTGGGGGGTAGTAATAAGCGGGGAGAAAGAGATGAAAATAAAATTAGAAATCCCAGAGTATGTAGCAACACACTCACACACACACACACACTCACACACACGTTCCCAGACTGTTAGCAATCTTGGCTATTTCCAAGTGGAAGCAAATGTTAATGCTCAGTCTTAGAAGAAAATTTCACATATACGGGCATCAGAGGTAACGGGGTAGCCGATAGCTTCCTTTTACTTCTCGACATTTATTTTTGCTTTTCTGAAGCATATTCCTGTTTATTAAAGGGACCACAGGAGTAACACGCTGTTTGTAATCCATTCCTGGACACCACTGAGGCCGGCTTCTCAGGGAGCCTTTGTCGCCTCTGCAGCAGAGGTCACTGGACTCTGCTGAAGGTGTAATGTGAGGGGACAGGTGCCTCGGGGACTTGGGAAAACACCACGCTGTGCTCTGATGTGTGTCCCCATCCCGGGTGAAGGCAAGTGCTTTGCGTAAGGACGAGATGGGCTGTTGAATAGGGAGGTGGAAAACAAATAGACCCTTGGGTGTATCTTGAACCCCTTCAACAGCCCCCTCCCCACCCCCCGCCTTCACCGAAGCAGTGTCAGATTCCGCTTCGATCCAGCATGCTCTCCTTCACTTTCGAACACCTGCATTAAAACGAGGCAGTCGGAGCTGACTGCGGAAACCCAGGCTGTTAGAGAGTCTTCTGGCTACTGCGTAGTCCTGGAATATTCTTTTTTTCAAAAGGCCTCTTCCAGTTGATTCCAAAAGGGTTCTGGTTATTGTTCTCACCACCGATAGGGGGCAGCAGGTGTCCTGCGATGCCCCGGCGATGTGTACGCAGGCTGCCCTGCTGTCCCGGGGAATCCGACTACATTGAACGTTTGGGGTAGAAGCAGGACCTGCTGCCTCTTAAGTCCACCGCAGCAGCTGCCGGGCCTTGGGCCTCCGAGCCTGGGCGCCTGGGGGCTTCCTCTGTGCAACGGGTGGGCGAAACCATCTGTGCACCAAGCCTGCCGGTAAACTTAGCGTACAGCAAAGATAAATAAACTCAGATGTATGCAAATGCTATAATTAAAATACACAGTCATTTGAAAGTACTGTAGGCTCTATTGGAGTTTTTGATTGTTTTTGAGTTTTCTCAATCAGTAGAGAATTTAAAAGTACGGCTATCACAGTCTGTTTGGAGGGTGGTGGTCTGTTGCGTTGAATTTTAAGGGGGCGTCTGTCCCTAGAAGTTGGGAACTGGTCCACAGAATCGTTTGATGACCGTGGTAAAGATTCCGAGGCATCTCGGAAGGGAAACTGGGAGGACTCAGCTAGTCCTAGCAGGGTGGGTGTCCTCCTGCGCCGCGAGGCGTCGGCAACACAGCTCTATCCCGGGAGCGCGGAGCTATGCCAGCTGGGATTGGTCCAGATCGAGAGTCCTGAGGGGCTGGGTTTTCCTGAAAACCTTCCTCACTTGGTAAGCCAGAGCGCTTGAGTTTTCGGAATTCCCGAGGAAGCGTTCTATATATTCTCCAAATCCACATTTTCTCAGATATGAGCACTTTTTCCCTAAATTAAAAATATATTTGGGGGTTTGTGGAGCAGTAAGTTTTTTGGAGGAAAGAAAAATCCAATGTAAAAATTTAGAGACTAGTTATTATAGTCATCTCTAAATAGCTTTTTGAAGTGATAACGGCTAAATTATCCAAATGAAAAACAAAATGTATACAGTAGTAACAAGGCTGTGCCCCTACTTTATAAATCTCATGCACAATTAAAAACTCTAATCCCTGAAATACCTTTGGAAGGGAGAGAAGGATTACAGTCTAATTATAGGATTTATAACACAACGCTAAGATGTTTTCATTTTATTACAATAATGAACAAAACCTTGATGATATCTACGTTTAATGTAATTTTTCCAACACCATAACAGATTTTAGAAATGCAACCATAACTACTAGATAAGGGAAGAATTTCAATAGCACACTAAATTGTCAGAAATTTCATTAACATGGAAAGTTCATATCATGATGTCAGAATATAGACTCTTCAAATTAATGAATACTAATTAAAGTCGTAGAACATTTGTAGGAAAGTATCAAATCTGTATCTGAGAGAGGAGAAGAGGAGTTAGAGGAAAGAAAGGACTAACTTGTGGTCTAGGTCAGGGAAGTAATGTGAGTAAATCTGAGTGGGAGGATTTCCATATTGGGTTCATGATACTAAGATAAACCAGAGGCCCAGCTGCTTCTATGGATAGCCGTACAGCTGTTAAACCATGGGATAGAGGTCACTATGGCATTTGAGAACACAGATTATTCTTTGTGCCTAAAGATAAACCTGAACAATTTTTAAGTTTGTCAGGGACCAGCACTATTCACCTTCAAATTGGTTTAAGGAACTGCACACTGAGCATGGGCACCTTTTAGTCCATGTTTAAAGGAGCAAAACTGAACCAAGGACCAATCACAAAAGTGTCTTTTACATTTTTTTTTTTTTGCCACAAATTGGCAATAATATGAAATATCAACAATTTCAATATCGAAAGCAATTTATGGATTTATAGCACAACTTGGTTTATTTGCTGAATAATAATATCTATCATTTCCTGTGCCACACACCAGCTAAGCAAGGTGGATATCATTAGCTACATTTTACATATAAGGAAACTAAGGTTCAGTGAACTTGATCTACTTGCCTACATTTACACAGCTATTAACTGGAAAGCCGTTTTCTGATTTTAGAGCCCAGGCTTTTCATTGTCTCTCTGCAAACCCTAAAACTGCGTGTGTCCGTATAAGGGATTCAAACCTTGGATTCTCAGATATCTGATCACTGAGCAAAAATGGAAAAACTTATTTCTATCATGATTTGAGTGACCAAAAACCAAAAACTAAATTCAAACAAAATCAAAATCAAAACCTATAGGCCACAGAGGATCTAAACCTTGAGTTTCTATACACCAAGTGCTTTTTGGAAGTAATGATGGGGTGGGGAGGAATCTACAACCTATTTTAAATTTTCAAAAATCTAAACAGAAATTGCATGATTGCTGCAGAAAATTCTATTGTTTTTACTTTGCCTGGCATTGCATAGATAAAATCAATCCAAAATAGGAAAATAAATTTACTGTTACTTAATAAATGTAGTTTGTTTGCTAGACAATATCTTTAATTATATTAGGTCCATGGAAGGGTTGGAAAATGATAATAATAAATGTTAAAAGGGAGGCTTTGGACATGAAAAAGAACCACTGATACATGGCAAAATCTCATATATTTATTCTATGTGTTATTAGTTCTACGACTTAATAGAAGGTCTGTGATTATGAAGGAGTTGTGCTGCATTTAAGGATTTTATATTGCATTTCCACAAATATAACTGTTACCTGAAGAACACTAGTGTAAATTGGTCATCTCTAAATAATCAACACCATTCAGTCTGGGTCATAAAGCGCTGGAAGAGGAAGGGTGTGTTTGGAGATTATGAAATAGCAGGTCCCAGAGAACAGTTTCTCTAACTTCTCCTGATTGTTGCTCTTTCTCTAGTCCAGTGATTCTCAAATAACTTCATCTTAAAGCCCCACAAAGCTTTTGTTTATGTAGGTTTATGTGGATTTCATCTATTGATACTGCTGTATTAGAAATTAAAATTGGAGAAATGTTTAAAATATGTTACTTGAGTTACTTAATTTATAATAATGACAAGGCCATTACATATTAACATAAATAACACATTTTAATAAAAAAATGTTTTCCCAAATAAAAATTTGAGAAAAATGTTATTTTATATTTTGGAAGTCTCTTTAATATCTGGTAGCTGGATTCCCCTATTTGCTTCTGCATTTTCATCTATTGTGACGTGTTGTGTAGGTTAAGTACATAAGAAAATCTGGCCCCAAAGAGAAACATCATTGAAGAAAGGAGTGTTTTCAGATAATTGTGGATAGTCTTTAATACTACTACAAAATTCTTCAAGTGATAATTTCAGAAAAGTTAATTGCAATGCAGAATTTAAGTCCATATCAATATACTTCATTTTCTGTTACATTAAAACCCACTGGTCTATTGCTTGGACATTTTACACAAAGCAAAATATATCGAGTGATTTGTAACAGCATGTAATGGTCACTGGGAAATTATTCCTTCACTGAATTATGCAGCTCTTCCAAATGTCTATTTCATTGTACAATATCAAAAATATCATATTCATTAGTTGTATTTCATCAGGAAATATTTTACATATTAGGATACAAATTTTCCAATATTTTAATTTTTACTTGTAAGTTCAAATAATTTTATCATTGGTTAAAAAAAAATTCTTGTCAATTGTTTTCCTAGAAATGACAGGCTCGCTTTGTTTATTTCTGAGAAAAAAAATCTGCCAAATATTCATGTCTGAATAACCACAGTTTGTCTTGTTGGTCAGTTGTTCTTTCAAATAAAAATGCTCTTCTATTAAAAAAACTGACTAGTTCAACTTGAAACTCAATTGTACTAGTGCTTCTCCTAGACAGCCATCATACATCTGTGTGTAACGGAATCACTTTATATATCATTTCTATTTTGTCCCACAAAATATTAAAAAGACATACCCTAGAGGGTCAGGATTTAATAAATTTAGTCAAATTATATATATATATATATTTATTTATTACTGCTTTATCCAGTACATTCTTGAGTGAAACTTTTTTTTTTTTTGCTACAGTTTGATGCCACTTCCTTGCTTTGTGCCAAGACCACCACAGTTTCACCCAGCATCAGTGAAAACACTGGCAAAGTGAAAAAGGCACATATCACCTTGGTACTTTAAATTAGTTTTAACCTCACAGAACCCCTGAGTCTCGAGGACCTCCACAGACACTTTGAAAACCAGTGCTCTAGTCCTACAACAGTTGTTATCTGGGTCCCTCACTTGCTACTTGACTACATGCTACCTTATGTTGTAACTTATCTTCTGCTGTCTACAAATCTAACCTCCCTAATTAGGAACCGTATTATTTATGTATGTATCCTGAGGATGGTTGAAGTCCCTGGCAGGCAGTACAATTACAGTTTTTTGATGACTGATTGACTGACACATTGGAATTAGTGGTTCATGTACACTCTTATTTTATCACAGATCACATCCTAGCTGGTTTTGCTTTTTAACTTGTGTTACCAAGTGAAGAAATACATTTGGGGGAATATATTTATTCCGAGGAATGAAAGGGACATTCGTCATGATACGTTATTATTTTTCCAAACAGCTATCATCATTGGAAGCCATGTTTGTGTATGTTCTATTTTAGCTATTCCATTGCTAGTACAGGAAACAACTTTCTATACCAGTGTGTGAGAATTTGAGTCCAGTTTGTGATGAATTTAAAATATTACAGTCATTAATGCCACCGGAGGAATGGCTTCTAATAGTAAAGGGCTTGTCCAATTTGTACAGCAAGCTGCAAAACACAGCTGAAATTTGGACAGTTCATTAGTTTCACTCCTTTGGGTCATGCAAGACTTCTTAAATGTGTGAGGAAGTTCTGTTGCCTGTGAAGTCACAAATCAATCTACTATAAACAGCAATGTGCCTGTATTTTTTTCACTTTTCACACTCTTAGTCTTTACTATTAGAAATTGTATAGTGGCAGAATCATCCCTTAATCCAGCAAGGGGAAGTGAAATTATGCAGCCAATTGATTACTGGGAGCGATACCTCATTTTTAGCGTAGGAAACGACTTCCCTTTTTGCAGATGAATTTGCTAAGAATAACTTAACACATATGTGACTCAGTGATATTAAAGAAGGCCAAGAAAGTAGGTAAGGATACACAGTTTATATTCTTTTAACATGATTAAAATTTAGATTTGAACTTACTGAGTAGTAGGTGTATTCAGGCCTATTCCCCTAAAGTAGCACGTGACAATATTTCACTATTAACCCCTTCCAAGAGGAGATATGTCTAACAAATTAGCGTCTAGCTACATGTGCTAGTTCAACTGAGAAAACTGAATTTAAATTATAATTTTAATTTTAAAACAGATTCTCAAGCTAGTCATTAAAACAATTATGTTTGGAAAAACTTGGGTATGTTAATCTGCTTTTTCAACAGTAAATTTTATGAAATCTAATTACTAATCTAGTATTTCCAGTGAAAATTTAGCAACCAAATTGAGATATACTGCATATGTAAAATTCACATCAGATTTCAATGACTTAATATGATAAAATGGATAAAATATCTCAATAATCTTTATACTGATTATATTTTGAAATGGTAATTGGATATATTGGGTTAAATGAAATATGTTATTAAAATTAATTTCACACATTTCCTTTTACTTTTTTTTAATGGTGGCTACCAGATAATTTAAAATTATGTGTGAGAGGCTGGGTGTGGTGCCTGGCCCAGCACTTTGGGAGGCTGAGGTGGGCGGATCACTTGAGTTTGGGAGGTAGAGGCTGCAGTAAGCCGTGATCATGCCACTGCACTCCAGCCTGGGGATGAGTGAGACCCTGTCTCAAAAATAAAATTCAAAAAAAAGTAAAATAAAATTATATATGTGACTCTTATATTTTATATTGGACAGAGCTGGTGTAGGACACGTCCTTCTACCTATGTGGATAAGAAAGCAAATGAGAAAATATTATATATTAATTTTATACTCATTATATGAGATATAGATTTGCTCAAAGCAGTTGATATCTAAAAATTTCTTAGACACCTGTTCAGCATACCTCAAAGCCTTCTTCACTAAATCGTATTTCTGTGCTAAGCAATGCCAGATTTACTTTGCATCCAGTTTGCATTCTGGGAATCATTTTTTTTAACTGTATTTTTTAGAGCAGTTTTACATTCGCAGAAAAATTTAGCAGAAAGTACAGAGAGTTCCCTGTTCCCACAGGCACACAGTCTACCTCACTATCAACGTCCCACACCAAACTGGTACATTTGTTCCAATCAGTGAACCTACATTGACACATTGTATCACTCAAAGTCCATAATTTATGTTAGGGTGCATTCCTGGTGTTGTACATTCTATGGGTGTAGACAAAAGAATCTTTTTTTTTTAAATGCATGTTACATATGACATTTCTGTTTTTCTGTTAATATACATGACCTGAAATGGGATTACAATGAGGGTCTTCACTGGTTTAAAACAAGTCTTGTTTTGTTTAAAATGTCATATTGTTGTAGAACATTTGAAAAACCAAAAAAAAAAAAAAAAAATTCAAATGAAGTAAAGAAATTAACCATGGTCTTACCGCTCAGGAAAAATAAAAAATTTGTTTGGTATTTTAACAATTTGTTTTCAGTTTCTTCTGTGTATTTAAGCATACATTATGATTATTACATAATATAGTTTAATAATTGTTTAATCAGTAAATGCATGAATATTTCCCCATGTAATTATCTTTTAAACTGAATAAATAATAGTATCCCTTTATATGTATGTGCCATTATTCATTTTACCAATCTCCATTGTGATGATTCTCATATACAGATCTTTTTTACATATTGATTATTTTATTTAAACATATAGGACGGTGTCCTAAGAAGCTGCTGGTTGAAGGGTAAGGGGATTGACTATGGATAGACATAGTCAATTGTCATCCCAAAAGTTTGTATGGCAACACTATTTTGCAATACCTTTGGTGAAACCAGGTATTACATTTTTAAAAATATTCATCAATTTTAAAAGCAAAACTCTCTGTTTTAATTTGTATTTTTGATTGCTAATGAGATTGAACATTAAAAAATATGTTAATGAGACAAGAATGTTTCTTTTGAATGGTCTGCTCATGGTTAATGCTCGTTTTCTGCTGTGTAGGTATTTATCTTATTATTTGTAAGATGTCTTCTAATGTAAAGATATTAAACATTTAGCTGCCATTAATGTTGAAAATATTTTTTCCAAGTTACCATTTGTCATTTAATTATATTTATGATGTTTTAAACAGAGATGCTTTTAATTTTTAGGTTAATCCACTTATCAATCTTTTTATTGTTTCTTCCTTATCTACGTTGTAATCAAATAAGTATTCATTTGTGTTTTAAAATAGACCTTAATTTTCATATGGCTCACTCTGCTTTTTTTGGATTTATTTCATTTTGGAGTATTTATGAAGTAGAAGTTCTAATTTTTTTTTTTTCAAACAGTTAATCAATTGTTCTGACATCATTTTAAAAATAAGCAATCTGCCCTCACTTTAACGCATGCTAAATTCGTATCTATACTAGGGTCCTTTTGCACTCTGTTCATCTGTTCTTGTTTTCAGACACTGATTCCACATAGTTTTAATTATTATTAATATCTGATAGTATACCTTCTCTTTTAATAATCTTCTTTTTCCAGAAATTTGATTTGTAGTGGTTATTGTCTTCACTCAATTCCTTTAGGGGAATATCAAAGTTATTTTGTAAAGTTCCTCCTTCTTCCCAAAGTTATCACATTGAAATTTTAATTCGTTCAATTTTCAAATTAACCTGGAGCGATCTGACAAACTGCTTTGAGGATTAAAATAAGAGAAGGCTTTGTGTATGTGTCCTTTCTAATCAGACTCTATAATTAGTGTTTTGTAAAATATTTGTGACATTCCACAATAATCATACTCTTAAAAAAAACTTGTTTATGAAAAGTACTTATTGGCATTGTCTGAATAGGGAATGGATTTTGAATAAAGAGAAAACAGAAAGAGGGTCCTGTATAGAGTGCTTATAGGACATAAAAGAAATTGGCTAATTACAATCACTTTCTAAATTAAGTAAAAATAAACCAATGAAGAAGAGAAGATAGAAAAGAAGATAAGGGAAAGAATAAGTGAAAGGAAATGAAATAAAATCAGACCAAGAGCAGATGATGAAATAGAGAGCTGAACTTCTAGAAAATTTTTTAAAAGCAACAGAGAGAAAAAGAATGAGAACATTCTTGATGTACACTGAAATGTTCAATTTAAACACTAGAAAGCTGGCACAAAGTTGCTTTTAAATTTTGTGTTAACTGATAAATGAAGGAGGACCTAGAAGGTAAAGGGGAAGAAAATCCTATTTTAGCTCCTGAAAGAGAATTTAAAGAGATATATTTCTTGTAAAATGTATAATGGGTCATGGAATTATTTCTTAAAACTGTGTACATATATATTTTCTATATATGTATTTCATTATTTGAGTATAGAAATATTTTGGAGCTTGTTCTTCATGTTTTGTAATTTAATACCTGAGAATTCCTGGTCTTACTGAAGAAGTTTTACTTTTATCTCTGATAGTGAATTATCTTCCATTTGTTATTTCTGGGCAGCTTTTCACTATAATGTCTAGCTATTCAGAAAAAAAAAAAGCTATTCAGGGAAAAAAGTCTACTAAAATAGATTACTAATGTTTAGGTATATAGAAAAAAAACAGGATATATTATAGCTATGCTGTAATAAAGGGCTGTGTGGAATTTGGATTTAATGGTTCTCAGTGAGACTCCCTCACTAATGCAATTGCAGATTCCTACATTTCTTCCTGAAGGTGGCAGTATTTTAGTGACAAAAACTGACAACACGCTGAGTAACTGTACCAGAGCTCTTGGAGATCAACAAAGGTGCCACTTCTGAATGTGAAAGTTTTTTCAACAAGACTTTTCTGTTTCTTGGTTTGAATCGTGGGCCTGTAGGGACACATGCTGCCTGCTTGCTGAACAGTGACTACTTAGGATAAGGTCTCAGGGAAGTAAGGCTGTATTTTCGTCTCTCAGATATTGGGGGAAAATTTTGGTGACATTGGAGAGAGAGAGAAATGAAATATTTTATTAAATTTAGAATTTAATGTAAAGTAGCAAATACAGAGACAAAAAACAGAATGATGTGTTTTATGGTTGTGTCAGCTACCATCTTTAATTGGTGAGTGACCATTTCATTCATACTGTTACTTTTCTTAAAAGACAAACAAAATTTTCTAAGTGTTTGTCGATGTAATGACTATGTAAACAAAACCTTATTTTTGTTAGCAATTAACACATTGCTGGAAGAAATGAGAGCATTAACAGATTTTGGAACAAATACTGTGTTAACAACAAAGAAAAATGACTTTTATACATTTTAAGCAGCAAATTCTGGGAGGAGAATGTGTAGACGTCTATGTATATATGTGTTAATTAACTAACATGGGGAAATAAAGAAACAGAAACCAAAGTAAATACAGATGAACAAAACTTACCTAAAAAGTGAGTGTCAATCTGGTTGTGCTATTTAGTTTATTATATTTTAAATAACCAATAAACATTAACAGTGTTGATGTTTGTGGTTAATTCATCATTTACTTTGATTAGACAAGGACATATTGAAATAGGCTGGCTGATTTGTGGTACTGTCTGTTTGCTGAAAATATCTGTATGATAGTTCTTCCAAAGGAAGTAGAAACTGCAGAGCCCCAAGTGACACTGGATTTGTAGTTCTCTGAAAGTTCTCATCGATAATGGAGATAAACTTGTTCTTGTAGTAGCAGCAACATGATATTTTATTCAGTTTACAATATTCTTAAAAATTCTCTTGAAAATAAAATATTTCTCTTTCAGGTTTTTCATAAATTCAGTAACAAAATTCTCCTTTCTGTCCTAGCTATATAAATTGTGCCAATTTATGTCGACATTTCATTTATGAGTGAAGTCCCACAAAGTTTTTGCTGGTTTTTCAAAATGTCGATCTCTACATTTATAGACACCTTAGGGATATTTTCTTACACATTCCACTAGCTAGTGAACTAAACTCTCTATTCTTGCATCATAGGTATTGACTGACCTCTATCTTTTCTCTTCTTTTTTTTTTTTTTTTTAATTTTTTTTTTTAATTGTACTTTAAGTTCTAGGGTACATGTGCATAACGTGCAGGTTTGTTACATATGTATATTTGTGCCATGTTGGTGTGCTGCACCCATCAACTCGTCAGCACCCATCAATTCATCATTTATATCATGTATAACTCCCCAATGCAATCCCTCCCCCCTCCCCCCTCCCCATGATAGGCCCCAGTGTGTGATGTTCCCCTTCCCGAGTCCAAGTGATCTCACTGTTCAGTTCCCACCTATGAGTGAGAACATGCTGTGTTTGGTTTTCTCTTCTTGTGATAGTTTGCTAAGAATGATGGTTTCCAGCTGCATCCATGTCCCTACAAAGGACGCAAACTCATCCTTTTTTATGGCTGCATAGTATTCCATTGTGTATATGTGCCACATTTTCTTAATCCAGTCTGTCACAGATGGACATTTGGGTTGATTCCAAGTCTTTGCTATTGTGAATAGTGCTGCAATAAACATACGTGTCCATGTGTCTTTGTAGTAGAATAATTTATAATCCTTTGGGTATATACCCAGTAGTGGGATGGCTGGGTCATATGGTACATCTAGTTCTAGATCCTTGAGGAATTGCCATACTGTTTTCCATAATGGTTGAACTAGTTTACAATCCCACCAACAGTGTAAAAGTGTTCCTATTTCTCCACATCCTCTCCAACAACTGTCGTTTCCTGATTTTTTAATGATTGCCATTCTAACTGGTGTGAGATGGTATCTCATTGTGGTTTTGATTTGCATTTCTCTGATGGCGAGTGATGATGAGCATTTTTTCATGTGTCTGTTGGCTGTATGAATGTCTTCTTTTGAGAAATGTCTGTTCATATCCTTTGCCCACTTTTTGATGGGGTTGTTTGATTTTTTCTTGTATATTTGTTTGAGTTCTTTGTAGATTCTGGATATTAGCCCTTTGTCAGATGAGTAGATTGCAAAAATTTTCTCCCATTCTGTAGGTTGCCTGTTCACTCTGATGGTAGTTTCTTTTGCTGTGCAGAAGCTCTTTAGTTTAATGAGATCCCATTTGTCAATTTTGGCTTTTGCTGCCATTGCTTTTGGTGTTTTAGACATGAAGTCCTTGCCCATGCCTATGTCCTGAATGGTACTACCTAGATTTTCTTCTAGGGTTTTTATGGTATTAGGTCTAACATTTAAGTCTCTAATCCATCTTGAATTAATCTTCATATAAGGAGTAAGGAAAGGATCCAGTTTCAGCTTTCTACTTATGGCTAGCCAATTTTCCCAACACCATTTATTAAATAGGGAATCCTTTCCCCATTTCTTGTTTCTCTCAGGTTTGTCAACGATCAGATGGCTGTAGATGTGTGCTATTATTTCTGAGGGCTCTGTTCTGTTCCATGGGTCTATAGCTCTGTTTTGGTACCAGTACCATGCTGTTTTGGTTACTGTAGCCTTGTAGTATAGTTTGAAGTCAGGTAGCGTGACGCCTCCAGCTTTGTCCTTTTGACTTAGGATTGTCTTGGCAATGTGGGCTCTTTTTTGGTTCCATATGAACTTTAAAGCAGTTTTTTCCAATTCTGTGAAGAAACTCATTGGTAGCTTGATGGGGATGGCATTGAATCTATAAATAACCTTGGGCAGTATGGCCATTTTCACGATATTGATTCTTCCTATCCATGAGCATGGTATGTTCTTCCATTTGTTTGTGTCCTCTTTGATTTCACTGAGCAGTGGTTTGTAGTTCTCCTTGAAGAGGTCCTTTACATCCCTTGTAAGTTGGATTCCTAGGTATTTTATTCTCTTTGAAGCAATTGTGAATGGAAGTTCATTCCTGGTTTGGCTCTCTGCTTGTCTGTTACTGGTGTATAAGAATGCTTGTGATTTTTGCACATTAATTTTGTATCCTGAGACTTTGCTGAAGTTGCTTATCAGCTTAAGGAGATTTTGGGCTGAGACGATGGGGTTTTCTAAATATACAATCATGTCATCTGCAAACAGGGACAATTTGACTTCTTCTTTTCCTGACTGAATACCCTTGATTTCTTTCTCTTGCCTGATTGCCCTAGCCAGAACTTCCAACACTATGTTGAATAGGAGTGGTGAGAGAGGGCATCCCTGTCTTGTACCAGTTTTCAAAGGGAATTTTTCCAGTTTTTGCCCATTCAGTATGATATTGGCTGTGGGTTTGTCATAAATAGCTCTTATTATTTTGAGGTACGTTCCATCAATACCGAATTTATTGAGTGTTTTTAGCATGAAGGGCTGTTGAATTTTGTCAAAAGCCTTTTCTGCATCTATTGAGATAATCATGTGGTTCTTGACTTTGGTTCTGTTTATATGCTGGATTATGTTTATTGATTTGCGAATGTTGAACCAGCCTTGCATCCCAGGGATGAAGCCCACTTGATCATGGTGGATAAGCTTTTTGATGTGCTGCTGAATCTGGTTTGCCAGTATTGTATTGAGGATTTTTGCATCGATGTTCATCAGGGATATTGGTCTAAAATTCTCTTTTTTTGTTGTGTCTCTGCCAGGCTTTGGTATCAGGATGATGTTGGCCTCATAAAATGAGTTCAGGAGGATTCCCTCTTTTTCTATTGATTGGAATAGTTTCAGAAGGAATGGTACCAGCTCCTCCTTGTACCTCTGGTAGAATTCAGCTGTGAATCCATCTGGTCCTGGACTTTTTTCGGTGGGTAGGCTATTAATTGTTGCCTCAATTTCAGAGCCTGCTATTGGTCTATTCAGGGATTCAACTTCTTCCTGGTTTAGTCTTGGGAGAGTCTAAGTGTCCAGGAAATTATCCATTTCTTTTAGATTTTCTAGTTGATTTGCGTAGAGGTGTTTATAGTATTCTCTGATGGTAGTTTGTATTTCTGTGGGGTCGGTGGTGATATCCCCTTTATCATTTTTTATTGCATCTATTTGATTCCTCTCTCTTTTGTTCTTTATTAGTCTTGCTAGCGGTCTGTCAATTTTGTTGATCTTTTCAAAAAACCAACTCCTGGATTCATTGATTTTTTGGAGGGTTTTTTGTGTCTCTATCTCCTTCAGTTCTGCTCTAATCTTAGTTATTTCTTGCCTTCTGCTAGCTTTTGAATGTGTTTGCTCTTGCCTCTCTAGTTCTTTTAATTGTGATGTTAGAGTGTCAATTTTAGATCTTTCCTGCTTTCTCCTGTGGGCATTTAGTGCTATAAATTTCCCTCTACACACTGCTTTAAATGTGTCCCAGAGATTCTGGTATGTTGTATCTTTGTTCTCATTGGTTTCAAAGAACATCTTTATTTCTGCCTTCATTTCGTTATGTACCCAGTAGTCATTCAGGAGCAGGTTGTTCAGTTTCCATGTAGTTGAGCGGTTTTGATTGAGTTTCTTAGTCCTGAGTTCTAGTTTGATTGCACTGTGGTCTGAGAGACAGTTTGTTATAATTTATGTTCTTGTACATTTGCTGAGGAGTGCTTTACTTCCAATTATGTGGTCAATTTTGGAATAAGTGCGATGTGGTGCTGAGAAGAATGTATATTCTGTTGATTTGGGGTGGAGAGTTCTATAAATGTCTATTAGGTCTGCTTGGTGCAGAGATAAGTTCAATTCCTGGATATCCTTGTTAACTTTCTGTCTCATTGATCTGTCTAATGTTGACAGTGGAGTGTTGAAATCTCCCATTATTATTGTATGGGAGTCTAAGTCTCTTTGTAAGTCTCTAAGGACTTGCTTTATGAATTTGGGTGCTCCTGTATTGGGTGCATATATATTTAGGAGAGTTAGCTCTTCCTGTTGAATTGATCCCTTTACCATTATGTAATGGCCTTCTTTGTCTCTTTTGATCTTTGATGGTTTAAAGTCTGTTTTATCAGAGACTAGGATTGCAACCCCTGCTTTTTTTTTGTTCTCCATTTGCTTGGTAGATCTTCCTCCATCCCTTTATTTTGAGCCTATGTATGTCTCTGCATGTGAGATGGGTCTCCTGAATACAGCAGACTGATGGGTCTTGACTCTTTATCCAGTTTGCCAGTCTGTGTCTTTTAATTGGAGCATTTAGTCCATTTACATTTAAGGTTAATATTGTTATGTGTGAACTTGATCCTGCCATTATGATATTAACTGGTTATTTTGCTCGTTGGTTGATGCAGTTTCTTCCTAGCCTCGATGGTCTTTACATTTTGGCATGTTTTTGCAATGGCTGGTACCGGTTGTTCCTTTCCATGTTTAGGGCTTCCTTCAGGGTCTCTTGTAAGGCAGGCCTGGTGGTGACAAAATCTCTAAGCATTTGCTTATCTGTAAAGGATTTTATTTCTCCTTCACTTATGAAACTTAGTTTGGCTGGATATGAAATTCTGGGTTGAAAATTCTTTTCTTTAATAACGTTGAATATTGGCCCCCACTCTCTTGTGGCTTGTAGAGTTTCTGCCAAGAGATCTGCTGTTAGTCTGATGGGCTTCCCTTTGTGGGTAACCCGACCTTTCTCTCTGGCTGCCCTTAAGATTTTTTCCTTCATTTTAACTTTGGTGAATCTGGCAATTATGTGTCTTGGAGTTGCTCTTCTGGAGGAGTATCTTTGTGGCGTTCTCTGTATTTCCTGAATTTGAATGTTGGCCTGCCCTACTAGGTTGGGGAAGTTCTCCTGGATGATATCCTGAAGAGTGTTTTCCAACTTGGATCCATTTTCCCCCTCACTTTCAGGCACCCCAATCAGACGTAGATTTGGTCTTTTTACATAATCCCATACTTCTTGTAGGCTTTGTTCATTTCTTTTTCTTCTTTTTTCTTTTGGTTTCTCTTCTCGCTTCATTTCATTCATTTGATCCTCAATCGCTGATACTCTTTCTTCCAGTTGATCGAGTCGGTTACTGAAGCTTGTGCATTTGTCACGTATTTCTCATGTCATGGTTTTCATCTCTGTCATTTCGTTTATGACCTTCTCTGCATTAATTAGTCTAGCTGTCAATTCTTCCACTCTTTTTTCAAGATTTTTAGTTTCTTTGCACTGGGTACGTAATTCCTCCTTTAGCTCTGAGAAGTTTGATGGACTGAAGCCTTCTTCTCTCATCTCGTCAAAGTCATTCTCTGACCAGCTTCGATCCGTTGCTGGTGATGGGCTGCGCTCCTTTGCAGGGGGAGATGCGCTCTTATTTTTTGAATTTCCAGCTTTTCTGCCCTGCTTCTTCCCCATCTTTGTGGTTTTATCTGTCTCTGGTCTTTGATGATGGTGACGTACTGATGGGGATTTGGTATAGGTGTCCTTCCTGTTTGATAGTTTTCCTTCTGACAGTCAGGACCCTCAGCTCTAGGTCTGTTGGAGATTGCTTGATGTCCACTCCAGACCCTGTTTGCCTGGGTATCAGCAGCAGAGGTTGCAGAAGATAGAATATTGCTGAACAGCGAGTGTACCTGTCTGATTCTTACTTTGGAAGCTTCCTCTCAGGGGTGTACTCCACCCTGTGAGGTGTGGGGTGTCAGACTGCCCCTAGTGGGGGATGTCTCTCAGTGAGGCTACTCAGTGGTCAGTGACCCACTTGAGCAGGCAGTCTGTCCGTTCTCAGATCTCAACCTCTGTGTTGGGAGATCCACTGCTCTCTTCAAAGCTGTCAGACAGAGTCGTTCGCGTCTGCTCAGGCCTCTGCTGTTTCCCCTGTTGTTTTTTAGCTGAGCCCTGCCCCCAGAGGTGGAGTCTATAGAGACAGGCAGGTTTCCTTGAGCTGCTGTGAGCTCCACCCAGTTCGAGCTTCCAAGCGGCTTTGTTTACCTACTTAAGCCTCAGCAATGGCGGGCGCCCCTCCCCCAGCCTCGCTGCTGCCTTGTGGTTAGATTGCCGCAGACTGCTGTGTTAACAATGAGGGAGGCTCCGTGGGCGTGGGACCCTCCGGGCCAGGTGAGGGATATATTCTTCTGGTGTGCCCGTTGCTTAAAGCGCGGTGTTGGGGTGGGAGTTACCCGATTTTCCAGGTGTTGTGTGTCTCAGTTCCCCTGGCTAGGAAAAGGGATTCCCTTCCCCCTTGCACTTCCCAGGTGAGGCGATGCCTCGCCCTGCTTCAGCTCTTGCTGGTCCGGCTGCAGCAGCTGACCAGCACCGATTGTCCGGCACTCCCTAGTGAGATGTCCCCAGTACCTCAGTTGAAAATGCAGAAATCACCGGTCTTCTGTGTCGCTCGCGCTGGTAGTTGGAGACTGGAGCTGTTCCTATTCGGCCATCTTGCTCCGCCCCCTTCCTTTTCTTCTTTTTTTACACTATACTGTCAATGTCTACTAGATTCACAGCCACGCTTTTCAGAAAAAAAAAAAATTCTTTATTATTATTATTTTTAATACAGAGAAGTTTTAGATTCACAGAAAAATTGAGCAGAAAGTACAGGGAATTCCCATATACCTCCCATCCCCACACATCCACAACCTCCCTTGCTGTCAACATGTGGCACCAAGGTGGTACATTTGTTCCAATCAATGAGCCTGCACTGACACATTATTACCCAAAGTCTCTAGTTTACAGTACAGTTTACTCTTGGTGTCGTACATTTTATGGGTTTTTGACAAATGTTTAATGACATGTGTTCACCATCATAATAGCATATGGAATAGTTTTGCTGCCCTGAATAACTTCTGGGCTCTATCTTTCATTCCCTCTCTGCCCTCTAACTCCTGGCAGCCACTAATTTTTTTTACTGTCTCTATAATAGTTTTGCCTTTTCCAGAATGTCATATAGTTGGAGTATGATCATTGGCTTCTTTCACTTAGTAATATGCATTTGTTTATTCCGTGTCTTCATGCCTTGATAACTTTTTTTTTTTTAGTGCTGACTAATTTAGTGTTTCTAGTTCATTTGGGTAAATACAATGGAGTGCAAATGCTCAATTTTATGGTAAGAATATCTTTAGTTTTGTAAGAAACTGCCAAACTGTTTTCTGAAGTGACTGTGCCATTTTGCGTTCCACGAGCAATGAATGAGAATTCTTGTTGCTTTAACATCCTTGCCTGCATTTGTTGTTAGTGTTTTGGGTTTTGGTCATTCTAATAGGTGTGTAGTAGCATCTTGTTTTAATGTGCAATTTTGTAATAACATAATTAGGGAAATTAATATATATCAGATAATTGTTTTTCTCAGCATTTTGCTACTTTTGCTCAGAATTTTGCCTATAAGACTCATCCATGTTGTTCTATGTATCAGTAGTTCATTCTTATTGCTATGTAGTCTTCTTTTATATCAATATACTATAATTTGTTTATTCATTCTCCTGTTGATGGACATTTAGATTGTTTCCATTCTTTGGCTATTGTGAATAAATTTGTTATGAACATTCTTGCACAACTCTTTTATTACAGTAATATGTTTTCATTTCTCTGGGGTAAGTACACAGGAGTTGAGTTGCTATTTCAAGTAGATGTATGTTTAACTGTTAAAAACTGCTTAGCATTATTGCAAGGGATACCATTTATCTATTTGTCAGTAAAATTTGAGAATTCCTGTTGCTCTGCATCCCACCAACACATGGTGATGTCACTTTCTGATTTTATTCATTGTGTAGGTGTATAGTACATCTCAGTGTGCTGGGCTTTAAAAAATTATTAAACTTTATATTTATTTATTTATTTAAAAATTTTTTTTTAATTTTTTTTTTTTTTTTTTTGAGACAGAGTTTTGCTCTTGTTGCCCAGGCTGGAGTGCAATGGTGCCATCTTGGCTCACTGCAACCTCTACCTCCTGAGTTCAAGCAATTCTCCTGCCTCAGGCTCCCGAGTAGCTGGGATTACAGGCGCTTGCCACCACGCCCAGCTAATTTTGTATTTTTAGGAGAGATGGGGTTTCTCCATATTGATCAGGCTGGTCTCAAACTCCCAACCTCAGGTGATCCGCCTGCCTCAGCCTCCCAAAGTGCTGGGATTACAGGTGTGAGCCACCATGCCCGGCCAACTTTATTTTTAAAAACAGTTTTAGGTTCATACCAAACTTGAGAGGAAAGTGTAGAATTCCTGTTTACCTCCTGTCCCCACACACACACAAAGCTCATAGTTTATATTAGAGTTCGCTCTTGGTGTTGTACATTCTATGGGCTTTTACAAATGTATAATTCTTTCCTCTTTTCCTTTTGTATCATTGCTGTTATTCATTTCATTTATACATAAGCGTATATAATCAAATGCACTGTTGCTATTATTATTTTGAAGAAACTATTATCTGTTAGACCAATTAAGAATAAGAAAAATAAGTTTTTATTTCACCTTCATTCAGTCTCTGACACTCTTCTTTTCTTTACGTAGATCTGAGTTTCTGGTCTATATCATTTTCCTTCTTTCTGAACAAGTTATTTTAACATTTCTCAGTCTACTGGCCACAAATACCCTCAATTTTTGTTTGTCTAAGAAAGTCTTTATTTCTCTTCCACTTTTAGAGGATAATTTCATGGAGTACAAAATTCTAGGTTGGTGTTCTTTTTTTCTCTCAACACTTTATTTCACGCCACTCTCTTCTTGCTTGCATGGTTTCTGGGAAGAAGTTGGATGTAATTCTTATCTTTGTTCCTTTGTCAGTAAGGGGCTTTTTATTTTCTTCTGACTTCTTTCAAAAATTTTTTTTTTGTTTCTGAAGTTTGAACATTGTATGCCTCGGTGTAGGGGTTTTTTTGTTTTGCTTTTTTGCGTTTATCCTACTTGCTGATTTTTGCATTTTCTAGATCTGTGGTTTGCTGTCCGACATTAATTTCGGGGAAATTCTCAGTCGTTAGTTCTTTAAATATTATTTCTTCCCTTTTCTTTATGTCTTTTTCTTCTGGCATTCCTATTATGTGCATGGTATACCTTTTTTAGTTGTCCCAGAGTTCTTGGATATTTTGTTCTGGTTTTTTTGTTTGTTTGTTTGTTTGTTTTTTTCAATTTTATTTTTCTCTTCACTTTCAAGTTTTGGAAATGTCTATTCATATCTTTAAGCTCAGAGGTTCTTTCCTCAGTTGTGTCCAATCTACTAATGAGTCCATCAAAGGCATTCTTCATTTGTAAGTGTTTTTGACCTCTAGCCTTTTGATTCTTTCTTAGTATTTCCATGTCTCTGCTTACACTATCTGTTCTTGCATGTTGTGTACTTCTTCCAGTAGAGCCCTTAGCATATTAATCATAGTTGCTTTACATTCCTGGTCAGATAATTGCAACATACCTGCCATAGCTGACTCTGGTTCCAGTGCTTGCTCCGTCTCTCTAAACTGTGTTGTTTGCCTTTTAATTTTTATATTCTGTATTGTATGCCTTATAATTTTTTGTTGAAATCATACATGGTGTATACGTAAAAGAAACTCTAATAACTAGGCCTTTAGTGGTGTAGTGGTAAGGTGTGGAGGAAGAAAAGCATTCTGTATCCCATGATTAGATCTCAGTGTTTCTGTGGGCCTGTACTTCGCCAGTGCTTCTCAATGCTATTTCCTCTATTAGACTGGACAGGATGGCTACAGAGTGCTGGCATTGGATATTTCCCTTCCCCCAGGTAGGTTGGGCTCTGATAAAACTCTAGCAGGTTAGCTTCTGGTCCTGAGGACAGGATTTGTTAAAAAGAATGGAGAGACTCTTTTCTCATTCCCTCGCCAGAAGCATAAGGAGATTTTTCTCCAATATTCACTGTCAGGACATGGTCATGGTAGAGTTCCCAGAGGTAAAACTTACAAAGAGTGAGGGCTTCCCTATGCCTGGGTCCTCCTAAAATTTTAAGGTCTCATGCTGGTTCTCACTCAGCCTCTAGACATTCAAGTTTTCCTGCCCTGCTACTAGTTTAGGCTAAGGTTTTCTAACCTGCCCCTGGGGTTTCTGCTGTGGTAAATTCCAATTCTCTGTATTTGCCTCTTGTTCTCTTCAAGTTTGGGGCAGTGGTTTGCCCTGTGACCTCAGTTCTCTGACAGATCTAAGAAGCGCTGTTGATTTCTCAGGTTGTTCAGCTTTTTGCTTCTTGTTAGGAAGTGTGACAACTTCTAAGTTCTTCACAGACCAGACTAGAAACAGAAAGTCTCCAGTTCTTTACTTTTTATCCAAAGATGTGAGCCTGCTATGTAGGAAAATTGAGGCAATGTCCATATATTCATTTGATGTTTGTACCTAATGCTTTGGAAACCTTTTGGAGAAAAATATTAATGAAATATAATCTTTATATTCTCCTGAAATAGAGCAGAATAAGCATGAAAGAAGTACAGAGTAATTCTAGCTTCATGTTGTTATGTAAAACCTGAGATATGCAAAATTCTAATTTTTAAATCACTCACTGTTTGTGTATGGTTTCAAAGCCATTATGAAATTTTTATGTAGACACAATGCCAAACATAAACAAAGTTCACTCCCACACCATCTATCCCCTGACTCTTCTCTAGAGCCCTTACTGTTAGTGGTACCGAACCCAGTTTGGTGGTAGAAGGAAGACAAGCACAAGTTGACTACATTTTTTAAAAAGGTTTCTTTGTTTGAATAGTCACAAAGAGGTTTTTTTCTTAAGCTATCAAAGTGCAAAATGTTCCTAAACTATTAAATATTTCACCAATATGGTTAATTTTTCCACATGGATTATAATTCCTAGTAAGCTCAGAAAATATTTTTTGGAGAGACTCTTGTTCTCTGAGACAGCTCTGATTGTTGGCAATCAGTAAGCAATGCATGCTATTTTCCCAGTTTTGGCTCCCTAGAAAAATAGGTGCCTAATACCTTATAAGTATTGTTTCCACATTTTTATGCATAGAATAATATAACTCGATGAACATAAGGATCAAAGATGCTATGAAAGCTCATAGGTGAGTAAAATTAGTTTTGATTGAGGAATGAAGACAAAGATCATAAAAGCTAATGGCATTAAACATTTTAGGACCAGCAGTATGCACCAACAGCTTTAAAAATCTCCATGCCCATTTGTCTAGGTATTCCACTTCAAAGTTATTGCAATTACAAAGTTATTCATCGTAACACTATTTAAAGCAGCAAAACAACTAACATCTGGGAAATAGGAAAAAACAAGTAAAAATGGGATCCCGTCAGTAGAAAGCCATGAAACCACAGGAATAACTTTGAAAATGTTTGTCTTCCATGCCATTAGCTTCATTATCTTTTTGATCCTTTGACCAAGGGTAATTTCACTCACCTGTAAACTGGTACATTATTTTTTATCATTATGTTTATCAGATTACAGAATTTATGTATTTTATTGACACCCATTAAACTGTAAACTTGTTGAAGAGAGGGATTTTGGCCTTCTCATCTATTTTTTTAACATGGCATATACTATTACATTCTTCGAGAAAAACATAAATGAAAGACAAAGTCCATCAAATGAATTTCAGTTACCATGGTTTAATAAATAGTACCAGTACCCTCATAACATGGTTCAAGTTTTAGTTACTAAGGTATATTATCAGTGACTAATTACGTAAGATACAAACTTTGTTGCTGGAAACAATGTCACCTGCAGTATGTTGCAGTGTCCAGGAAGGGAACTAAAGACTATGGCTGCCATGTCAAATCCTCCAGTAGAATGCTCACTCTTCCCTCTAGTTTTTTTTTTTTTTTAATCATGACAGAAAACACATAATATAAAATATATTCTCTTACTCATTCAAAGTGCACAGTTCAGTGGTATGAATTATATATACATTTGTTGTATAACAGTTCTCTAGGACGTTTTGATCTTGCAAAACTGAAACTCTATACCCATCAAACAACTGCTTATTTTTCCCTCCCCTCAGTCACAGGAAACCACCATTCAACTTTCTGTTTCTATGATTTTGTCTGCTAGATATTGCATGTAAGTGGAATTGTACAGTATTTGTCCTTCTGTGACCCTCTAGTTATTGTGTGTACCTTAATTTGTCATGTGGCCATCTCACAGAGGGAAGGATGAAGAAAGGGAACCATGTGTATATACTGTATTAAATATTGGTTAATATTTTTTTCTTATTTTTCAAAACAAAAATTTATAATTAAAAGTTCCCATGTTTTCTTTCTCCAGCCTAATAGGTGCTTTTGTATTAATCCACTGTCAATACTCTCTAGCCAGAAACCCCCTGTAGCTGAAAAAGTTGACTTTATTTCTCACTGCAGCAAGCCAAAAGACATGCCATGGGAACTGTTTCAATAAGAGGATATTAAGAAAGGTTTATTAAAGAATTGGAGCTTTGAATGGGTGATTTTGAAAAGAGTCATAATAAAAAAAAAAAAAAAGAAAAGAGTCTAGGGAAACAATTTATTCACATAACTGCTGTCAGGAAGTGAAGGAAATCTTATGACTGGGTATCTCAATAAACCTTATTTATAAAGAAGGCAGGTGTATCAGACCATTCTTGAATTGTTGTAAAGAAGTATCTGAAGGCTGGGTATGGTGGCTCACACCTGTAATCCCAGCACTTTGGGAGGCCGAGGTGGGCGGATCACTTGAGGTCAGGAGTTTGAGACCATCCTGGCCAATATGGTGAAACCCAGTCTCCACTAAAAATACAAAAAAATTAGTTCAGCATGGTGGCGCATGCCTGTAGTCCCAGCTACTCAGGAGGCTGAGGCAGGAGAATCACTTGAGCCCAGGAGGCAAAGGCTGCAGTGAGCCCATATTGCACCACTGCACTCTAGCCTGGGCAACAGAGCAAGACTCTGTCTCAAAAAAAGAGAAGTATCTGAGACTTGGTAATTTATGAAGAAAAGAAGTTTACTTGGCTCATGGTTCTGCAGGCTTTACCAGAAGCGTGGTGCTGGCATCTGCTTGGCTTCTAGGGAGGCCTTGGTAAGCTTATAATTATGGCAGAAGGCAACAGGGGAGCAGGCATGTCACATGGTGAAAGCAGGAGCAAGTGAGAGAAAGTTGTGGTGGAGAGGTTTCACACACTTTTAAATGAGCAGATCTCATGAGAACTCGCTATCAGGAAGACAGCACGTAGCCATGAAGCCTCCACCCCTATCATCTACATACCTCCCACTAGGCCCCACCTCTAGCATGGCAAGGGATTACAATTCAACATGCAATTTGGGTGAGGACAAAGATCCAAACCATATCAGCAGGTTAGAACAAGGGTAAAGCTATAATTAGTAAAGAAGCAACAGGGACTCATATTAGCCAGGAGAAAGTGATGTTTGATATTTTGTGGGGTTTCCACAGTGACCTTATTTTGATGTGTGCTTAGACAAAATAATGAAGTGGACTTGCTAATATTTTGTTTCACTTTATCATGGTCTCAGAGTGGTCTTGTCTCATGCTGATGTTTTGTGAGATTGCTAATGTTCAACAGAGGAACAATATGGCCTACCCATTAGCATCGGTCCAGTTTGTGATAACACTGAAACCTGGTTGTATCAGATTAGTTTCTGGATTTCAAGGCCTCCTATTTTCTTGTTCATCACTTTCATAGACATGTAGGGTTGAAATCAGAGAAATCTATGATGCAACCTCAATTTCATTATTTGCTTTCAGTGTGATCATGGGCAAATGATTTACTCTCTGTCACTTCAATTGCCTATATGGTACCTACCTCAAAGGAATACGATGGGCATTAAATGAGATAAAGCATCTAGAGTGCTGAGCAGATTAATTTATATTGATAACTCGTGTTCACAATAACTGCCTTTTATTACCTCTCTCTCATGGAGGATTCTTTTTTTTTTTCCATTTAAAAAAAAAAACCACATTTTGGGTGACTACAAAGTGCCAGGCACCATGCCAGGGACGCAATGATGAACAAGTCATCTGTGGCCTCTGCCTCACAGAACCTGCAGCCTAGCATGGGTAACAGATAAGTAAATAGGCAATTTAATAGAGGGTAAAATGTTCTATGAAAAAGAACTATAGGAGTCCCTAAAATAGCTTAGCAGGACTGCAGAACTGTCTCTAGGAAAAAGCGTTGCTTATGATATCTAACAGAGGAACAGAAGTTATCTGTGATCTAGGTGGAAGGAACAGCATAAGCTAGGGCAGAAAAGTGAAAGAGAATACGGCACAGCGTGTTCGATGGAGAAACAAACAAATAAATAAAAAACAATAACAGAAAGAAACCACGTGCCCTTTTTAAGTCCATATGAAACAATTTCTTTCCAAGTCTTGTATATAATTTGATTTGCCACTGCAATAGTGATTACAGCTGATTAATTAATGATGATACAATGCTTTGAAAATACAAAGTGCAGCACATTTGCTAACAAAATGATGATTAATTAGCATGATTACTGTTTCAATATAGCCTCTGTTTACTATCTAAACTTGTACTTCCAACCGTCTGCTTGCCTTCATGCACCAAAGACAGCTGCTTCACAATGGTTTCGTGGCTATTTTTGGCCTTTCCTTCCCTGGGTTGTGAATGAACGTAGGACTAATCATGAAAGAAAAAAAAAAGTGGTCAGAATGACTTCCAAGATTTTTGCCTAACAAGGAATTCTACAATGTCTACTATTCTCTCTGTCAGTTTCTGCTACACTAAAATCATGCTGAAAAGTATCGGGAGTCTGTGCTGTGGGGGCTTCTGGTGAAGCGAATGTGCTGAGGGCTGTTGTTTCAGTGTATAACCTTTCTTGGTTTGTATCCACTAAATAAACATAATTTCTTGTGGATTTCAATATCACCCCACTATTATGTACAATTTCTAGAGAAATAACAGACTGAATGGAATTCTAGCAGTGTGTATTTTTCCCTTGATAAAAAGACTTCAGTGTTATCATCTTCTGCCATTAATTAAACAAATACAGAAAAAATGCTACTGAGTTTTAATTGTTGATGAACATCTAAAAGTGCTTAGTTTACAATTAAACACTATCTAAAGTGATTTTTTGTTTCTGTAATGAATAACCAGGATAGGCAGATGTGGGTGGCAGCATCCTATTGATAAAAATCATCTTGGTTAATAGACATAGGTACATCAAAATGTTGGATTTAACCCAGTCTGAAGGAAGTTTCTAGTGAAATGTTTTTCTTTTTAGGATGTAGAAAGCTCTCTTCAGTTGTCCAGTGTGTCAAGTGACTCCTACATTTGGCTGGCTGGCAAGATAAGCTGATAGGAATTTGGCTTGGAGAGGCTGCACTAACAGATATTGGCCTAAAAATGGTTACAGACATGTTATCATTGCAGGTATTAAATGCTTGCAGCTATCTTTTGGCCTAGAGTATGGTTCCTATTATTAGGTTAGTTCAAAAGTAATTGCAGGTTTCACCATTAAAAGTAATAGCACTAGATCTGCCTTAATAATAAGAGCTTATTTCTGGTATGGGAGAAAAGACAAATTCACAAATATATTTATATTAAATTGAGCAGTTTGTGGTAAGTATAGTAGGAGATTATATAAATCCATGCTGAAAAGGAAGCAGAGAATGGAGAAATTACTCTGAGCTGGGTAGTTTTCATGTTGGAGGTGCCTTTAGGAATGGATCTTGAACAATAGGAAGGATTTCAAATGGCAGAGATGGTATTATGGAAGAGGGAGAGCATTCCAAGACTTGGAAATGGCATTAAGCAAGAATGTAGGGAAAAGCTGGCAATAGGTGTTGAGTCCTGTCTATTCTATCTCTGAACTCTCATTACATTTAAAGTCATTATTGATAGGTAAGGACTTACTAATGACATTCTGTTGTTTTTCTGTGTGTTTTGTATATTCTTTTTCCCTTCTTCATCTCTGCTATCTTCCTTTGTGATTTGATACTTTTCTATAGTGGTAAGCTTTGATTGCTTTCTCTTTGTCTTTTGTGTATCTACTATAGGTTTTTGTTTTGTGGTTACCATAAGGCTTACATAAAACATCTTATAATTATATTGTTCTATTTTGAGATAACAACTTAACTTCAATTATATACAAGAGCTCTTGCACATTTACTCACCCACATTTTATGTTTTTGATGTCACAATTTACATAATTTTATATTGTATATTCATTAACAAATTATTGTAGTTATAGCTATTTTTAATATTTTGTCTTTTAACCTTTATACTTGAGTTATAAGTGATTTACACACCCTCATTACAATATTAGAGTAATTGGGATTTGACTATATATTTACCTTTACTGATGAGTTTTACGTTTTCACATGTTTCCTATATTATTAAAGTTCTTTTGTTTCAGCTTGTGGAACTCCTTTTAGCATTTCTTAAAGGCAAATCTAGTGGCAATGCACTCCTTCTGCTTTTGTTTGTCTGGAAAAGTATTTATCTCTCCCTCATTTCTGAAGGGCAGCTTTGTGGGTAGAGTGTTCTTGGTTGTCAGGCTTTTTCCTTCTGCACTTTGTCTGTATTATCCCACTCTCCTGACTTTCAAGGTTTTTGCTGAGAAATTCCCAGATGGTCCTATAGGATTTCCCTTGTATGTAACAAATCTGTTTTCTTTTGTTTTCAAAGTTATTTATATTTTATTTTTGATGGTTTGATTATAATGTGTCTCATTGAAGCCTTCGTGGGTTGAATCTGTTTGGGATCCTTTGAGCTTCATGTTCCTGGATTTCTATACCTCTCCTTGGAGTTAGGAAGTTTTCAGCCATTATTTTCTTTAAATAAGCTTTCTCTCCCTTCCTCCTTTCTTTTTTTTTTTTTTTTTGGAACTCCCATAATGTATATGTTAGCTACCTTGATGGTGTCAGGTAAATCTCATAGGCTTACTTCATTCCTTTTCGTTCTTTTTTCTTTTTTTCCCTCTGAGTAATTTTAAGTGCCCTGTCTTTGAATTTGCTTATTCTTTCTTCTGCTAGATTGAGGCTGCTGTGGAAGCTCTCTATTGCATTTTTAGTTCAGTCATTGTATTCTTCAATTCCAAAATGTGTTTGGTTCTTTCTTGTGTTTTATGTTTCTTTGTTGGACATCTAATTTTGTTCCTGTATTGTTTTCTTGATATTGTTAAAATCATTTATCTGTGTTCTCTTGTATCACATTGAGCTTCTTTAGAACAATTATTTTGAATTATTTGTCAGGCACTTCCTGGACCTCCATATTTTGGGGTTGGCTATTGGAAGCATATTGTGTTCTTTTGGTCGTGTCATGTGTCCTTGATTCTTTGTGATTCTTGTAGCATTTGTTTTTAGGTGTCCGCATATTTGAAGAAGCAATTACCTCTTCCAGGCTTTATGGACTGGATTTGGTAAGGAGAGACCTTTGCCTGTTGGAGGAAGGGAACACTGAAATGTGCTTTGGCACTAGGTTTAGTGGCACTGGATCTAAAGACACGTAGCACCAACTGTAGGGGAATACAGTGGCTTTAGGTTTTGGGGCATGGTGTCTGGATGGTACAAGCAGTTGGCCCCTCTAACATGGGCACTTGCATGGTTCTTGGTGGCAAGAGCTATGGGTGGGGGTGGTTCACAGTGGCTGTGAAGGCTGTTGGGGTTAACAGCACCTCTAGGTACAGCAGCAAGGGACCAGGGAAGGCAGTGGTGGGGACTGTGGACAATGATATGCATGTACTTGGCTGCAGGGGCCAACTGTAGGGGCCAGCTAAAGGCACATGCACTGGTGACAGGGGCTGGCTGCAGGCAAGTACATGATGGTGAGGGCTGCTGCCAGTGGCAAGGGCTGGGCCAACTGCAGTGCATGTGTGGCCGTGGGGGCCAGCTGCATATTCTTGCAAAGCTTTGGAGACTGGGGCTGGCACCATGCACACACACTGCTGCAGGAGTTGGCAGTGGGCATGCATACAGAAGTGGGGCAGCTCTGGCAGGGTGAGTGGTGTGGCAGCTCAGGCAGCTGGAGTCTGCAAAGATAAATAACTGTAAGCCCTTGGTGGCAAAAGCTGCCAGGATCTTCTGTGAAGCAGGCCACTGAGATTCATTACAACAAATATTGTGGATCCTCAGTGATGAAAGCTGTAGGGACCCTGCAGCAGCTATGATGGTTACTGAGTTCCTCAGTGGTAAAGGCTGCGTGGGGTGAAATCTGTGATTCCTGCAGGCAGTGCCCCAAAAGGCTAGGGAAACTGGTTGTTCACCTTGCTCTCCCTTTCCCTGGGAGGAGGATTCATGGCCTGGGAGTTCCCTCTCAGTGCTGAGTAGTGCTCAGCCATGAGCACTACTCCACAGAGATGGGAGGATACAGGCAAAGTGAAACTGTTCTTCCTACCCATTTTGTACCATTTTTCTCAGGTATTTTACTCCACTGTGTTGCTGCAGCTTCTTAATTGGACTCCTGAGCATCCCCAGAGCTATTTTTCTTCATGAATAGCTGTCTTATGGTTGTTTTTTTTTTTGTAGGGGTACAAAGGCTGAAATCTTTATCATCTTGCTGATATCTCTTCTGATCTCTCATTTGAAGGGGTGACCTAATGTTTCAGTCATGTTGGGATAGTCCCAGTTTATAATCCTAGTTTATACCTCTGGCCTATGGTAACTATGATCGACTGAGTAATGTCCTTCAAAGATGTCTGCATCTTAATGCCTGGAACCTATAAATTTGTACCTTACATAGTAAAAGGGAAAGTACAGATGTGATTAATTTAGGGTCTTGAGATGGGGAGATTATCCAGGATTAACTGGGTGGGCCCAATGTAATCCCAAGAGTACTTACGAAAAGAGGCAGGCAGATCAGAGTTAGTAGAGGGAGATGTGATAATGGAATGTGATAGTAGATGCATGAGGTTGGAGTGACATGAGAAGAAGCCATGAGCCTAGATAAGCAGATGGCCTCTAGAAGCTGAAAAAGGCAAGAGAACAGCTTCTCCCTTTACAGCCTGCAGAAGAAGCTAGTCTTCCAGGCACCTTAACTTTGGCCTAGTGAAACTCATTTTGGACTTCTGACGTCTAGAACTATAAGATAATAAATTTGTGGTGTTTTAAGTCACTAAATTTGTGTACAGAAATAATAAGTAACTAATACAGTAACTATACTGACTCCCTTTACACTCTCAAAAATAGCTTGGTTTGGTGATAAATTATATCTCTATTCTATGCATACGCTACAGCTGCTTATAAATTCATGATTCTGTCCAGAGTCATTTTAGGAAGTAAAATTTAGGTCTATCTTCTCTGATGATCAAGGATTAGGCCTTGGAGGTCTGAAATTGGATTATGTATACATATATATGGGGAATTACCAACTAACCAGATTAAATGCCATGAGGGTTGAGAAGGAGCAAATGAGGAGATGGGATGTTATACTGAATCATCTACTTCAGCAGTATCCTCTGTTCACATGTCCATGGGATCTTATTTAAAGGCTTAATTTGGCTTAAGTCATATCTTGTTCTGTTTGCTGGACTTTGACAGAGACAAACACAATTTATGGTAAAATGTTTTCAGAACCATATGTTTAGAACGGTTGGAGATATTTGCCTTTTAGATTCATGTAAACCCTAAGTTCATGTGCCCAGCAGCATCTGTCAGTTCATTTTTCAGAAATATATAGGAAGGATATTTTCTTCTAAAAAATATCTCAATTTTATTTACTGTTTTAAAATAAATGCAACAATTCCTAATAATATGATTTCTCAAATCAAAAAGTCTCTTAAAATATTTTAGTCAGGCCAGGCGAGGTGGCTCACGCCTATAATCCCAGCACTTTGGAAGGCTGAGGCAGGTGGATCACCTGAGGTCAGGAGTTGAAGACCAGCCTGACCAACATGGAGAAACCCCGTCTCTACTAAAAATACAAAATTAGCTGGGCATGGTGGTCCATACCTGTAATCCCAGCTACTTGGGAGGCTGAGGCAGGAGAATCGCTTGAACCCAGGAGGTGGAGGCTGCAGTGAACCGAGATCACGCCATTGCACTTTTTTGAGACTGAAACTCAATCTCAAAAAAAAAAAAAAAAAAAAAAGAAAAGAAAAAAATTTAGTCAGAAAAAATCCCTGCAATTTCTGTAACTTCAATTTTGCTTAAGGAATTAAGTCCCTATTCAATTTTTTTTTTTATTTTTAAAGTGGTTTGATTCTTCAAGGATTTCCCACAAATTTCTGAGGCATTCTTTGTAGGACAATTAATTTAAAATGGCAGCTCATTCATATATATACACATACATACATATATATATACACACACACACACATACATCATAATGGTGTCTTGGCCCAGTTTATGATATAATAGAGAAATTCATTTTAGTAGCGACTAAGTAAAGCAGTAAAATAATTCTATCTTTGTGATACGATAAAAGCCATTTATTTCTCTTATGATGTGTTGAGCTTTTAGATGTGTTCAAATGCCTATATAAATGAGTAATTAACTTATATACTAGTTTTGGTTTTCAGAAAGATATTAAAAGATTTGTTTTTATATTTTAAGACCTTACAAAATGGACCCTAGGAAAACAATCATTTGGACTTATAAATGGGCTATTTTTATTCCTTGTGTTGACAGAATATTACTTTATACTGTAATTATTCTATTAAATAAAGCTATGTAGTTATTTGACTTTTCAGAACAGAGTATACGTATGTGGTACTGATCTTGTTGTCACTCAGTTTTATTGTGTTCTAAATTTATTGTATATTGTCATGAAAAGTTAATAGAAGAATCAAAGAAAGTGAAGTAGAAACAAAATAAAAATCAGATTATGAAACAATAATTAGGATAAACTAAAGTTGAACTTCAGTAATTCATTAGCAGGCTGTCAAAGTAAATTGTTAAATACATCTTATAAAAGAAAAAGCTCAAACATGGATTGATGTATTATTCTTAGTAAAAACTTCCTTCATAAATATCCAAGTCTTCAGAAATAAGAATATTAGATTAAAGAATCTGTGAAAAAGGCAATATAAAATAATGGTAGGTGGTGGCTGGAAAAGAACAGGTCAATAGAGGAAAAAAATTGATTGAAAACAAACATGTACACCAAGAATAATAGAGTATATGAAAATAAAATGATGTCAGCTTGAGCAGTCCAATCTCTCATACTCAGTAATTAGTAGGCTAAAAGTCAATCTCCGTTCCTGGCTGAGCAGGAACTCAGTTCCCTATATAGTTAGGACCATCCGCTTAACATTAAGAGTTTGCATTCTTCTCTGTATTAAGTGATTTGTTGGGACGAACACACTTTCATCAAAAGAAACAAAGAGTAACAATTAAGCAGAAACAACCTAGTTTTTCCTAATCCATATTTTCAGCAGTTTTCTGAAATCTCTTCTGAAGCTAAAATTTCATGATTGTCGAAAAGGATACTTTACAGATAAGGAGATTCAATCAAATGATTTCTTTGTACATCTGCTTTTTAAAAAAGACAAATGATCTAGTCTGCATATGGAATTGAATTACTTTGAAATTTTAGATACTTCACATAACTGAGGTCACTTAGTCTCCATTTTTAGATTTTTGTTGAACATCAAGCTGGCTTTTTTGGGTGGTAGACATATTTCTAAAGTTTGTGGGCTGTGTTTGTAACATACCAGAGGAAAGAATGTATGACAGTCAGAGCCACTCAATAGCCTAGGCAAAGAAATAAGTGAGGATGACTCAAAGGTCACATAAATATTGCACAAAATGTTCTGTGGATGTATGTGAAAGAAAGCTGTAAACTGTAAACCCATATGTACCAAGTGTTCTACTTTTCATATATTTATATGTGTAAACATATATCATTGTAATTAAGAGTAATTACATTTATAACACAATTGGATTTGTAAATGCAAACCTGCATATATCTCCATAAGTTTCCTTGAACTGTGTCACAGTTTGCATCAATATTAGTGGTAACTGATTTTTAACAGTCATAAAAGTTAAACCTTAATTAACTAGGACTAGAAAATCATCAATTAACTAGGTATACACCTAAATATACATGAGAAAATGCATAGGAAGGAAAAATATCTGTGGAGATAAGAAATGTAGGCAAGTTTTGAACCATCAAATATCACTTCATAAATAGCAGAGAATTCCTGTTGGATTAACTTAATATAAATATAGTTGAACCTCTCAGAGCTCATATGAAAACTGGTAAAAATATGAAAACTGCTTCTAAAAAGCAACCTTTTGGATGTAATCAGTAGAGAAAATCTTTTGTGCCAACAGATACACACACACGTGCGCGCGCGCGCGCACACACACACACACACACCACACACACACTCTACACTGCTGCAGGCTACCAGATGGTGAAGGTTTGTGCATCATTTACTGGAGATAAAACCTGTTAGATCTTATACCCTGAAAGAATCTTATAAAATGTCTATTCAAATCTCTTTATTTATAGTTGGAACCTGAGCCCCCAAAGGTAACCTCATATGCTTAGGTCTAGCAAACCACTAAGTGGAAGAAAATGTCATGTCACAGGTCAATAATGGTAGTCATAGAAGGTTCCTTTAATGAACATTTATGAACTATGAACAGGATATCTGACTCCGTCTTGGTGTTCTAGGTTTAAGAGTTTCTACAGAATGGTGTGATGAGAATTAATCTAGAAGTCTAGAGACCTATTTGTGTCCTGGTTTTGATACTTCCTGGCAAGATGCCTCTTAAAATATCACTCATAGCTTCAATTTTCACATCTATAAAATGATGATAATAGTACATAACATTCTTCAAGTGAGATAATGTATAATCAAGTTTTATCAGGTATAAAATGCCTATAAGATACTGTCATCATTATCTGAGTTGATCTCTTAAGATACGTTTAGACCAATGTAGATTAGGTTTGATATAATTTTGGGGTTTGTCAGAACCACAGGGGAAAAAGCTAATGGGGCTAAATCTGCGTAGGTTGATGAATAAGTGTAGAGAACATATTCTAAATCTTTAATGAAAGCCTTCAGAGGTTTACATGTGAAGGAACAGGCCTACTTTGCATGCTTGTGAGTAATGTTATTTTTCATAAGCATTATGTGGAATGTATACATTCTCATTTTCCTGTACCTGTAGTTTCTTTCTTTCTTTCTTTCTTTCTTTTTTTTGCAATAATGATTTTCTCTTTTATGAAATACCACTCTCCCCTTTTCTTAGTCTGTTTGGGCTGATATAATGAACTACCATAGACTGAATGGTTTATCAACAAGGAAGCTTATTGCTCACAGTTCAAGAGGTTGGGAAGTTCAAGATCAAGGTACCAGCAGATCCATTGTGTGGTGAGGGCTCATAGACAGTGTCTTTTCACTGTGTTTTCACATGGCAGAAGCAGGAAAGGCAGCTCTCTGGGCTTGTTTTATAAGGGCAATAATTCCATTCTTAATCACTGCCAAAGGCTCCTAATAGCATCACATTTGTGCTTAGTTTTCAACACATGAATTTGGGTGGAAACTCAAACATTCAGACCATAGCACCCACTAATACTTGACAGTTACTATCTCTGGTCTTGCCCCCATCCTACTGCAGTGCTATTCCTGGCTCACTGTCCTCATGTGCTTCTTTTCTTCATAACTGAGATTTCCTGATCCCTAACTGTAGGTTCAACCCCAGCCTAGGCTCTGAAATCAACCAATCAGTCCTCTTCTTAGAACTTGATTAAGGATCTATTCAATCTTGCTGTTTGTCTTTATGTCTGAGTTTTGGCAACCAGGCTCTGCCTTGTTTGAGACCAAGCTGCTGGCCTATGCCCATGTTCTAGTCTCTGAGAAGCTGGATCTGCAGCAGTGGAAGCTGGTTTCTCCCCATAAGAATATTCCCAAAAAATTATAAATTGTCAACATTTTTTAAAAGGTGATTACTACGATGATGGAAATACATGGAGGAAATAGTGGGAAACCAAAATATTGAGGAACTTAGGGGAGAATCAAATGATAACTCTTTTTTACATACTTATATTCCTACCAAACTTCAGCCCAGACCTTTCCCATGTGCACCATGTTGGAACCTAGCTCTGAACTTCAGTTCCACGACTGTGTTGCTTCTGGATGTCTTTGATGTCAATTGCTTACCCGCTGTGATCTCTAAGTGATGCCTGCTCTCAACTTAGATTCAATGGTTGACATGTTCTGATGACAACTTGCTGGATTTCTCTGACACCTATAGCTCATCTAAAGTACCACACATTATTCATCAGTATATTGGAAAGGCATGCTGTTCTATCATCTTAAATATCCTTCCTTGCAATGTTATTTGCCTGGTCTCCATTTAAATTCTACTCTCAAAGGGTCATCCAACCCCAAAACTACTGTCTTTGAAAGGCAGTGATGGTAGTAGTCTAGGTGGCTAGAAGGCATGATGAACATAACTGGATTGAAAGCCTTTCAAAAAATGATTCAGACAGTTGTCTGGGAATCTGCCCTCAGAGAAGACACAAAAGCTATCAGGCTGACAAAATCATAAAGCACCATCTTAGTTCTCTACTTGTATGTATCAATTAATACTTTAGCTAAATTCAGGACTCCATCCCACATTTATCTCTCTTCAACATTTATGAATTAGTTAATGAACCTTTTGTTATAAGTGATACTAAATAATAAATACTAATGTCTTAGTTTGGGTTCCCTGGAAAACAGACTCTGAGATGGAGATTTATCTTTGGGAAGTTTATGGTGGCATGCTCTCCTGAACAACCCCTATGAGGGAGTGAGGAAAGCAATGTTCATGCAACAAAGACAGCTCATATCACAGGGGGGCTATGGAGCTGGGATTGTCCTTTAGAGTTGTTCCAAATTGAGGCAAAGAGGTCTGGTTTTTATACCTACACACTGATTAGTCATTGGATAGGGACTTCTCCCAGCAAGGGGTACACACTTGACCAAGTCATCTCCCTTTCCCTGGTGGCAATTGGCAGAGAGACCTGAGCTGTGATTAGTCTGCAACCAGTCTCCTTTGAAGCTGGCAAAGTGTATGCCTGGGTCATAAAGGGTGGATCTGGCTGGCTCCCCACAGGATGTACATACTGCCACACATACATATGCATACATAATAGACACAGCCATACATATACATATGCACATTCATGCATACTGCAGACAAAATTATACATATCATACATCACACATACATATACATACATAATATATACATGCATAAATATACATATATTGCATATTTCCTTACACTGCACAAATATAGCTATTTCCTGTTTTCCTCCATACTTTGACTTCACCCAGCAATGACCTTGATCTTTTAATTTAAATATAGAATTCCTTAAGAGAGAAGTTCGTCCTGTTTCAACAAGAAATCCTTCTGGAAATTCGAAGTTCAAATCAGGCTATTTTATACTCAGCATCAGAAAGTCATTTTAGAGTCTTAAAAATAGCATTCTCCCTACCTCCACATTCTTACCACTACCCCACAGCTTCACCAGAAAGCTTTTATAATGAATTATTTGAAATGTTTGAAATGTTTCTACAGGCACTTTTTTCACAGAGAGAACAATACCTTCATGTACAAAAATCTATATCTCAGCTAATGGCTAAGGATTACACTGACTAAGGTATAATGAGGTCACAATATTAGGTTAATATTAAAGATATTTCTCTTTAGCCTTTTGGGCTAAAGTGCCAGAGTGGTTATTCCTCTGTGTTAAAAAATCCTATACTCTGTTTTCATTTATAATAAGAAATTTCATTAAAGTAGCACCCTGACCATAATCTCTAACCTTGGACTCAATGATCTAGTCCATTTTTACTCCCCTCTGACATTGTCAGAAAACCTCTTTTTTTTAAAGAAAGGTTTGATGATGCCAGACTAATACTAATTCCTATTTTTTAACTGTAATGAATTTTTTACTGAATTAGTTGGATTAATTGATTTCCTATCTTGTTATGAAAATAATAGGTCTTATGACAAATTATATATTCCTGTAGCCACTGAAATGAACATTTTGAGAGTAAACTATATTATGTAATAAGATTGTTTGAGCAAATTACAGTGTGAATCAAATTGGCTATTGAGAGTTCAAGTTTTGTCTCCATCAGAGTAGGGGTCAGATTCTGTAATAATATCTTTCCAAGGTTTGCAAGAAACTCTTGACCAAAAACTTCTCTTTAGACTTATTGAGAACTCATTCTCATCACTTGCATTATCATCATTATCAATGACTTAATTATTATCTTTGGCATTAAAGATGGACCTTGAGGAAAATAAGACAAAAAGTTAAGTAGCAAACTGAAACTTTTGAAAAGTGTAAAACAGTAGTCAATATTTAACATTTATTGAGTGTTTAGTATGTGGCAGGCAGTGTCCTAAAAACTTTTGTGTTTTAACAATAATGTAATGCCAAGATTGTTTTTGAAATTTTCAGATGAAAAAATTGAGGCACAGAGAGGATATATATTAGGCCCAAAGTTATCTAGCTAGTAACGTTGTGATGTTAGTCCATGAGACCTGGCTCCAGAGTCAATGTTCCCACCCATTACACCACGTTTGCTTCTAATTAAGAGAGTATACTCAGAAGATTATATTTTCCTCCCATTTCTGCATTTTAGAATATTTTCTCTGCGATATAGGTAATTATTTCTAATATTTGTTTTGAAATACAAATCAATGCTATATAAAAAGTAACACTGGCCAAAAACCTATAATTAAAGTAGGAAGGCAAAGTTTCAAAAATATATAGACAGTGATATGTAAGAAGAACTTGAATCATTCCCTAATCTCTCTTTATAAGGAGTCTAACACCTTGGGGTTTGGTGAAGGATGAGGTCAGAGTTGGACATATCATTGTTAGGTGCCACTTTTACCCTTTTCAATTGTGGGCCTGTGGCCTGGTCAGTTATTCCACCTGAACCTGAGGATGGGAAAACGTTTCCATGGACTAATCAACAGCCACATTTGTTTGAACTAACAATATGAAACTGGTCAATACTGACTGATAAAACTTTTCCATCTATGACCTGACTCTTGATTATCATAATACAAATCTGAATTCTAAATGGTACCCTGAAGCTCAGAAAGAGTTGTTGTCCAGTCCAAAATAACAAATTTATTTTGGGGTCATTGAGGCCCTGGAAAAATCTACCTCAGTAAGAATTTAGTACTTATTACCCCTATCTATTTATCTTAACTTCTCCTTCAGAAGGCAAGTAAGGTCCTAGTCTACACTACTGTCTATTGGCCTTTGTCACCGTATCCCATTAGGCAAATAGTGTTCTTATTGCATTATATCCAACTCATCTTTTTAACAGTATCCAGGTTTTTTTGGTGTCGGTGTAATATTTTATATAGTAAATGATGTTTTTCTACTGATAGAACATTTTTCTTCCCTTTCATCTCCTTTGACATCCCCTCCCACTTCCTAATTCAAGCAACTAGGTTCTTTGAGCTCATCGCCTCAGGGGAAGGACATGACAAGGTGGAAAGAGAAACCAAAAATATCTTCCTGGTTTTGGTCTAAAAAACCCTACGGTTCCTTGGGGAAACATCAGAAGTAAGAGCAGTGCTTTCTTCCCATGACTCCTCAAAGGAAAAACATCTTCCTAAATCTATATTGGAGAGGCAGAGAGACTGAAGAAATGGGCAGAGAGGTTATAGGGATGAGAAGAAAATGGCTGGACCAGAAAGGGCCAATCCAGCCAGGAATGAGGACTGTCTCAGGGGAGGACCACTGTGAGAGACATTGTCAAGTGTCCAAGGGCTTTTGGAGGGTGAGGTCAGTGTCCTTGCACCCAGGGACTCTGCTAGTTGCTTTCCCATTGGAGCCCAGTGAGGACTTCCCTTGGCCATGCTAGGACTTTGCTTGCTGACTGTCCAGCAGGAGTGTTATTGCCTATCCCTGTGCAAGCCTTTGCTGAAACCCAGCTTCTGTCCAATTCACTTCATGAAGAAGTCCCTCCTTCCCCCAGTTTTCAGCACCCACAGAAGAGTGGATCTTGAAAACTTAGATCAGGTTAGCCAATGAAAAGTCTGAATGAAACCAGCTCCAGGTCCCTGGTCCCCAACACCCCACAAGGAGGAATACTATAAAGCATATACTTATGTTAACTTTTAAATTAAAAAAAAAAAATTAAGTAATAAAATAAATAATAAATAAAAAGTAGATGCCTTACTTTATAATTCTATGACATTGATTCTCCTTTTTTTCTCTATCTCTTCACTTCTATGGATGTTTATTTTCAATCTTTGCTCCTTTTTCTCTGTGTATTCTTTAAATCTTAATGTAACCAGATCTCTTTTTCATTCCTTTTCTCTTTGTAATTTACACACCTTTTTGGGGGAGTGAGCTTATCCACTCTAATGTCTTTGACTATCATTAATATTGCAAATATTCTCAAATCTGTTTTGCTAGCCACAATCCCTGTCTAAACTCCAGACCCACATATCAAAGTGTCCAATGAGCAGCTCCTCTTTGATGTACCACAGACATTTCACACTCAGAAGATAAGAATACCTACAGTTGAACTCATCATATTTCTCCACTCCCAGCTTACTCCTCCTGTCTTGAAGAGTGAGACTGCTCATCCCTTTCCAGGCTTTGGCTTGGACAATAGAGATGTAGGGTGTCAGAGAAATGGAGGAAGCACCCTCTACTTGGGGCTTTTTGCCTTTCTCTACATGTGGAGCTCAGGAAGAAGATACCTCACAGGCCACCCCACACCAAACTGGGAGTGACTGCATCAAAACATACTCAAGAGCTCAGCAAGATGGCCTGAAGAAATTCCACAATTGAAATTTCCCAAGCCACTTTCGATTCCTCAGCTGTGACTAGGACCTAGGTATTTTATCATATCCTTGATGGGGAACCTAGAATCCCCCGAGAGGCTGGCTGGAGGGCTTGCCAGTGTGTAGTGGGGTTGTTGCTGTGGAGGAGGGGCTAAAGTGGCTTGAGACAAGAGCTACAGAGTTGACAACCTAAGCTGTGCCCCTGTAAGGTTTAGAGACAGCCCTGTGTGTGCATACGTGTGTGTGTGAAATATTACACTAGAGAGGGCAGAGATAGGGCTAAAAGATATAGGAGGAGATACCAGAGGACACAATAGGGATTAGAGGACCTTTCAACCCCTGTTGTCTGGAGATTACATGAGCCACACACCTCCCCATACTCTATGTTCAAAATGACATTTTAGGGACAAGAAGGGGTACAGCAGAAATCTGAAAGACATAAAGCTGAGTCATCTGAAGGAGATTTTTAAGCCAGTTGGATAGGGAAACAAAATGTTGGAAGATTGAATGTTTAAAAATGAGTGAAGATAATTTACCCAGAAAATCAAAACACTATAAAATAACAAGTTTAAATTGCTGCCATTACTTAGCAGAATGGTAGTTTAAGAGAAAGATTAGGCATGTTTTAGGGATTAAAGAAACCACATATTATTTGCATATCTGAGTATCTCTTGGGTATGGTAGTAGTAAGTTTGTTTGTTTGCTTCAATAAAATCACCCCTTATATTAAAACAAAAGACTTCTGCTTTCTTTTTCGTGTTTTCCACTCCCATCTCTCATCCAAAATAATCTTTCTGCTCAGTCTTGTCCACATCCCATATCTCCTGGTCTGAAGGGGAAAGAGAGGAAGTTTTTTTTTTTTTGTATGCAAGGGGCCCACCTTGGACTTTCTTCCAGACCCCAATTTGCCTGAGGTTTATTTATTTATTTTTTTCCTCTTTACGTTTTATCGTTTCTGAAGACAGGAAATCTCTTACAGTCGGAGTTCCCAAGCAGAGGAGAGTGTTGTGGAGTTGTGGTAGTTGTTATTTGTTGAGTATATGTGAACTAAGATTTGTATCAGAGTATCTCTTCATTCTATTGTCACTTCTAGTTGAGCTTTGTGCATTGATAACAAGTTGTTCAATTTAAATTTAATTTGGATCCCCATTTTTTTTTTTTTTTTGCTTAGAATTTTTGCAAAAAGATGTCTTTATGATATAGCACTGAAATGGAAATAAATTCTATACATAGGTGATTGCCTGTCATACACCAGGTAATGGCATTTAAGAGTGTTGAACTTGCCAAGTCTTTTACATCAGATCATAGACTTTTCAAAGGAGGAAGAAGTTGATGTGGTTAATTTGCAATTATGTAGGTCCTTTATTCAGTTATGGAATATCAAAATGTTAAAAGTTGCCAGCTAACTTGTGTTTTGTTTGTTTGTTTGTTTGAGACAGAGTCTCACTCTTGCCCAGGCTGAAGTGCAGTGGCATGATCTTGGCTCATTGCAATTTCTGCCTCCCAGGCTCAAGCAATTATCATCCCTCAGCCTCCTGAATAGCTGGGATTACAGGCATGTGCCACCACACCCACTAATTTTTGTATTTTTAGTAGAGATGGGGTTTCGCCATATTGACCAGGCTGGTCTGGAACTCCTGACTTCAAGTAATCTGCCTGCCTCAGCCTCCCAAAGTGCTGGAATTACAGGTGTGAGCCACCGTGCCCGGCCATCCAGCTAACTTTTAAGAGAAGCTGTTTGACCTATAATAGGTAATTTAATCATGCAAAAAACAAAACTGAGTTTAACCAAATAGGAAATGCAGAGGAAGAAATTCTAATATAATTTGATATGGTTTGAAATTTACTGTCAATCTTAAAAGAAGTCAAGACCACAGGCACTGGTGAGAAGCTAAATACAACTGCCAAATGACTGAAAGTGATTTAGAAGGATCTCTATACTCTTTCTATTTATCAAGAAGATTTGAATGCAAATTCTGATTTAGGTATTGAGAAGAAAGAGTTTAGATGGATAAATGAATGATATTTTTAATTAGTTTTAAAATAAATGTGACATTTAGGGTAGTGCTTCTATTTTTCCCTTGAAAGCTCTTATAAAATGGATGGCGTGTTTTATAACCAATGACCTCTTAGACTCCAGAAAATGTGGAAGTTACGTCTTGTTTCTGCTTTCCAAATAATCTCTGCATACTCCCTACCTCTCATCATATAATCCAGCTATACTGAACAATTTTTACCTTTGTAAATAGACTATGCCTTCTCAACTTTTTGTACCTAATACACATCTTCTGCTTAGACTGATTTTTCCTTTTCCTCATCCTCAAATGCAATTTTCCTGGCTCACTCCTACTCACACTTCAAGACTCAGCTCAGACATCACTTCTTTAAAAAATCCTCCCTGACTGTGCACCACCTCCATATTGCATCCTGTGCTTATCTCTGGCACTGCACTTACAGTGCAATCTTATATTTTCACTTGCATCGATTTAACAACACACAAACAAAAGCAAACATATTTTTCATGCAGCATGGCCCCTAAATGAAAGCCAAATTCTTCATCTGGTGCTTAACTGAAGAAACTATGATCCATTTCCATACTGGGGGTGTGTGATCACACTGTGTGTGGTTGATTTGCTGAGCTATTACAGTTTGTTGTATACAGTTGCAAGGCTCAGTTTGGAAGAAAAAAAAAAAAAACAGAACTCATTCTATCTATTTTAAGCATGATGAATTATAATACAAAGAATCAGGCCTATATACATTCATCAGAATGCTAGAGGTTTAAGGCTGAATGTGTCCAGGATAAGTTCCAGAGATAGCAGTGCTGCTACCTCTGTCAAAACAGGGAGGCCAACTTAAGAGTCCACTACTGACCTGTTTGATTTTGAGTTCAAAAGCATGGTGTCATAGCTGTCATTCAGGGACCAGGAAACCACTACTATCCCCACTGTACCTACCTCTGGATGCCCATAGAGCTGAAGACCAGACATTGGGACACAGTTGGAGAAAACCCAGAGTCTCCAGGACTGTGCCTCTGAGCAGCAAGCAGCAGGAAGATAGACTTTTCCTCACTTGTGGATTCAACCTTATGCAACAGAAACCTGGCAGCAAGGGATTCTGGGCAAGGTAGTTTTATCAGTCCAACTGGTGCAGGTCAGGAAGGCACTCTAGGAAGATGAATTGGATGCTGTATACTAATTTACTATATCCACTATAGCAAGGTGTACTGTGAATTTCGAGCAAGATTAGGACCATTATTGGTTAATTTTCATTCCTCATTTAAAACCTACACCTCACATAACTGCAAATCCATAATACATTCTAAGACTTTTGGGCTTTTTGTCCCTTTATAGACTTTCAGCTCCTAACACAAACTGTGCTGTACTCATATTTGAAACATCGTGCCTAGTATTGTGTCTGGTCAAATGAATATACGAGTCAAGAAATCAGTAAATGATTGAAAACCTGTGTCCTTTTGCACTTTTGAATTGAGAAATTCATTTGACTTTTTCCAACTCAGTGGCTCTTGACCAGAGACAATTTTGGCCACTTACCCTCCCACCCCACCCTAGTACATTTGGCAATGTATGGGAGGCACTTTTGAGTGTTACTATTTGGGGATTGGTGGGTGGGTTTACTGTTGGCACGTACTGGGCAGAGACTTGGGATGCTGTTAAATATCCTACATTGCACAGGATTACCTCCTGTAACAAAAAATTATCCAGCACAAAATATCAGTAGTGCTGCGGTTAAGAAATCTGCTCTAATTACTTCTTCCTCTTACTTTTTGTCTGCCATAATATTCTTATGCTAATAGATCAGAACCCTTGAGAATTTGGGCTTTCTCAGAATTCAAGTCTTCATTAGTCTTTTTTCTCTTTCAAGGGTTTTCCTCCCATAGTGTCTGATTATATGTTAATCATTCTATTCCCACATATATTCATAATGGACCTCAGAGGCACAGAGTGGCCTTTAGGTCCTTGCATTAAAACATTACTGGAGAAAATTTTTGGAGTGTCACTCTTCAACTTCTTTTCTTACTTAATCTTACAGCTCTAGATTTACTAGTAACATTTTGTTCAATTTAGAAAATACCTCAAGAAAGTGAGAGGGGTTATTCTATATTTTGAACCTTGATGGTCACCAATTGTACTGAACTGGTTGATTTTTGATTTTTTATCTTTTATCTTTTTTTTCTTTTTTTAAATACATGACAATTGACTGGCTAGTAGTCTTCGAGAAAAATGAAATGCTGTTCCTAAAATGGACTTCTTAGAAAAATCCAGTACTTCTTTTAGATTTTAGAAGTTTATTCTTTTTCATAATTAAATACTTCTAAAGTATAAATATGTCATAATCGAATAATGAACACAATTAAAACATAAGTAGTCATAGTTAAATCAAGTATGTCTATGAACAGAACAGAAAGTCAATATAAATCTTAAAGATGGAAGTATATAAAATTCAGTTTACACATCCAACAAATCTTATTGAGCTTTACTATTCCTCTCTGCTAGCCATTGAGAATACCTTAGTGAGAAAATTATTCCCAGTCTCTACCCTCATGGAGCTTACATTATTTAGTTAGAGTCTTCCTACTGGATAATCACACAAGTAGGATTTAATTACTAAGGCGACAAGTTCTATAATTGAAAAATCACAGGGTGGCATGAAAGTAAATAGGGAACCTAACGTATTTCTAATCTAATCAGGATAATTTTTTTTTAAACGAAAGTAGTAATTAAACTCATACCTGAAAGATGAGTAAGAGTTAGCTGTGCACAGTGTGGAGCAAACAACATTCCTGGCAGAGGCACATGTAATGGCTGGAGGCAAGAAAGAGCTTGTTTTTCTCAGGAAATACAAAGGATTTTGGATTCAATACTTAGTACTGAGGAGCCACTACATGGTTTTAGCAGAGGCATGATTTGATTAGATTTACATTTTAAACAATTACTCTCACTGCCATGTGAAAAATGGGATTGAGGCAAGGAAAAGTGGGTTAGAGATAACTAGCCAGAAAGTAACTGGAGTAGTCTGGTTGAGACAAGATGGTGATGTTAACTGGAAAACAGATAGATTTAGAAGGTGGGGTAAACTAGATTTGGTGGCTGATTTTTTGGGGGTAGATGGTGAAGGGAGATATCGGTTATGGTTGGATCACAAGCTTCTGACTGGAGCATCTGGGAGGATGTGGGTACCACTTATTATGATAGGGAACTCTAGAGGAGAAGCAGTTTTGGGGCAAGTTGGTTAAATATAATACATTTATTTTGGGGCCTGCTGTATTTGAAATTCTTCTAACACATCCAAGTTTCCAAAATGGAAATACTATAAACATTTGGGCCTATAAGTCTCTCACTTAGAAGAGTGGTCTAGGCTGGAGATAAAATTTTGAAAACCACTGACTTTAGATAATGTTTGAAGATGTGAAAATAGATAAGATCACCTTATCTCATAAGATATGAGAGATGATGTTTGAAAATATGAGAGAGAAGAAGGTCCAAGGCTGATTCATGATAAAAGGTCTACATGAAAAGTTTAGGTAGAGGAGAAGAAGTCTCCAAAGAGGCCTAACGATAAATCAGGGAAAACAACAGAAGTAAACAGACATGGAAAAACAGAGAGCAAGGAAAGAGACTATTACTAGCAGGAAGGAGTGGAAATCTGTTACAAAGGATGCTGAGAGGTTAAATAGGAAAGAAATGAATATTGCCATTGACTTGGCAACATGCACATCATTAGCGACTTAATGCTAGAAACTGAGAGGTAAGAACAGAAGCTAGTTTGGAGTGGGCTGAGAAGTCAGTAGTGGAAGGAAGTAGAAATTGAAGCTATAGCTATATATTTTGTTACTGGGAGAGTAGATAAGATTTTGGTTGGAAATCTGTAGTTCAGTAAAATTTGTGTATATATGTTTTAAGATAGGAGAGACAATAGTATGTATAGATGATAATGAAAAGTGTCTAGTAGAGAAAGAGAGGTTGAAGTTATGTAGGGGACAATGGGTGTTGTCTAGAGGAGAAAGTTTCTGAGAAAGTGGGAGGAGATGGGATTAATAGCACATATCAAGAGATTTTCCTATGATAGAAAAACACTTTCATTTAGTAACAGAAGGAAATAAAGAGTTAATAACTGTGAAGTTTAGAATATTCATTTAAGGCCTGGTGGTGGCTCATGCCTGTAATCCTGGCACTTTGGGAGGCTGAGGTGGGTGGATCACTTGAGCTTAGGAGTTTGAGACCAGCCTGGTCAACATGGTGAAAGTCTATCTCTACTAAAAATAAAAAATTTAGCTGGGTGTGGTGGTACATGCCTGTAATCCCAGCTATTCAGGGGGCTGAGGCAGGAGAATCGCTTGAACCCAGGAGGTGGAGGTTGCAGTGAGGTGAGATTGCACCACTGCACTCCAGCCTAGGTGACAGAGACTCCATCTCAAAAAAATATATATTTTTATATATTTATGAATATATTATATATGAATATATATATTCATTTAAATGTGATTCTCCTCTAGAATGAATGATCTTAGTGATCTGAGATTGTTTGCACATATACCTCCAGAGCTTGAAACTAATATCCACATTCTTGGGAGTTAAAATGTAGGGGGTATGTGTGGATGCCTTCCGCAAATACTAACCAAGTATTCAGTAGGTAAGTTGCCATAACCCTATTTGAAATGGATTGGCATATATGTTACTGCATTGGCCTGGGGATTGGGAGAACTAAAGTGGCCATTTATGTAGTACTTACTGGTGTAGTATTTATACATACTGCTGCTCTCACACTGCTGCACTCACTTTTCATACCCAGTTTCACAAGGCAATTTGGCTTAGGACTCTAAGCAAACAATCAAAATAAAAGTTGATGGGCTCCAAATAACCATAAGAATACTGACGTGCTTGTAGACTTCAACAGGACCAAATAAGACTGTGAGGTCAGTTTCTCACCCATGTTCTGGGCAGCACAAAAATAGAAAGATTCACTAAACCCCTAAGATGCAGAGGCAGTTTTGGCTCTGATCATGGCAATGGAAATACATTGGTAAGAATTTGGCTGCATTTGGCTGCAAGAAACAAAAAACCCAACTACATTGGGTTTTATGATAGGAGTTAAATAAAAGAAGGTTTTTTTCTCACATCATGATAAGTCCTGAAGTACAGGTTGCTGGTGTCGTTTCAGTGGCTCAGTGAGGTCAAGGTCAGAAGCATCTTTGTGCTTCTGTTGTCTCCTCATGCTCACAATTAAGTGCTGAAATTATAGCTGTTACTTCTGCTTTTGAGGCATGAAGAAGAAACTTGGAAGTGCTTACCAGTTGCAGGTGTCCCTTTTTTTTTTAATCAAAAAGCCAAGCTTCCCCTGAATTCCCTCCAGTGAATCTCTGCTTACATCTGCGCTGGGAGGGTAAAAGGAAGCTAAGAAAGTATATATCTGACTCTATAGCCTCTGTGGTTGGAGGCATCATGATAGAAGAGGGTTGGAAATAGCTTTGGGTAGCCCAAGCAACAGTGTCACTTAACAATAGGAGCCACAGGATACCCAGGGGGAGACAGTAGTTCTCAAGGAGAGAAAAGCATTGAACCACTTGGTAGTGTCAATGGCAAGCCATTACCAGGGCCCAGGCAGAGGAGGCAAGAGTAACCCCATAAAAATAGCTCTAAAGAGGTTGAAGACACCAGGTGGCATCTGCAAAAGCAAAAAGAAGAATTTGCAGGGAGACAGAAGCTCTGCGGGCTTCTACCCCATTCTCTAGGAAGCTCGGGATAGCTAATCATATCTATATTACTTACCAACATATTACCAAGAACTTAGCATGGTGACTGGTATATAGTAGATTCTCAATTATTGTTACATTAATTAATGAATAAATGAATCATCTAAGAACATGGTGAGAATGGAAACAATAATGGAGTGAAGATATCTCCCATTCCTATGGAATAGAGAAAATACTTGCAAACCAAGCATCTGATAAAAGGAAATTTCCAAAATATGTGAGGAACTCAAACAACTCAATAGCAAGAAAATAGATAACCTGAACAAAAAAATTGGCGAAGGACCTGAATAGGCATTTCACAAAAGAAGACATACAGATGGCAAACAGGTGTATGAAAAACTGTTCAACATTGCTAACCACCTGGTAAATGCAAAATTAAATGAGATATCACCTTATACCTGTTAAAATGGCTGTTGTCAAAAAGACAAAATATAAATGTTGGCAAGGATGGGGAGAAAAGAGAAGCTTATAGGTAAGAAGATAAATTAGGGCAGGCATTATGGAAAATAGTATGGAAGTTCTGCAAAAAATAAAAAACAAAACTACCATGAGAAAATGTGATTCAAAATAATTTAGAGTAAATTTCAAATGTCTTACTGCAAAAAAATGATAAGCAGGTGAGATGGTGGATATGTCAATTAGCTTAATTTAATATTCCACATTGTATACTGTGATGGTTAGTGTTAGATGTCAACTTGATTGGATTGAGGAATGCCTGGATGTCTGATAAAGTATTGTTTCTGAGTGTCTGTGAGGGTGTTGCCAGAGGAGACTGACATTTGAGATGGTGAACAAGGAGATGAAGACCCATCTTCAGTGTGGGTGGGCACCCACAAAGTAGGCAGGAGAAGGTGAGATAGGAAAAGAGAAATAATCCTGTTTTTTTTAAAGAAGATGGCAAGAGGGAAGGGAAGACAGGCTGAGAGTGCTTCTCTAGTTTTTAGGTTTTACATTAATTGTATTAATACATGTTTCCTGTCAAACTCTGCTGTTCCCTTGAATGACAGCCTTCACAGTAAGTGATCATTGTCCTTTAAGACTCATATAAACTGTATTATTCACAGCTCTTCAACTTTCTAAAAGTACATTAACATTTACAGGGACCATCTGAGTCTTCTATTACAAATATGTGTGTGTGGGTGCTTATTATCACTATTTTTTTTCACCTGTAGCTATAGTAACTAGAACAATAGCACTGGAAATGGGTTAAAAAAAGCGATCAAAGATTATAAATCTCTGGGATGTGTGTGTATCATACACACATATTTGATACCACATATACACATGTGTATGCATATATCTAAATCTACATAAAAATGTGTGTGTACGTACATACATTGCCATATAATATTCACACCTCATCCCTGATCAAATGCTCAATAATAGAAGACCAGCCTGGCAAATTATGGGGTGAGAAAAGTCAAAGTTTCTTTTCTTTTCTTTTTAAAGTCAAAGTTTCAAAGGTAATGGAACATGCCCTCTATGATCTGAAGAAAGGGGTTTGTTTGGATTGCGGTAATAGCAGATTTCTTATCCTCGATCAATGCACTTTGATACTTTATAAAACATTAGGGAGACTGCACAGAGGGAGAGAAGCACAGCTAAATTTTTCTTTGACTGCTAGGCCACTGCATTTCCCTGGTTATTTTCACTGATTTTTACTTAAGCTGTCAGAATCCAACGATTCAGTATGGTCTAAAAATCACAACACCAACCATCTGTAGCCCTGGAATCTGGTCCACACCCCTATAAACTGGGTAACTTTACGCAAGTCACTTCTGCCTTCGGATCTCAGGTTCCTCCTCAGTAAGTTGGACCAGTTTTCTGTTCCTCAAGTCTTTTTTCTGCCTCAACATACTGGACAGCAGCTGCCCTAGTAGTAGCAGTGGTAGAATTATATGGAACATTAATTGAGTACCTACTATGTGCCAGATGCTGAGCTAAGTGTTTTTCCTCATTTTTTTCATAGCACATAATTTTACATTATATTTTATGATCTCCAATTCAGAAATAAGAACATCGACTCAGAATTTAAGAAACTCAGCAAGGTCACACACACCTTGAGTAACAGCCCTCCTGAATTCTGTCCTATCCAATATCTAGGTGCTTGTTCTTAGTCCCTACATTATGCTGGTCCTATTGTCATGATTCTTAAATGGGGTACAGACAATGTCATGTCCCCTAACCCATAGATGTATCATGGTATTGGGAGGGATTACTTTGCAAACATCTGCTGGGAGATTTTTTTAAAGACCCTTGGGGGTACCCCCACTTGAATATCACTGAACTAAGTAATTTTTAAGCTTATTTTCATAGTTAAATTTTTGTGACTTGGGATCCTGCTGTTGAGAAGGAAGAACATTTCTATTGCTACCACTCTCAACAAGATCGAATCTAGCAAAATCTGTTGTGTTTTGTTGTTCTGTAACAGCCTGCATAAATTTGCCAGTCATGAGTTCCTCTTTGTCTCCTTCAATAACTCATTGTCTGCAGAGCAGCCTCTGATCAGAAACTTCATTAAGTCAGCTCTGATTTGTCTTCTGATCATACCTCTTAGATAACATATTGAAAATGCCAGCTGGGTCGTGATGGTGCTCGTCTAATTAGGCTGCCATAGGCATAATTTCATTAATATTGCTGTAACAACAAATAATCATTTCACTGATGGCTGTGATCCAATTACAGCTTGTACATCAAGCAATTATTATCTTTATATATTTGGTAAATATAAGTCGACTAAGGGTCACTATAAATGACAGCAGTATCCAAATTTAGATTTTCTGATATCTGAAATACATGTCACACCTTCCATCAGGATATTGGCCGATGAGAACACCCCTTCTGAAGCAACTGACATTAGGAATAAATCTTCAGAATCAGATGATCACCTGGCCACATTTTCATGCATTCTTTTCCTATGAAAGCAGATGAGAGTGGGAGAGAAAGGTAGAATCTAAAAATAGGTGGGAAAAAAATTGATGGGATCTTTGACTAAAGCAAAGATTGGAAGAGTCCTGTTGAGAGCCATTCCTGGAAGCTTGTGCAGATTCCTTACAGCTAAAATGTAACTAAGGGTAAAAAAAAAATAAAAAAAGGATGGTCATGTCATTAAATTACCTAAGGAAGCACTGCCTTTTTTTGCCTTTTTTAGCATTTTCGGAGCGCATGGTGTAGTACCTTTGCTCTGCGTGGGAGGAGTGCCTTATTGTCTGTAGGGCCGCACTAGAACATTAGTTGTTTCTTAATCCTATTGAAGGGTTTTTCTTCTTCTTGTTCTTCCCCCATTCCACCTCTGCCTCTATCTGGAATGTGTCTCCCCAAACCCCACATCCTTGCATCTCAAGCTTTAGGTGAAAAGAATGGCATGGAAAAGGAGAAAGATGAGAGGACAAGCTCACATATCCTATTTTTGCCCCAAGAGCCCCACTAGTGCAACATTCTTGTACCTACATGTCCCATCTGCGCAACCGTCACCCTGCTCCAGTAACTCCATCTGCCACTGCCATTGGAGTTTCATGTCCCTGACAAATAAAATTAGCCTCCAAATAGGTTGTATTCCAAAAAACAAATGAAGGAGCAAACCCCACAGATTTTGCCTCTATTTCATCATCTCCAGCATCGTTATCACCATTTACTGAGCCTGACTATGTGCCAAAAATTATGCTTTACATGTTTCAATTGTCTCCCTTGTATGCAGCCTTCAGTCCCTCATCACTGTAAAAGATGACGTTGGTCCCACTTCAGTCCTTATTCCCTGGACTAGGTTCTCAGCAGCCACACGGAGCCTTTGTCTCTTTCCTCACCCAAGAATTTCCACCTTGGCTTCCCATCCCTGGAGCACCTGTTTTGGCTCCCACTTAGTTGCTGTTCTTTGTTCCCTATTCTCCATGGTGTCCTCCACTAGGGCCGTCAATCTATGAAATTTTCACTCCACTATCAGATAGAAGAGAGAATATGGAGCATGGGGGTGCTGGTCCAGCTGTCAGGGCTACCACTATTGCAGTTGTTTTCCTGAATACACTTTGGCATGGGAATATACAAAAACTTGGCTTTATAGTTTTATTAATGCCATTATCTCAGCTACATTGTAGTTCAGTCAGCTTTTACAGGTTGATCAAAAAATCCAACTCTACTACTATTTCTTTGTAGTATGCATTCTGAGTTTTAAAGGATTTACAAATAAAGTTTCAGAGCATAATCCACTGATATGTTGGTGACAGTCCGTATTTTGAAGGTGTGTAGAAGCATTTAGAAAAAAACTATATTTTTCTGTCTTGAATTAATCTTAAAACACTACTTTTAGGAAAGTGATATCTTTTTCTAAATGGAACTTGATTTGTGTCCCACAAAAAAAGCTAAATTAAGTTTTAAATGAAGTGTGTAGTTTTCCAATCCAAATCTAAGCAACAGACCAAAATAATTGGCAACTGGAAATAACACCATTTGAAAGTATGTTCTTTCAGGACAGGACTGATGTCTTTGCATCTCTATTTGTTCACACCTAGCTCAGTTATTTCCTGGTATAGAGTCAAATTTCAATAAATGTTGGTGAATATTGTTTTTGAATGAACAGAATGCTGTTAGTCTCTGTGTTTATGCAAGCAAGTATTACACACTGAACTAAATTATTTATCCTAACTCAGCCTCCCTTCCCTCCAGATCCTTTTCTTTGCTGCTTATTTATACAGCGTGGAATTAAAGGTTGGCGAACGACTGTTGTAGATGATGGAATATTGGTTGAGTGCCCGGACCAGGAGGAGAGCTTCACACCCCGTCTTATTCTTATCACACTGTCTTTGGATGAGGGAGTCAAGATTTGGTTTGAAGCATTTGTATTTAGCCTGTCACTTTGTTCCCTATTTGTCTGGAGTCCTTTATGGCTGATGAAAGGAGGCAGAGTCCTGAATGGGAGCTGCTTGAGGCAGGGCCCATGTCCTGTTCATCTTCACACCCTCCATTAACATTTAGCCTATGGAGGGAAGGAAATGACCACCATATGTTAAGCACCTATGAAATCAAACATTATTCTTGGCAGATTATACATGTGATTTCATTTAATTAACACAAAAGTCTCATGACATAAATTGTTCTCAGTTCGGAGTTCAGAAAACTGAATACAAAGTTTAAGGAATTTGCCAAAATCACATAGTTATGAGGGTCATGATTGTACACCCAACTAGCATAGTGCCTGATACATAATATAAATGTTTAGTAAATAGACATTCTAAAATCTGTTCTTCTTTGAATGTCTTTGCTCTTTTCACCACCGAGTGTTTCCTCCCCAACAGATGTGTTTAATAGCAAAAACAATGATTTGAGATGTTTTGGTGAATGCACAATGACTTTCATGTTTGACTGATATACATTATAGACATTCATCTAATTATATTTATATACTTTTTTTTTTTTTTGTAGACACACAAGTGGAGAAGATAAATAGTTATTTGGAACCAAAACTCAGGATGTCCCAGGAGAAGCTAGATTAAGAATTCTTTGATTTGGGAGTCATGAAAGTGAAGTATTCATATTTTAACAGAATGATTAGTGGCAGAGGAATCATCTAAGAAAACTGAGAAGGCTCTGCCAGAGTGATGGGAAGAGAACTAGATGAGAAAGCACTGTTCTGGAAGACATGCTCCTATGAGCCATGGAGAGAAGAGGAGAGGCAAGGTGGGGACAGGGAGGGTGGGCCGCTCATTCAAAAAGATGATGGGAAATTGGCAGGAGATGAGGGTAACACAAGGATAAGGGAACCAGGTGAGTATTTTTGTAAGCGGAGTACAAAGAACTGATAGGTGGTGATTAAGATGGAGGGGAAAGGGGGAATAATTGATGAAGACTCTGTAAGGCACTAGTGAAGGAATGTGGGTGAGAGAAACGCCACTCCTCCAAGCCAGGAGGGATGGAGGTGGGCTCGTGAGAGGCAGGTGAACTTGAAAGCCAGGACTGGGGAAAAGTTATTTGCTCACATGCTGAGTTATGAGATGATTTATAATTTTAACAAGTCATGTGAGATCTTGTCTAGGTGACAATAAATAATTGACTCAGAAGCAAAATCCTCCCTTTGCTCACAGGGAACTCAATTCATTAACAGGACAAACAGAATCCTCTCTAGGGAAAGTGTGAGACCTTGAGAAAATCATGTAGAGTCACTGTCTCACCTCTAACATTCTTATGTAGGTAAAGAAAACAGGTTGAAATGAAGATGGTGGGAATCTCTGAAGAGAAAAATTAGATCCATAAAAGGGTTGAAATAATAGCCCATCTGTACTTTATGTTATCTAATGCCCGGTGGCTTTCACATCCCATGTTCCCTACTAGCCCCCCGCCCTCTGCTCCTGTTTTTCCCTCTGCCAGCTGCATTGCCCTCTCCACCTCCTCGTCACCTTACTTCCTTACCACAAGACTCATCAAGCTTCTTTCTTCTCTGATACCAGCAGTACTTTCAGTATTGCTATTTGCTGCCCATCCCCATTTATCATGCCTCAGAGTTCTTTGTGTACATTTTTTATTTATGCCATTTAATGTTCTATATTTACAGGACAGGGAATGTCTACCTTTTCTTGTATCCTCCATGATCCCTTATTGTTAGTGAACACTGAAAAAAATATTTACTAAGTTCATATAATGATTATGTTTTTACAGCTGATGGAACAAACCTCATTGAAATTAAATAATAGAATTTGTAAGAGTAAAATTTAGGAGTTAGGTTGAGAACTTTGGTCATCTGATCCTCAAGCATGTGCTCTTCTCGTAAACTGCGTGCCTCTCTAGAAACATCAAGGGCTGTCAAAGGGACATGTGAGGGGGAAAAGTGAAAGTCAGTGCTAATATACAGAGGCTCAGATGACCTAGGCTTGTACCAGCTGGGGCATTTTTTTCTCTTCCAGAAGCTATTTGCGATGTCATTTGCCTGTGTCATGGCCTGCCTTCCCTAGATATTGTCCTAATGTGAGCATCACACCTAATGTACTGAAGTAGAGTGCTGATTGTTCCCTACGGACATTTCTAATGGTAAATAAATGCATAGAGATTGCTTGTGCCTTTAACAGAACAATACATTGTAAGCACAGTTATCTCATTTTCAAACAAACATCTAATAAATACCTTTGCTTTTATTAGGTATGTTGCATATTGACATATTTTATTTTTTAACTTTTATTTTAGTTTTGGGGTACATGCGCAGGTTTGTTTTCCAGGTAAACTCAAGTCATTAGTACCCAGGTACTAAACCTAGTACCCAATAGTTATTTTTTTCTGCTTCTGTCCCTCCTCCCAACCTCTACTTTCAAGTAGGCACCAGTGTCAGTTGTTCCCTTCTTTGTGTCCACGAGCTCCCATCTTTTAGCTTCCACTTGTGAGAACACGTGGTAGTTGGTTTTCTGTTCCTGCATTAGTTTGCTAAGGATAATGGCCTTCAGCTCCACCATGTTCCTGAAAAAGACATGATCTCATCCTATTTTTTTATGGCTGTCTATATTAGTCCATGGTGTATATGTACCATATTTTCTTTATCTAATCTGTAATTGATGGGCATTTAGGTTGATTCCCTGCATATTGACATATTCTAAAAGTTATTACGTACATATCTATAAATTTGTAAAGAAGGATCAAATAGAATATATTTGTCAACGAAAAAAATTGTGGTATGTAATTACTCCCAGATTGGCATCAGACAAAATTGTGTCTTAATTTTCTCTATACCCACCTTTAGGTCCTTTGTCCTCTTTCATTTGTTCTTAGCTAGCTACCAAACCCCCCCTTTCAAAGTGTTGACTGCAAATAATTAGTAGTAGTACATTTGCCAGGAATATTTGTGGTTAAAACATGACCACAAAGGAAGGTAGATTTCATTCACTGAGTTAAGTGGTGAAAGAAACATTGCTTTACAGTTATTCTGCATGATATTCAGAAATTACAATGACAACCACCTGTTATATCTAAAAATGAAGCTCTTCTTGGCCATATGCTTTAAACAAACAAACAAACAAACAAACAAACAAAAACTTTGTCATGTAAGAGTTTACGGTATTATAGTGGTGAGATTTAACTCAGTGCACAAACCCCTTCTTAGATTTTCCCTTTTCCCCTGTATCAAACCTACAGGACATGGTGTTTTTCTCCTTTCATGAAAATGTAAAAATTACCCAGTATCATATTGTCTTTCTCCTCTTATCTAATTGTTTGATAAAGAAGAAGCTGAAGTTGAAAGAAAAAGTCCATTTTTTGAATACGTTCCTTGCAATAACTTGGCCTTTCAATCCCTTTCACTTCTATAATGCCAACTTTAGTAGCCTTGACAATGGGTATCCTTTTCACTCTATACCACCTGAAATCTGACTGGGCTCGGTGGCTAATGCCTGTAATCCCAGCTCTTTGGGAGGTCGAGGTGGGTGGCTCACTTGAGGTCAGGGGTTTGAGACCAGCCTGGTCAACATGGTGAAACTCTGTCTCTACTAAAAATACAAAAATTAGCTGGGTGTGGTGGTGGGCACCTGTAATTCCCACTACTCGGGAGGCTGAGGTAGGAGAATCACTTGAACGCGGGAGGCGGAGGTTGCAGTGAGCCGAGATTGCGCCCCTACACTCCAGCTGGGTGACAGAGTGAGACTCCATTTCAAAAATAAGTAACAAACAAAATGAAGTCTTGTCAGTAGAGTATGTTTCTGGTATCACAAATCTTATCCACAAAGGCCATGAGGACAAAGTGTATACAAAACTGACTTGGAGACCATCAAACATACTTCATATTGCCCTTGACTCTTTCATTCTTTGTTTCCAATTATCTATGAAAATGGACCCAGGATGAGTCCTCATGAATTGCCTTTGAGAAAACAAGAACATTGACAGAAAACAAATTACAACAGTTCAATTAGATCATGTGCCTTAACTTACTGTAGACAGAGAAATTCTGCAGATAGTGGGCCCAGAGTGAGCAAACTACCGAAGAATTCACAGCCACCACACCAATGTGTAAATGCTTGGAGCCTCCAGGTTACATTTATTTTGTGCCAAGCAAAGCAGAACATAACTCTATAGTCGAGTTACCTCTTCTTTTAAGGAACGAATAAAGCCATAAATATTGTTGAACATGGAGAGACAGATCGTGGTCAAGCTCAAAATAGGCCCAGTGAATGGACAATATCTCTGGGTTATGACCTGGGGTTCTTCAGGGAGAATGGCTGGCCTAGAAAGAAGCCACTGGATGAATTCTTCTAACTTGGTAGCACTGAGGAAAAATGTCCATTTTCCTCCATGAACAAAAGTTAGCTTGATCCATGTACTGAAGTCTGGGTAAATGTAAATATTTGGCTTTGCTGTTTTAAAGTTCCTTGATGCGTTTTGATGGTTACGCTTCTTCAGAGTTTTAATTTGGGGAGAAATCGTTATTTTCTCAAGATGGTCAGTGGACTTTGGATAACTGGGAACTTTCTCTGGTTCTGCTGAAGAGATTTCCATGTCTGTAGAGGCCAATGTGTTCTTCAGAGTTGCTGGTTGTATGAGTTTGTAAAGCAGTTCTGTGATTTCTTTACCCCTTTCTCCCTCCGGAATCTCTAGACAATGTATCCTGGAGTAGGAATTCTGATTTTCCAGTTCTGTCACCTTCTTCTTTAAGGCCTTGATGTCTTCTTTCATAGAGAGGATATCTTTAGTCGTTGTGCATTGTTTGTCTTCATTAACATTCATTCTGGTTTCCAGGACCTCCATCTGTTTTTGATACAAGTCAGTCTTTTCATGGACTTTTGGTATCGCATGGACAATGTCAGTCATTTGGCTGAAAAGTTCAACTTGAGCAGTCTTAACATCTTGGAGCACTACTGTAAGATTCATTTTTCCGTCATAACTAACATCATCTTGATTACAATCATCAGATGTCACAGTTGGATATCTAGTTGAATCTTGGTGCCGAATCTTACATTTGTGGTAAACATTTTTAAAAGACTGTCTGACCTTGGAGACATTTGAAGTCCACATTTGCCTAGCAGCAGCTTTTACCCTTTTGGTGTGAAGTGTGTACATCTTTCACGGTGAAACAAGAGGCAAGGTGTTGGAAAACATAGAATCACAGGAAGAAATAATGTACAAATGAAATGGTCTTTCTCTTACTATTTGTTGGATGCCTTTCCTGATAACATCATAGAACACTCTGTGGAAATCATCAGCCACAGCAATAGAATCTCTTAGGTGATTAGCTTCTTATAGAGGAGCCCAACTGGAGAGCTCTGTGAAATGATACTCAACTGCATGGAATCCTTCATATGGTAATCATTGACCTGCTGCTGATGTCACAATGACTGCTGACTTAGAAAAAACACATTTAACTACAGCAGTTCTCAAAAGTTTGGTCATAGGGCTCTTTTTCAATCATAAAAATTTTTGAGCAGCCTGAGCAACATAGAAAACACCCGTTGCTACAAAACATAAAAAAATTAGCCAGCCATGGTGGTGCATGCCTGTAGTCTCAGCTACTTGGGAGGCTGAGGTGGGAGGATCACTTGAGCACAGAGGGGTGGAGGCTATAGTGTGCCATGATAGTACTACTGCACTCTAGTCTGGGTGACAGTGTGAGACTCCATCTCAAAAAAATAAAAATAAATAAAAATGAAAAATTATTGAGGATCACACAGATTTTGTTTATTTGGGTTATATCTACCTACATTTTATAGTAGACATTAAAACTAAGAAAGTCTTAGATCTGTGCTTATTAATTTAAATTAAAAAACCTGTTACATGTTAACATAAGTGATATATGTTTTATAAAACATAATTTGGTTTTCTAAAAAAAATGAGAAGAGTGGCATTGTTTTACATATCTGCAAATGTTTTAAATACCTGAATCAATAGAAGATAACTAGATTTTCATATCTGCTTCTGCATTATCTCTGTTGTGACATATTGTTTTGATTGAAGCATATGAAGAAAAAATAGCCTAACGGAGATACATAAATGGAAAGGGGAGAGTATTTTCATAGCCTTTTCAGATAATTGAGGTTATCATTCTTTGCTACTTTATGAAAATCTGACAAATGATATTTTTTTAGAAGTTAGCTGCAATGTGTCATTTTAGGCCAAATCAATGAACTTTCATTCTTTGTTATATTAATAGTCACTGGTCTATTTTTTATTTTGAATAGATGCTTAATATCATGTATTGGTCATTTGACAAACAATGGTTCACTGAATTATGTAGGTCTTCCAAATGTTGACTCATTGTATTATATATTATCAAAATATCATATTCATTAATATGTCCACCAATCTTACCAGAAAAGTCTTTGAGTATTGAGAAGAGGCCAAGCTCATGGTGGCAAATGCAAATTTTCAAAATTCTAATTTTAGCTTAAAAATCTTCAAATGTATTAAGCTGATTTATTGTTTTCCTTGAAGTGACAGATTCCCTCCATCCATTTTTTTGCAAAAGTGCTTGCCAAATGCCCAACTGTGAGCACTGTAGTTTGTTGTCAGTTGTTTTTTCAAGAAAAGATAGTGTTCCATGAAAAAAGCATACATTTGCAACTCAGATACTTATGTACTTTTTCTCATGAAAACCAGTATACTTTGGTAAGCTGCAGGACACTTATGCTTACTTCCCATTGTATCATACATAATCGAAAAAAGATGTACTGAAGGGTTGAGATCTAATAAGATTAAAAAGTCTTACTGCTTCATTGAGGACATTCTTGAGTGAAACTGTTTTTTCTTGTATTTTTTTTTTCCTTTTCTGATTGAGTCACTGTTAGTCAGTGTGGTACCCCTGCTGTGGTTCATGATGAGGTATCAACAGTTTTACCCACCATTGCTTTTGCAATGTAATTTTCAACAGGCAAATGTAAGCACAGTGGAAAAGACAAACGGTGTCCTAGGATTATTTTGAAATATTGTTGCCCTCATGGTCACACATACAGAGTGGCCTCATGACACAAAGCATGCCACACTTTGAGACCCACTGCCTTAGAATTTAAAAATAACATCAGCCATTTATCATGTTTCTTCTTATAGGTTTTTCTACGTAACAGTACTTAAAATTCAAGCCCTTTGAAATATTAAATAATATTTGGCCCATTTTATATACTGAGGTAAAAACTTAATTTTATTCTCTAAACACATTAGACTGAACATTCTGGAATCAAAATGGCATGATACTCACATGTCTCTCAAGGAGCAGTCCCATTCTAATCAAAAGGACATTCCCTCTTGGATCCGTGCCAGTTCCAACCTTCTACCAAATCACTGTTTCTTCTATTTGTGCCGAATTGGAGGGTCAGTGTCAGCCCAGGATTTGGTACAAACACTGAGCTTAACCAGCAGTAGTTTTAAAATTTTGGCTCATCAATAATATCTGGGATTTTGCTTTACTCTCCTATCTTTCAAATGCTGTTTAGTAACCTTTCGAAAATGTCTAGAAACCTTTCCAAACACTTGCTGAGGAAAATGTTCTCCAAGAGGCAGACTATCACAGGAATGGCATTGTGGGCTTGGAAAGGTTAGAGTTCACAGCCGTCCCATTTACTCTGGCTAAGGCCATTTTATCCATCGAGTTCTATAGAGACAGTGCTTAGGGCCTATACAGTTTTTAAGGGCCAATGAAAATACTTAAGACCAGAAGAAGAAAACGAAAAAAAAATTGGCTCAGAATACTGAAAGAAAGCTGCAAGATTGAAACAATAAATGTTTAATGAAACATCTCTCAAATGTACTATGTCATATTCATTAATTGTTAGATTTAGTATTATTAAAATTTCATTACATTTGGAGGCAATTTGTGTATTACATATTCTCACTTTCCAAGAATTCCCAGTTAAATTAGAGGGACTGCTTGTCGTAATTACTCCCTCCAGGTTAATAACAGCTAAGACTTGTTGGGTGCATACCAGATACTGTTCTAAATATTAGCTTACATAACTATGTTCAGAGAAGTCAAGTAACTTTGCTAAGGTAATAGAGCTTAAAAATAGGCAGGCAGATTTCAAATGCTTAAATTCTGGCTCCACAGTCCATGTGTTTTACCTCTACTGCCTCACAGTCATGATTAAAATATATATTTAGTACAACTCAGAAAAAGATGGACATTTTATTTTTAAAATCATACTGTATATTTATAGAAGGCTTATTTTATTAAAATTTTGTTTATGTAGCATTATGAGAAAATTAAAGCTTTCATTGGTTATTCTATTTACCAAAAGCATTTGATACAGAAATTTGTGAAGACTTTAGAAGTTGAACAAGCTCTAATGTATAGGCAAAAGTGAGTATTTGGAGGCTATACTTTCCTTACTGTGGTAGACATAGTAATACAATGATGGGAATAAAAAACAATAAAGTTTTCAACTTAAAATACTAATGTATGCTCACTATTTTTAGAAAACAAATAAATCTAATAGGCTGCTACAAACATAAACCTGCCTGGGTTTCTAACTACTTCCTTAGTAATGTCAACAAAGGGAGCCTTGGCCTATCTGGAGTTTGCCAGGTGGTGAAAAGTTGTACCGGGAGGAGGTAAGCCTATTGATTTGGGCGAAGTTATGAGAGCAGTCAGAAAGTGATGAATAACGGGAAATAAACTGACTTCCGCTCTTCGGGTTCCTGCCAGGGGTATGGAGGCATTTAGGAATAAAATAGCACAGTGGACTGAAGCCTCGTGGGAGACTTCCTGAGTCTACCTGTTCTCCAGGAGGCCGGCTTTCACAGGAATGGTATTTGGAGCCAGAAAGGTTCAAGGCTGTCCCATGACTAACTGTGCTCTTAGGCAAGTTTCTAACCTCCCACAAGCCTGTAAAATGGGATAATAACAGCACTTAGTTCAGTGATTGGTTTTGAGAATTAAGATGCTGAATAGTTACAAGGCCTTTCCTCCTCATTTCCTGCCACCTGTCTCTCACTTCGCTTCTTCCCGATGAAAGGAGATGGTTAACCGTTTTTAGCTTTAGCTCTGCCTGCTCTCTCAATCTCTCACTGTGCCTTTCTCCCTCTTTCAATATGACCAAGACACAAAGCGTGTGGTCATCGCTGCTCAATGTACCATGCAGGGAAAGCATTTTGTTAGAGACAGCCAAAATGCAGCAAGCAAGGCCGACACATCAACCCGTTATCTCCTAGCACAGGGTTTCCCACCAGCTTTGGCGTCAGGCAGACTGGAGTAGAATAACCACTGGATAGATGGCTCTAATAATACATAATATTATTCAATATTTTGAATGCCGTGTGTTTGAGTACACTAGCTATATATTAACTATGGCAGAGTTTAGATTATGTATATAAATGATGTCTATAAAAGTCACTCTGTCTTTTTAAAACATTTTTTTTTTTTCCGAGTAGGAGAGAGTGGGATAGTTACAGCTATCCTGCTAGCAACTGAGCATTATGTATAACGTTTGTGTTACACCTGTGGTGATCTGCTATTACTCATGTTCCCTTAGGGGTCAGGACCACAAAAACGTATTGAGAGTCTTTAACTTCCCCCACAAAATTTAGGGGGCGGGTTCACAAGAATCTGGACCCTCACACTTGACTATCACCTGTCATGTGCAGGGTGGGATAAAAGATTGAGGAAACAGGAACCAGGAAAGTCTTACCAATTTGATCAGGGTGGGCTGACTCAAGGGGATAAGAATGTGCAAATTCAGTCTCCTGTTACACGTGCTAAGTAGTTACGAGGGCCCACAGGGAAAGCCATCTTCCACTCTTCTTTCTTTTTAGCCATGAGAAATAGAAGAGAGTGGGCTTGAAATCAGAGCTGTTGCACTGGACTAGGACAGGGAAACAGGGGAAAGTCATAGTGTTTATAATGTAGGCAAGGTCTGATGCTGAAGGAAACGATGGAGCCCAGGGACATTGATAAGGCCATCTGATGAGAGTGACACATGGGGTAAGGGAAAGGGCTGCATCCACTATGCGGTTCCAATAAATGTTCATAATGATACTTTAAAATCCTATGAGATCACAAGCCAAAAGAATGAGGTGAACACCTTTGAAGAAATGATGGAATAACTTTTAAATAGTATTTGGCAATGATAATGTACTTTTTCACTATAACTAAAATTGTGTGGTCTTTCTGGAAAATATTTCATCTATTTATCACCAGAGCAAATTTCTACCCATCCTTTAGGAGTCATTCATTCATCTACTACACTTGTCCTGCCGTTTCTGATTCTCCTTATAGTCTTCCCAGTGCTTCCAACAGATCTGGGTCTCCACCTAGCAATAATTCCCATATTGTATTGCTATTCTTGGAGAGCCTATCTCCCCTCTAGATTCCGAATTCCTTGAGAGGAGAGACTTGGGTTTGTTGTTGTTGTTGTTGTTTTTAGAGACGGGTCTCAGTGTGTTGCCCTGCCTGGACTCAAATTCCTGGGCTCAAGCAATCCTCTGCCTCAGCCTCCCAAGTAGCTGGGACTGCAGGTGTGCACCACTGGAGACTTGCTTTTTAACTTTATATCCTCAATGTCCCAAAGCCTAACATACAGTTAGTGTTCAATAAATCTTTATTCACTGAATAAAAGGATGAATGAATGCACCTGTGGATGATTGTCAAGATATTGATTGGGTCTCTCTTGAACCTATTTCTATGGGCCTATTTCTATTTCTATGTATCAAGGAGATACACTGTTTGACTCAGAATGGGAATAACTTTTCTCAGTTCCTGGGAGATCATTAGCAATTTTGGGATAGGATTTAATAATTGCTCCCCACAGACTTGAAGCAGTTAAGTGGCAGTAAATTGAGAGAGATGGAGGTAATTCCATACCTGGAAACAGCTGTGGAATGGAGAGAACGAGCTCAGTAATGATGGTGACAGGGGTGGTGTTGATGGCTCTGGTCCTAGAGGTGACTAAAGCACATAGCATATGAACCCCCTGTGCAACATATTAAGTCTTTCAGGCCTCTAGAGAACCACAGGGTATCAGTGTATTCTCCGTACCTCTGTGGGATTGCCCAAGAATGCATTTGTCACCAATTTAGATACTCAGGCTCTTATCTCTTTATTTCTGTCATCTTATACTGTGAAGTCCAAATTTACAATGAACTCTCTCTAGCTTATCTAAACATATCCTTCACCATTTAGTTCCATAACCCTGGGGGCACATTAGTATTTTATGTGATATCTCTTCCCTGTCATCTTCCTCCAGTTCTTTCTGTTACGCTTGGCTCTCCCTGGTAATTTACTATATGAGGTTGCCTAGTTTCTGTAATTCTCAACTACACCTCTTGGTTTCTCTTCTCAAATACTACCTTGAACCCTCTGCTCCCTTTAGCTTATGATTGACACTCTTCTTATAGTGCTTTATAAGTCTCGATGTGCACAATTGATGCAGCCATAAAAATAAATGTCTGGAAAAAGGAAGGGAAACTGAAAGAGATTTGTTTTCGCTTAGCCATTCACCTCTTTCCTTTAATGGAACTGGTGAATAAATTCAGTGAGTTAGTCTATTCAAACACCTTTGTTTCACTGAATTTATATCATTTAGCAGATCTTTTTTCGAAACCATTATGTGATGGGAGCAGCACAGTGTCAACTTGCTGTCTTATTCCTGAATTGTATTCTTCATTTAGGAAACCAAAAATTAAAAGCTAGAGAATAAATAATGATCACATTGGAAATGGGGATTTAAGTTTGAACAAATTCAGAAATCATGAAGTGTAAAAATTGGAGAATGTTAGTCTTCTCATTTCTAATTATTAATACTGTGTAGTTTGCCGTGGTGTCGTCTCTCGGTATGTTACTATGTTAGTATAGCCTTAATTTTAAGAAAAATTCTGTTTTCCCGTTTGGCTTTTTAGTTGTCCTGATGCTTTGTAGTGCTTTGGAGTACAAAATCCAGGGAGCTATCTTCTTTCTTATTCCAACATTTTAAAGATAATAAAATGAAACATTGCACTGGCTTTTCCTAATAGTGCCCAACTTGAGAGACATGTATTATGATGGCATTTTATGTTTCCAAGGGAATTTGCAGCCATATCTCTGTGAGGTAAATGTGTATTTATCCCTTGACTGTATTTTGTTTTCTGTTGTTAGTGCCCTCTCTATCTTAGGTGTATTATTTTTCCATTTCATTCCATCTACACAATGAGAACAGCAGTATTGCCATATGTTGACATTGAAGGGGGGTCACAGAATTAACATGAAAATGTTTATTATACCTAATTTTAAATTTTATATTATACCTCTTATTTAAGAACTGTAAACTTCTTATTATGCACTGTTTTGGCAGTATTTTTTCTTCAGCAGTTTGATTTTGGAATCATTTCCTTTCTGTGTTTAAAGCTACAGGCATCCTTTTTCCTGCATGGGTTTGGATTACAAAGATCTTATTTAACTTGCCAGATGTATTCCTTCTGCTTGTGCACTACGATTACACACAAAATAGAAAATGCCCAAAAGACAATTATAAAATAAAGTGGGTTTTTTTTTCTTTTTTCTCTACCTAGGTTTTTATAACTATGATAATCTGAGGAGAAAATATTTATTCACTGTTTTAAATATTTATTGAAGTCTCCCCCACTAGAAATGTGTACTGCTGCTGCAGCTGTTTCTATTCTGCCAAAAGCCAACTTGAATATAAAAGGTGTTTAACCGTAAGATTGAGAATTTTATTTGTTGCTGGGAGGTGGGTATATCTCTTTCTGGAAATTTGAGTCTCTTTCTGGTAGTCTTAAAGTAATGTAAGTATACAATAACAAAAAAGTAGAATGATTAGGAGGACAAGACAGGTGGATCCCTTAAGGTCTGGAGTTCAAGATCAGCCTGGCCAATATGTGAGACCCTGTCTCTACTAAAAATCTAAAAATTTTCTGGGTGTGGTGGCACGTGCCTGTAATCCCAGCTATTCAGGAGGCTGGGGCACAAGAATAGCTTGAACCTGGGAGGCAGAGGGTGCAGTGAGCCGAGATTATACCACTGCAGTCCATCCTGGGCAACAAAACAAAACTTTGTCTCAAAAAAAAAGGTAGAGCGACAAGACAGTTCTATTAAATACATATTTCAATAATTTTCAGCTTCAGTGTTTGGCACTAATGGCTACAATTCTCACTGTAACTTGTGAGACTTAATTACCACTCATTCTATTTAAGTGCCTAAGTTTCTCCTCCACCATGTAGTATAAGATGAAACGAAGCTGGTCTGAGCCCTTGAGCAATTTACGTATTAAGATAGGCAAAATTTCTGTTGTAACTTCCATTGAACTTTACATTTACATTTTTAAATGACACTTAAAAATAAGAACATATTGCTGGAAATCATGCTCTTTGTTGTTAGAAAGTAGAGCTGAAGTCAAATGGATATCCAGGCTCATTGAAATGATTGAGAAAGTGATATAATAGCTTAAACCTTAGTAAAGCAGAAGATCTGGGTTCCAGCATTCCTTTAAGAATCCGATGAAAGCTTTGCGAGCTTTTTCAGAAAACAGCACTGACATGGTTTGAATTTGTGTCTCCACCCAAATCTCATGTCGCGTTGTAATGGGACATGGTGGGAACTGGGAGCTGATTGGATCATGGAGCTGGATTTTCCCCTTGTCCTTGAGATAGTGATTTGTCACAAGGTCTGGTTGTTTAAACGTGTGTAGCACCTCTCCTCTCCCCTCTCTTTCTTTCTTCTGCTCCTGCCATGTAAGACGTGCCCGCTTCCCCTTTGCCCTCAGCCATGATTGAAAGTTTCCTGAGGCTTCCCCAGCCATGTTACCTGTACAGCCTGTGGCACAGTGAGTCAACTAAACTTCTTTTCTTTTTAAATTACACAGCCTCAGGCATTTCTTTATAGCAGTGCAAGAATGGACTAATACAGAATATTAGCATACACACACAAATTTGCACATAAGTTCATCAGGGGATAGATACACAGACCTCTCCCACCCCAATCCTCAAAGTCCTTTATGGACACTGTAAGATATAACCCAGGTTAAAATCCTGACAATAAGAGAAGGAGGACCAAACATTATTTGGGCTTCAGGATCCTTTTATGAGTGTTTTTGATTTGAAGGAGTTGGAGTCTTTAGGTGGTTTAATTCAAGAACTTAGAATGTGTGAAGTGCTGAGAATGCAGGCAGTTGATTATCTGAGGAACAAAGGAAGGAGATCCCAATGGAATGTATTGGCTTGGGAATGAAATCCTTGAGAACAACTGAGGTCTGGACAGGTTCAAGTCAGAAAGGTCTTTTGTGCTGTGCATGCCATGAAGTCAAGGACCCTATTTAGTTTGTTCTTCTAAACAAACTAGCTTGGTGCAAGCTACAAGCCACCAGGCTGTCAATAAATATATAGTGTTTTGTGCTCCATTTCTAGTGAGGAATTTGAACCAAGAGAAACGACATAAACTCAGGGAGGGAATTCTGTGTGCACCCCTGATACAAAGTGACTGAGATGAATGTTGGAGGCTGGGCTAGATATTTTTGCGGTCAGTTGGAAGCATAGCAAATGTTTTTATAAGAGTTGTTTAGGGTCAAATTTGCAACATTAAATGTCTTGATTTTATTGCTAAGGAACTAAGTAATAACAGAAATGTTATATCCAGTATTTTATTATGAAATTCTAATGGCATTTAGAAATGGAACTTGGTAGTGAAGATTCCAAATCTGAGAAGTTAACCGCTAGACCTAAACTGCCCGCAGCAGTGGAAGAGCTGACATTTTCAATGGACTCCTCCAGCATGCACTTCCGTAATTTCCTAGAGTGGATAGGGAAGAAGGAGAGGCTTTGTGGGACAACAAAGTTATTGTTAATTTTGACTTTTTCCCTCTCCTCTTTCAGAAGCATTTAAAAAGCGGGACTGTTGTTATCAAACGCAGAACCTGCTTCACCTCTCCCACCCCTTTTTTGGCCTACTCCTTCCTCTTCCTACCTACCTGCTGAGTCATCACTGTGGTGCAGTGAATCAGCTTGTGGCTTTCCTTAATTCTGAGATGTAAATAAAACCCTTAGCTATTAATTCATTTAATGCTGTGTCACCATTGGGCATTTTTTTCCTCTTTAGATGTAGAATTTGTATATCTATACATATATCTGTGTATTTTACATATATAATGCAAGTGACAGTGAAGTTTTTCCTTCATAAAACCTTGAGCTTACCCACAGCAGAACTATGTCATTTTATGTTTTATTTCCTACTAACTGTTAGGAATAAAATAATCATGTTGTGAAGTGCCTGAGGCCCAACATGCCCCAAATGAAGAGGATCGAGTAGATCACAGGCTAGTCACACAGGATATATGTGGGGCGGGGTGGGTGGGTAGGATGGTGATACCTGTTTTTTGGGACTTGGAGTTTCCACAAGGAGGGATAAGAACTAGCATATCACTTCTGCCCTCTCTCCACCCCCTCAGAGGGGAGTGCCTTTACTGGTTGTGAGGTTGGACTGAGGAACTGGGCGTGCATAGCTCAGCTTCTTCCTCCTTTCCTTTGTCTTTGGGATTTGCCTGCCTGCCAAGGGCACTCTTTATTCTTCATTCTGCCCTCCATGCCATCAACTGGATAAGGGCAGACTGTGCCCCTAAAGATCAGGAGTGGTGTTTGGGGAGGCACAGGGAGAAACCTTGAGATTCAATCCAATTCTGAGATTGCATATTAGGAAGATTACGGTTGTCACACTTCTATGCTCCATCCATCATAAGGGTGATATTTTGATCTCTGATCTACTGTACTCTTCTGACTATTTCAATTATTGTAGAAATTGGGAGCAGAATAATAGCATAATGTACTCACCTTTTCATACACTCAACAAAACAGACTAATTTGTAATAATTGCAAATTTGGATGGTATTACTCAGCCTGCGGCTTTGGAGTAGCCACGAGTAAATTCTATTTAGAGTGAACTACATTTGGTGAGAAGCCTATGAATTTGAAATTTTGATTTTAGGTACAGAGTTTATAATTTCGACCTGCCTGTACTTCTTTTCCTTTTTCTTTTCACTGCGAACATGGGAAAACCATACTGAGCCGCCTTTTAAAAATGGCATTATGAGAATTAGCAGAGAGAGGCATTTCGATCAGTTTCTAAAATTTTGTATGCTCTTATCTGTGAAAGGGGAATCATAGTATTTCATAAAGTTTTGAGAGGATTAAACTAAATGAGAAAATGTATTTAAGAAATAGTTCAGTACTGGCCCATCATAAGCATTCAATAAATGTTTAATCAATGTCTATGCTGTACTTGGTGCTGTGTCAGAAAAAGAGCATTCTTTATGAATTAGTGAACTTAGCAGCCAAGCATTTTGCTGTTCAAGATGGAGGAATTAAAAAGATGGGAAGAAGAAACAAGTGTTATTGGTGACCTCATCTTTTCCCCTTCTGTTTATTCTCTAAATGTCTCTTTTTATTTTTAATTCAACCATTGCCATTTTGATCCTGTAAAATCTATAGTTTCTGTATGAGAGAATTTCCTTTTAAAATTGTTAATATTGCTCGAAGAAGGAGAGAAAGCCAGAAGCCAGCTGCCAACTGGATCTCTTGGTGACATCCCCACTGTCCTGTGGAATCAACTGACCCCAGTTCAGAGGAGAGAGAGTGAGAGGCTGGTAGGTGGCTCATGCTGCCAGACTAGTCTAAACTGAATATGGAAAGAGAGAAGAAGAAATGTTTAAACACAACCTTAAACTTTTCTTTAAATATTTTTTTAGATTTAGGGGGTACAAGTGCAATTGTGTTACTTGAGTATAACATGTAGCCATTGCCTGAAGAGTGTTGTACATTGTACCCATTAAGTAATTTCTCATCCCTTATTCCCCTCCCACCCTCCCACCCTTCCTCTTCCCCAGTGTCTATTATTCCACTCTCTATACCCATGTGTACACATTATTTAGCTCCCACTTAAAAGTGGGAACATGCAATATTTGACTTTCTGAGTTACTTCACTTAAGATGATGGCCTTCAGTTCCATCCACATTGCTGCAGAAGACAGAAGTTTATTCTTTTTTATGGCTGAGTAGTATTTCATTGTGTATAAAAACCACACTTTCTTTATTCAATCATCCATTGATGGGCACTTAGGTTGATTGATTGCATATCTTTGCTAATGTGAATAGTATTAAGTTGGTGCAAAAGTAATTGCGGTTTTTGCCTTTTTTTTTTTTTTTTTTTTTTGCAGTTTTTGCCATTACTTTCAATGGCAAAAACCTCAATTACTTTTGCACCAACCGAATGCTGTGCTAAACATATGGGTATAGGTTTTTTTTTATATAATGATCTTTTCCTTTGGGTAGAAACCCAGTAGTGGGGATTGCTGGATTGAATGATAGTTCTATTTTTAGTTATTTGAGAAATCTCCATGCTGTTTTCCATGGAGGTTGTGCTAATTTACATTCCCATCAACAGTGTATAAGCATTACCTTTTCTCCACATTCTTATCAACATCTGTGATTTTTGACTTTTAAATTTAATTTTAATTTGTATAGATTTAGGGGATACAAGTGCTGGTGTAAGACGGTATCTCAGTGTGGTTTTGATTTGCATTTCTCTGATGATTAATGTAGCTGAGCACTTTTTCATATGCTTTTTGGCCATTTGTATATCCTCTTTTGAGGAATGTCTGTTCATGTGCTTTGCCCACTTTTTAATGGAGTTATTTTGTTGTTTTTTGTTGTCGTTGAGTTGTTTGAGTTTCTGATAGATTTTGAATATATTAGTCCTTTATCAAATGTGTAGTTTGCAAATATTTTCTCCCATTCTGTGTGTTGTCTCTTCACTCTTGATTATTTCTTTTACTGTCAGAAGTGTTTTAGTTTAATTAAGTCCCATTTGTCTATTTTTGGTTTTGTCTCATTTGCTTTTGAGGTCTTCATCATTGAAAATTTCTTTCTTATTTGTCTTGAACGTAAAACAAGATTTCACCAAACTTTTTTAGTTTCTTTTTTTTTTTTTTTTTTTTTTTTTTTTTGAGACAAGAGTCTCACTCTGTCACCTCTCCCAGGCTGGAGTGCAGTGGCACGATCTCGGCTTACTGTAAATTTCATCTCCTGGGTTCAAGTGATTCTCCTGCCTCAGCCTCCCAAGTAGCTGAGATTACAGGCATGCATCACCACACCTGGCAAATTTTTGTATTTTTAATAAAGACAGGGTTTCACGATGTTGGCCAGGCTGATCTTGAAGTTCCGAACTCAAGTGATCTGCCCGCTTCAGCCTCCCAAGGTGCTGGGATTACAGATGTGAGCCACCGCACCCAGCCAGTTCATTTACTATTCTTACAGAATAGCCAAATTTTCTGTTTCCAGGTGCTCACAAGCCCTAGGTGTCAGGGTTGGAAGATGTAGAGTGAAGTTGGTTCTGACTCTTCATCATCTCTCCAGTTTCACAAGAGCTCCATCACAGTTGGTTCTTCCTGGAGATGTGCTATGGGAGAAGGAAGCTGCTTCCTACACTCAGTCTATAAATCCCCAGCTCTAACCATTCACCTCTTTCTCAGAACTGGCAGGTGCCAATAATCTCCTAGCAGGGTCATGGTTTAAGAAGAAGAAAAAGAAATAAATCAAAGTAAGGTGTTTTTTTCTCTCTCTCTCTCTTTCTCTCTCTTTTAGTTCTGGGTCTACACTATTTGTTTGCTTCCACGTGACTTGTGGCAATGAAGTAACCATTTTTCTCTGTACTAAGGGAGGGAGATTCTTTCTCTCTGAGCAGCCTTCAAGTCTTGTTCAGTGTAAGCATGATGGCCTGGAGTCTGGCATGATGAAGTAGCAGAGAGAGCCCTGGGTTCATCAGCAGAAGGCTCTGGTTCTGCCTTGTCATTAACTACCTGGAAGGAAATATACCCCACCCCCTGTGCTTCATGGTGATCTTCAGAAAAATGATGAGATGAGGCTTAATGATATCTTTTTTTTTTTTTTTTTTTTTTTTTTTTGAGACGGAGTCTCGCTCTGTCACCCAGGCTGGAGTGCAGTGGCCTGATCTCAGCTCACTGCAAGCTCCGCCTCCCGGGTTTACGCCATTCTCCTGCCTCAGCCTCCCGAGTAGCTGGGACTACAAGCACCCGCCACCTCACCTGGCTAGTTTTTTGTATTTTTTAGTAGAGACGGGGTTTCACCGTGTTAGCCAGGATGGTCTCGATCTCCTGACCTCGTGATCCGCCCGTCTCGGCCTCCCAAAGTGCTGGGATTACGGGCTTGAGCCACCGCGCCCAGCATGATATCTTAATTCCATTCTAATTCCAATATTAGAAGAAGCATATCTTATGAGTCAGAAGGTAGATTTAATTAATTTTTATTTATTTATTTTTAAAATATTTCTTTATCTAGAAATAGCGTCTCATTTGGTTACCCAAGCTGGAGTGCAGTGTGTGATCATGGCTCACTGCAGCCTGCAGTCTGGAACTCCTGGGCTCAAGTGATCCTTCCACTTCAGTCTAATGGATAGCTAGGACTATAGCTGCATGCCCCCACACCTGGCTATTTTTTATTTTATTTTTTTAATAGAGAACCTCATTATGTTGTCCTGGCTGGTTTTGAACTCCTGGCCTAAATGCAATCCTCCTGCCTCAGCCTCCCAAAGTGCTGGGATTACAGTATGAGTCGACACTCCTGGCCTGATTAATTTTTAGATTATTGAATTTTTTTTAAAAACCCTGCTGTTGTATTAATGTTACTCAATTACAATCCATTTTCACAGTGTAAACCTACTTTTATATGCTTAGTAAGCTTGAAGCTTTTTAACAAATTCACTTGATTGCTGTCCAATACTTGGTTATTAATTTAAATTAATAATTTAAATTAAATTATTTAATTAAATAATTTAAATTAAATTATTTAATTATGAACTGCCACGTGGTAAGCAAAATAATTCAGGTGTTGGAGATTCTTCCTTTAATAATGTATGCTTAGGTTTTAGAAATGTACAAATAATCTGAGTCCAGGAAAACTCCCGTGTCATCTAATACTGCATTTCATTAGCTCTAAGATGCATGTTTCTGCACATTTTTGTATCCCTGAAATTGAAATTTGTCTTACAATAGATGGCATCTTAGTATTATGTCATATATTAGTTGGTGATGCTTTTCTTTTTTAACAAATACTTAATAGCATGCTTGCAGTTAATGACATCTTAGACTTAAAATATAGCACATATTAATTTACTATAAACATCTAATTTAAGAGTAGTTTTCTAATCTTACATAAATGCACTATACATGTTAATCCTTTATCTTAAACGAGGGTTTCATGAACCTAATGTATCCTATCATAATCATTTTTAGCACAGAAAGCTACATTGTGCATTTTTTATTCAATGGAATTTCCAACTTGGGCCTAAACTGGAATTTATTATAACATGTCTAGTCATGTTGGGAGAAGCTGGGTATGCATATGAGGTGTTAATGTATATGAATTTATTCAAATGGGGTGCTTTCAGAGAAGGAAGAAAGTTTTGTTTTGGAGTCTATAGCTGGAGACTAGGCATGTCAGTTGGGTTCTATGGGAAGCAGATATTGAGACAGAGTTGGGAGTACAAGCAGTTTTATTAGAGATAACACCTATGAAATATAAAAGGCAGAGGAATTGTATTGGGCAGGGAATGCCCACAGATTAGACAAAGTCTCAGAAAATCCAACAGGGAGCTTTGAAGCAAAGATTGTCCATGAGATTGAGCCCACTAGTAAGCAGAAATGGCCAGGCCCTAGTACCCCCACTCTTCTCTGACTAGTTGGGGAATACCCAGGAAGAGTAGCCAAGGACAACAGTGTCTGTTGTAGATAGCGGTTCTTGTCATGAACTTCTGTCTGAATCCTGTAGTGAAAGGTGTGTCAATAACTGTGAAACATCCTAACAAGTTAGCTCGACACAGTTTTGTGGGTGCTGGCAGAAGACATGAGATTCCTGGGTCAGAGACAAAGGGCTTTATTATTCATGGCATAGTAGTCAGCATGTTTGAATTGATTCCACTTGCTCCAGTTCCCAGAGGGAAATGCAAAAGGGTTAGGTGAAGCCTGAACAAATCTGCCCTCTGTTCCAGGGAAAGACACTCTATTTTCCAGAGTAGAGCTGTTGGCCATACAAACATCACTAAAACAGTAATTCAGAACAAAGTTAGCCAGAGCCTCTGCAGATGTGCAGAAATGTGAGAGACCCCTGGGGAACTGACTTCCAGCAAGGTTCTCCAAATAGAGGCTGAAGGAAATCTTTTCATTAGTGACTTTGGAAGGTGAGGAGCAAAAAGCAGAGAGATAATCCTGTCTTTTTTTTTTTTTTCTTTGAGACAGGGTCTCTCTCTCTCTTGCCCAGGCTGGAGTGCAATGGTATGATCATAGTTCACTACAGCCTTGAACTCCTGGTCTCAAGCAATTCTCCTCTCTCAGTCTCCTGAAGTAGCTGGAAATACAGGTGTGCACCACCATGATCAACTAGGTTTTAAATTCTTGTAGATACCAGGTCTCCCTGTGTTGCCCAGGCTAGTCATGAACTTCTGGCCTGAAGCAATCTTCCTGCCTTGGCTTCCTAAATTGCTGGGATCACAGGGATAAACTACCATGTCCAGCCATGTTGACACAAAGTAGGGAGAGAGACTGTATTAGTCTGTTTTCACGCTGCTAATAAAGACATACATGAGACTGGGTAATATATAAGGAAAGAGGTTTAATTGACTCACAGTTCCACATGGCTGGGGAGGCCTCTCAATCATGGCAGAAGGTTGAAGGAGGAGCAAAGTCACATCTTACAGGCAAAGAGCATGTGCAAGGGAACTCCCCTTATAAAACCATCAGATCTTGTGAGACTTATTCACTCTCATGTGAACAGCACGGGAAAGACTCACCCCCCTGATTCAATTACCTCTCACTGGGTCTCTCCCAGACATGTCAGAATTATGGGAACTACAATTCAGATGAGATTTGGGTGGGGACACAGCCAAATCATATCAGGGTCATTCTTCTTGCAACTTATTCTTGTGACACAGAGGGACTTTAGCTCCAAGAGAATTACAGTGGAGGCCATACCATATAGGCATCTTCAGTGTTTGCAGTTTGAGAAGTAGCAAAAAACAAGACTATTGGCATGAACATCAGTACTTTGCCTGACTTCTCTCAGTGTTTGACTATAGCGAATTAGGCCACAGGTTAAACGTAAGATTGTGAAAACTTCGAGATACCCTTTCAGGACCTCTAGAGATAATTGGGCATGGCTGCGGAGGCTTGTTTTGCGTGAAACTGATTTACATCTGCTATAGAGGTGAGAAAAAGAGGCAGGAAATAGGAGATGTGACCTTTAATATTATTCTACCAATACGCAACTGCTGGGGAGACCTGCCAAGAGAAACTCAGGTCATGCCAAAGGTGCTTATTCTGTAGTTCTCATAAGTTCTTTGATGTATGAATTACTATATTTAGTAATTCTGTCCAACCTAATTATAGTTGGCCATGTATCTATTTCCGTTTTTGTTCCCTAACCTTCCTTTCTCCTGAATACCTAACTTAAGGAAAGCCTGAGTAAGCAAATAATTTCATCCAGGTTTAAAAAAAAGTTAGAGTTTTAGAATTAATGAAGGAATTTCTTGTTCACATTTCAAAGCTCAGTTCAACATTTACCTCCTCCTTGCAGCTGGTTCATTTCAGATCACAGTGGTTTCTTCCTCCTTAAACTCGTACAACTGATTTTCTCATTCCAAGGATGGCAAAAATGTTTCTTCACATATATTGAATTCATAGGGAGTGACTAGTGGAGTGCTTTGGTGGGAACTGTGAAACTGTCTCAACTCTTGCGCAAGGCTGCCATGGGAAATGCGGCCTATGAATTTGGAATATAGAGGCTGCTGCGTGCATGTTATTTACTTAATGATATTTCCTGACTAGTTCTTTAAAAGTTTTCCATAGTGGACAACTTTTTTTCCCCAGAAGCAATGAAATCTTATAAAACCAGTGTTCTTTTGTGTCTTAGTCTATTGGGGATGCTATAACAATATGCCTTAGACTGGGGATCTTATAAGCAAGAGGAATTTATTTATTATAGTTCTGGAGGCTAGGAAGTCCAAGATTAAGGTGCCAGCAGATTTGGTATTTGGCAAGGGGCTGTTTCGTGGTTCATAGAAACCCCTTCGTCTTGTGTCCTCACATGGTGGGAGTGGCAAATGAGCTTCCTTGGCCTATTTTGTAAGGGCATTAGTCCATTATTAGAGGCCTCAAGCCCTAATCACCTCCCCAAAGGCCCTACCTCCTAATACCATCACTTTGGGGGTTATAATTTCAACATATGAATTTTAGGGGGAACACAGACATTCAGACCATAGCAGTTTTCAAAACAAATGTGGAAAACATTACAAAGAATGAAACTCTCTTGCAAGATTGCAATGTACATTGCCATAATAAAGGTGATGAGAAATTGTGCATTAAAGAAAACTATTTGAATATATATATAATCTAGAAACTCCAAATTATTATTTTTTTTTTACTACAGAACCTCTTTTTTTCTATAATATCCTAACAAATTCATCATCATGTAACACCCTGTGATGAGCTTGGTTGTATTCTCTTGTGTAGAAATAGAACTCTTGAATTATTTACCTTTTACGTATTTGTTTTATATTGTATGCAGCTGAAGTATACACTTGTGGAGAACAGGGACTGTGTCTTAAACTTCTTGTATCCATCACAGAATCTAAATCAATGTCATGTACATAGTTTGAGTTCAATATGTATGTTTTAAATGTCCTAATTTTAAGTTAACCAGAATAAGACTGGTGGCTACAGACACTTCACTCATGAGATTGAGTTCAATAATAAGCAGAAATGGCAGAAATTCACAGATTCACCAGTGTATTCTTAGGGCTCGGCATATAGTAAGAACTACGTTAAAATTTATCACATGCTAAAATATGTGTTAGAACAGATGCAGATACAAACATAAGACTCAGTCCTTGAAATATAGGAGTCTAGAAGCTTTTGGGGCAACTTGTAAATAAAGACCATGAGCTCATGTAGCAGCAGGATATGAAGTAAAACTACAAAGAACACAACAGCAAGTGTCGACATCAGTTTATCTGAGACAGGTTCGCAGTGGACCAAATGTGCAGTATGCTTGGATGCTTATGAAGCAGTATAGTGCGTGGTGAAGTGCTTTTTCTTGGGATAGCCTGCCTAAGTTTAGGACTTAGCTCTGCCACTTGGTAGCTGAATGAGCTCAAGTCAATCTCTTAATCCTTTATCTAGAAAATGGGATTTTAAAAGTGCCTACCATACAGGGTTATTGTAAACAATAATAAGATATTTAAAGAATTTGACACAGTGCCTGTTCCATGTACTAGGCAGAAATCAATATATGTAATCTATTATTTTTGCTAGAGTAGATTAGAAAAACCACAGAAAGGTCTTTACACTTTTGAATAGCAATGTGGTTCAGGTCTTTTTTTTTTTTTTTTTTTTTGAGACGGAGTCTTGCGCTGTCGCCCAGGCTGGAATGCAGTGGCCGGATCTCAGCTCACTGCAAGCTCCGCCTCCCGGGTTTACGCCATTCTCCTGCCTCAGCCTCCTGAGTAGCTGGGACTACAGGCGCCCGCCACCGCGCCCGGCTAGTTTTTTGTATTTTTTTAGTAGAGACGGGGTTTCACCGTGTTAGCCAGGATGGTCTCGATCTCCTGACCTCGTGATCCACCCGCCTCGGCCTCCCAAAATGCTGGGATTACGGGCTTGAGCCACCGCGCCCGGTGGTTCAGGTCTTTTTAACTTGATCTTTCCAGATGTCTCTTCTTTCTCAGTTTTTATACTCTTGGTATATGCTGTGTCTTGAATGGCCGTATGATCACACAGCTTTTTATACAGTCAATTAAAATCATATTATAATGTATGTCTTTGCTTGAGGGTAAAAACCATGACCCATGCGGTTTTGTATTTTACGGAGCCAGAACGGTAATTGCTGGTAGTTAAATGCTCAGTAAATACTGATCAAACAACATATTAATATATTATTTTAATTAAAAATATATTAAACATTAAAAATGTACAAATAACTGCTAAGTGTGACTATGAATTAAGGGAAAAGTGATCCTTTTCAGTACAACAAGATATTTTAGGTGGTTAGATATCTGAATTCCCGCTTTGGATATTTTCTTTCTTTCTTTTTTTTTTTTTTTTGAAACAGAGTCTCCCTCTGTCGCCCAGGCTGGCGTGCAGTGGCCGGATCTCAGCTCACTGCAAGCTCCACCTCCCGGGTTTACTCCATTCTCCTGCCTCAGCCTCCCGAGTAGCTCGGACAACAGGTGCCCGCCACCTCACCCGGCTAGTTTTTTTTTTTTTTTTTTTTTTTTTTTGTATTTTTTAGTAGAGACAGGATTTCACCGTGTTAGCCAGGATGGTCTTGATCTCCTGAGCTCGTGATCTGCCCGTCTCGACGTCCCAAAGTGCTGGGATTACAGGCGTGAGCCACCGTGCCCGGCCTGGATATTTTCTTATAACATATGCATGCTTTCTTAAAGTTCCATTATTTTAGATATTAACTATTTCAGTATAAATTTTTTGGAGCCACTTTTATAGATGCCTCTGTTTCCTAATCCTCAAATGTTTAATTTCTGTTTAATAGCCATTTATCTCTTTTTAAAATTTATTACTTATATCCTCCAACAGTACTAATAATTCTTTTATGTTTAATTACTGTTAGGTTTAGACTTATGCATTTTATTTTATTTTATTTTATTTATTTGAGATGGAGTCTCGCTCCGTCACTTGCCCAGGCTGGAGTACAGTGGTGTGGTCTCGGCTCATTGCACCCTCCACCTCCTGGGTTCAAGCGATTCTCCTGCCTCAGCCTCCCAAGTAGGTGGGATTAAAGGCGCCTACCACTGCCAAGCCTGGCTAATTTTTGTATTTTTACCAGAGATGGGGTTTTACCCTGTTGGTAAGGCTGGTCTTGAACTCTTGACCTCAAGTGATCCGCCTGCCTCAGCACCCCAAAGTGCTGAGATTATAGGTGTGAGCCACTGCGCTCAGCCTACATTATGCATTTTGAAATAAAAATATCATATATGATTATAACAAAGACTCTTGAACATCCTATTTGCTTTTCATTATTTCTGTTGGCTATTTAGGCTTTACTCGGTTTAGACAAAACATGAATTAAGCACCAGCTTATATTTTTTCATGTTGCCTTATAAGCCATGAGGTCTATTTTGGAGCCTGGCTAGAGAACTGACCCTCAGAACACTATTACTCTTCCTGGACAAGAAAAAAACCTAGTAAAAAAGAAATAACTTGATAAAAATCTCCTGAATCCTTACTATATTTTAGGAACTTGTCATATCTGAAAAACTCATCATCATATGAGGCAAGTAGTGACATTTTGCTGAGGAAATGGAAGACTAAGGAAGTTAAGAAATTCACCCAAAATTTGATTGCTTGTAACTACGTGAATTGAGATTTAAGCATAAAGGTCAGTCTGATCAGAGCCTGCCCTATGCCACCTTTTTATCCATAATTTGTCACACACTAATACTATTTTTGTAGTTAACATCTGAATGATTAGGCAGAAGTAAGTCATTTGGAACTGTGCTGCCAGGACATTGGAATACCTCTCTCTTTTCTTAACATACTACAACTCTCTGGATATATTTTTTATTTTTTGTTTTGAGACAGGGCCTTGCTCTGTCTCCCAGGCTGGAGTGCAGTGGTGCAATCATGGCTCACAGCATCCTCAAACTCCTGGGCTCAAGCAATCCTCCCAAATTTGAGAGGCCTCGACCTCCCAAATTGTGGATATGTTTAATCTGAAAAAAAAAAATACAAATTATTTCACTGCAACTTAAAAAATTGGCAATTTATTCCATAGATTTCAGTCTAGTTCTCCAGCTTTCATATTCTCTCAACATCTACTGAAATCTCCCATTCATGTAGAGTCAGCTAGCAGGGTATACAGGCAGGTCTGAAGCTTATGAATAGGAAAACTGGGATGACTGCCATTGTGCAGATTTTTCTTGTAAAGCCAGAGTTTGAGGTTTAAATAAGAGGTTGTCTTGAGTATCTACTGATCACCATGTGAGAGTCTAATGTTATATCATTGACTCACCTGAGACTTATTAGTCACCAATAAAGCAACTATAACATAATGAGGAAAATAAAGGATTAATAATTTTATTTATCTTATAAAGCATTTCAAAAAAGATGCATTTGTAATTAGCGGAAGCATGTTTTTTCACTGTATAGTTTTTCCGTAAGAGTACTAAGACTAAACTTGACTTCAGTATGTTAAGTATTCTGAGAATGTTATCTTTCTCTAAAAAACTTACAAAATGATAACTTGGAAACAAGTAAGCAGGGATTTTCACTTCTGAAACTGTCACCATAAGAAGATTTTGCATAAATCCTGCATTAAGAAATTTTTCTTGCATCACTGGGCTTACAGGAAGAAAGGAAAATCTTCAGCAGTACAAAACACACAAACACAGAAGGAAGAATACAAAAAATATAATCTGTAAAGTAAAACCAGAGCAACGAGTAAACCCTTGTGTAAAGCAAGGCTACCCTGATTATAATGCCAGTGACAGAGCTAAGGGAAGGAGACTAAGCCTTAGGCATGCAACAAGGTTGAGTTGCTGATCCTAAAACCCCCACATTAATCTGGGGATCTTAGAATGGGCCAGAGTGTTCTCAAGTCTGTAGTACTAGCTGAATCTTAGAAGAAATAATTTTAATTTAATTTTTCTCTGGATAATACCATGTTCAATTTAGGCCCCAGTTTCCCCTCCTCCTAAATATTGGAGACAAGGGCATGTCAAGAAAGATTGAGAAGTGGTAGAATCCTCATGCTTTTGGATTGGAATCCTGAACAGCTCACTCTAGAAGTGATTAACTGTAAATGAAGTCCTCAAAGGAACTGAAACCTAGTTTGCATAATCTCGGCTTCTCAAATTGGATTAAGGTGATTCCAGATAGAGCCCTTAATACTTGTCAAAGGTGATATAAATTTTCTCTGAGGAAAGATAGTATAGCCTAAATTAAATTCTAAAATGTTTTTTATATACTATCTGGCACTCAATTCAAAAGGACACATAAAGAAATCAAACAATATGATCAAAATCCAAGAGAAACAACAGATGATAGAAGAGCCCCATTACCTCAGGGATTCTAGGGGATCCAGAAAATGGAAGTACAAGACACAGATTTTAAAGACACTATGCTAACAATGTTCAAGATCATTTCAGCAAAAAAGCTAATGAAAATCCTGGAATGAAACAAATAAACAAAAACCTGAAACTGAAAACTAAATGATGAGTTTACTATCAGATGAGATTCGACAGAAGAGAAGATTAATGAATTAGTGTTAGTTTTTGAAGGGATGGCGAGGGTTAAAGAAAGACACACACACACACACACACACACACACACACACAGAAAGAGGGCGCTCAGCAGCAAATGCAGGCTTCATGTCCAGCATAAAATCGACAGAAGTGGGGGACCAGCCTAATGCCAGAGCCCACCACTGTTTACAGGCTAGGGGTACTTGCAAGTATGGGCGGGAGGGATCTGGGCAGTATGTCTTACTGCCTGGCAGGATATTGAAAAGATATTCCAATGATGAGGCGGTTCTGGCCCTTGTTCCGGTGGGATGTCATCATGGTGTTCCTTGGACCTTTGTCCAGCAATATATGATAGGGATGTTTCCTTAGTTGGGTCTTTTTCTGCCTTGCGACATGGTCAGGTCGTTAGACAGGAGGTTTCTCATGGCCCAAACCCCCATGAAATGTTTCACTTTGACCAAGGTCTGCAAAATAGCAGGAGCTTACAAAATGGTGCAGTTTGGACTAACAATTAGAAGACAGCTCAGAGAAAATATATTTTTAAGACAGAAAATGGATAAAATAGCCTAAGTTTAGGGAATATGTGAGTCAAAACTAACACGTGAATAATTAGAGTCCTGGAGGAGAGTAGAAAGAAAATAAGGCAGAAGTGTATTTAAAATAATAATGGACTTAAAATTTTCCAAAAAGGATGAGATTTAAAATAGGGGTGTCCAATCTTTTGGCTTCCCTGGGTCACATTGGAAGAAGAATTGTCTTGAGCCACACATAAAATATACTATCACAAATGATAGCTAATGAGCTTCAAAAAATTGCAAAAAAAAAAAAAATAATATATATATATATATGTATATATATATATATCAAAATGTTTTAAGAAAGTTTACGAGTTAGGCCACATTCAAAGATGTCCTGGGCTGCATGCAGCCAACGGGCCTTGGTTTGACAAGCTGATTTAAAGCCATAGCTTCAAGGTGCTTTATGAAACAAAAAGAGTAAATAAAAGCAAAAAGCACATAAGTATTTCACAGTAAAGTTGCAGAACTACAAAGATAGAAAAATGCTTAAAAGCAGCCAGGAAGAAAATCTTTGTAACTCTACAGAAATTAAAATAGGATTAACCGTCAAAACTCATAATATGTAGCTAAAGCTACGTTGAGAGAAGTGTTTCATTTCAAATATATATGTTAGAAGAAAAAAATAGTCAATTAGTTAATAGAAGCAATGGAAATTCAAGCCCAATAAAATAAAGGCTGAAAGGAAATAAGTGCCAATCTAAAATTGTGTTTTCTTTTTTTTCTTTATACATATATGTATATATTTAAAATTCTATTTTCAATAAAAACATTCTTCATGAATAAAGGTGAAATAAAAGTGTTTTCCACACAACCAAAAACTGCAAGAATTTATCACCTGAAAATCTACACTGAAAGAAATACTAAAGCATGTTCTTCAGTAAGAAAGGGTAAATGGGTAGTTTTAGACAGACAACTAGACAGAAAACTAGACAGACAACTAGACAGAAAACTAGACAGAAAAGTGTGGAGATGCAAGAGAAAGAACAGCAAAAAGGGTCTAAATATTTACTGTTCAAATTAAGAATGATAATACTAATATCATATTTGGAATTTAAAACATATAGCATTAAAATATATGACAACAATGCCATATAAATCTAAAGAATGATAAACTGAGGTTACATATTCGAAGGTTCTTGAACTGTCTTGGAAGAAATATAAGGACTAAATTATGCTAGTCTTTGATAAATGAAGAATCCAGGTTTTCATCTCTCAGGGTAATAAAAAAAAAGTAAAGAGCATATCACTAAAATAGTCAATTATTTAAGAAAGAAGAAAAAAGTAATACTAAATGGTGACATTTTTAGATGAATTCTCTGTGAGCAGAGAAAATGTACTAAAATTCAGTACATGTGTGCTAGCCAGGGCAGAAAGCATGTCGCAGCACTTTTAACTCTTTGCCTGTTTGTACCGAGAAGCCCTGAGAATACTCGTTGGTGACACTTGGTGGCTGTAGGGTTTACCGTGAGGTAACTTTGCAACAAAATAGCTCGCTTTTATTACTATTTTCGCATTGCTCTCGTATATCGACTTTGGAAAGAAAAGACATCATTCTACTTATGCATTCTGTTTTTAGTAGTGTTATTCCCATTTACAAAATATAGTAATTCTTAGTCACTGAAAATGTCGAATCCTAGAAAATTGAACATTCTTACGTGTGATGTTAACATCTTTCTCAGACAGGTGTTGACATTTGATGAATCCAGTTTTTCTGAAATAGACGATTCTGATGTTAGTTCTGTTTAGAAAAAAACTCCAAGAACAGTTTTTATATTTATTTATTTATTTATTTATTTATTTATTTATTTGAGATGGAGTCTCACTCTCTTGCCCAGGCTGGAGTGCAGTGGCACGATCTTGACTCACTGCAACCTCTGCCTCCCTGGTTCAAGCTATTTTCCTGCCTCAGCCTCCCGAGTAGCTGGGATTACAGGCATGTGCCACCACGCAAGAGTAATTTTTTTGTATGTTTAGTAGGGGTGGGGTTTCACCATATTGACCAGGCGGGTCTTGAACTCCTGACTTCAGGTGATCCACCCACCTCGGGCTCCCAAAGTGCTGGGATTACAGGCATGAGCCCCCGTGCCCAGTTTTTGTATTTTATTTTCACAGTGAAAACCAGTCACATTTGCTTCAGCCTCAGAGAGTATATTTATGTAAAATTAAATGAGCACTGGCAGAGAGATGCACCTTTTCTTTTTCTAATCAGGAAAAGAGTTAAAAGGATTATAATAAAATGGAGTGTGCTAGCCAACCACAGTGAAATTTAAAGTCAACAACAATAAGAAAACTTGAAAATCCCCCAAATAGTTGGAAAATAAATAATATGCTCCTAAGCAATCTGTGAGCTAAAGAAGAAATTACAACAAAAATTAGAAAATACTTTAAAATATTAATAAATATAATACCTGTCAAAATTCATGGTATGTAATTAAAGGCATGCTGAACGAGAAATTTTTAGTTTTAAATACATATTTAAAGTTAATGAACTATCTCAAGAAATTAGAAAAAACAGTTGATGAATCTTGAAGACAGTGGAAGAGAAGAACAGAAATCATAGAGAGACAAGCAAAAAATCAATGGTAGATTTAAAAAATGAGATAGAGGCATCAAAACCAAAATGGGATACTTTGGAAAGAGTAATAAAATTGACAAACTTCTTCCTTCTGAGACTGATGAAGAAAAAGTTTAAAAAGAGAGAATGCAGAAATACCTAATATTGGAAATGAAAAGGTTATATTTCTACAGATCGTATGTTCACAACTTTATGCCAATAAATTTGAAAAATATGTAAAATTAATAAAGTCCTAGAAAAACAGAACACTAAAACTGATGCAAGAAGAAATAGAAATTATAAATATCTAAATAAATGTATTATATTTGCCAGTAAACTTTGTGAAATAAAGTGCTAATTTTGTCACCTTTCCTGCATAATAAAATAGAAGAAACATGTCCAAGCTTACTTTATTAGGTCAGTATAATTTTCAAAATGAAAATTTTTAAAGAATATTAAAGAATGAATATTATAGGCCAATTCATTTATGATGATGATATGAAAGTCTGTAAATTCAATCAGAAATTTGAATCAGCCAACAGATAAAAATATTGACCTCATTTGATTTATTTCAGAAATATGAGGTAGGTTTAATATTAGAAAATCAGTTGTTGTAGTCTACATTAACGGCATAAAAGAGAAAATGTTGTAATCATCCAAATGAATTCAGAAAAAGTGTTTGATGAAACTTAATGTTACTAATGGTAAAAGCTCTTCTCTTAGAATGAGACCTCCTTAATCTCATTTCAAATACAAGATATTCTAAAACAAACTACAGCAAATATAAAATTCAATGGCAAATATTAAAAGCTTTCTGTTTGAGATAGAAAATAATGTAAGGGCACTACCTATCATTACTTTGAGTCGGCAGTTTTGTATGGGTCCTAGCCAGTGCAATAAATCAAAATAAAATTAAAATACAATCATTTGAAAGGAAAGAAAATTTATCATTAATGTACAATATAATTTCATGCTCAGAAAATCCAAAATAATCACTGATAAATTATTACAATTAAGAAATGACTTTGTCAAGTTTATTGAGTACAATATCCAATATGAAAGCATAACATATTTTTATGTATTGGCAGAGAATTAGAAAATGAAGTAAAATAACAATTACAGTAGCATTAAAACAACAACCAATACCTAGGAATAAATCTGACATAGGTTGTGCATGACAACTATTCAAAAAACAATTTAAAGATAAATTTTTAGAAGACTTAAAGAAATGGAGACATACACTACATTTATGGATTTAAAGAGTCGATGTTTCAAAGATGTCAATTCTACTCAATCTGATCCACTAGATTTAGTGCAGTTCTAGCGAAATTTCTGTCTTCTTAAGATATGAATTGACAAGTTGATTATAAAGTTCATAGAGCAATGCAATGAGCCAAGAGCCATAAATAATCAACTTTCTTAATGAAGAAGAACAAGATGAGAGAACTTATTATTTGAATTTAAGCTTATTATGAAATTGTTTTTGAAATTAATTGAAATTAAGCTTATTATGAAGTTATAGTAACTGCAATAATGTGGTGCTGGAACAAAGATGGATAAATAGACCAATGCAACAAAATGGTGCTCAGTAACAAATCCACACATATACGTCTATTTGATTTATGTTAAAGAAGAAATTACAGAGCAGTAGGAAAAGGGGGGTCTTTTCAATAAATGGTTCTGGGTCAAGTAGATAACCATATGGTCAACTAAGTAACAAGTGGTTCCAGCTCAACTTGATAACCGTAACTAGACAACCAACCATATATTTGACCCCTACTGATATCAAATGCAAATATTGATTCTATATGAATGATAGATCTTTTAAAAAATAATATGGAATATATTTATGACTTCAAAAATTGTAATAGATTTTTTGAGCAGCACACACAACACTAATCATAAAAGAAAATATTGATATACTAGAATACTTTAAAATTAAGAAAACTTTTTCAGCAAAAACATGGAGTGGGAGAACATACTTATAACACTTATAATCAGCAAAAACCTTATGTTCAGGATGTATGAAAACTTTTACAAATAGGTAAGACATGGATAAAAATAAGGGAGTAAAAGAAGATAAAACATGACAATAAATTTAATAGAAATAATGGTGAGAGAAAAAATGGTAAAAATTAGTGCAGAAAATAAGGAGAAACAATCAAATAAGGAATAGAAATTAACAACCATGTTAGTTTTTGAAATATTAATGAAGTAAATAAATTTTGGCTAGATTGACAAACAAACAACACATAAATAATATTCATAGGCTGGGCACAGTGGCTCATGCCTATAATCTCACTTTGGGCACTTTGGGAAGCCCAGGTGGAAGGATTGTTTGAGCCCAGGGGTTTGAGACCAGCCTGGGCAAAATGGTGAGATTCCATCTCTCCAAAAAAATTTAAAAAATTATCTGAGTGTGGTGGCAAATGCCTGTGGTCCCAGCTACTTGGGAGGCTGAGGCCAGAGGATCACTTGAGCCCAGGAGGTCAAGGCTGCAGTGAACCATATTTGTACCACTGCACTCCAGCCTGGGCAACAGAATGAGATGTTTTCTTAAAATAAAATAGTAATATTAATAATAAAATTGACATAGCTATGGATCTGTACACAGTAAAAAGAGAAGACAATAAACAATTTTGTGCCAATATACTAAACACTTAGAAAAAAATGAATAATTCCTTAGAAAAAGGATTTATCAAAACTGACTCAGAAAGAAATTGAAAGCCTGAGTAGTCTTAAAATGATTATCTTCATACAAAAAACAGCAGGCTAAAATGGTTTTAGAAGAAATTTCTAACAAGCACTTAAGAGCAGATGATTAAAATCATACTAAGTGTTTTCTTGCAAATAGGCGAAGAGGAAATCAAGCCACTGTTATTAGGCTAGTTTGACCTTGATAACAAAATCATAAATAATTATTGGGTAGGTAAATCACGGATACAAAGTATTTGAAACTACTTCCACAAAGAGTTAGGTTTACTTCTCCTCTACAGTATTTAATGCCTATACTGCCTTTTTAAAAAACTAACAAAATATGGCAGAAGTGGTGTTATGATAATTCTGGACCTAGCTTTTAAGAGGACTGATGGGTACTACCTTGTTTGCTTGGAGCCCTGAACTACTGTAGAAGAAGTGTAACTATCCTGTTGTATAGACTATGCAGCGAGACCCTGAGACTATATGGAGAAGGAGAAGGGCCCAGCTGAGCCCAGCATTCCAGCCTTCCCTGCCAATGCACCAGGCATTTGATTGAATTTGTCTTGGACTTCAGCTCAGTTCAGTCACAAGCTGACTACCACTGAGTGATCTTAGTTAATGGCGTACAGAAATGAACAATTTTCCAGAGAAGCCGTGCCCAAATTTCCAAGCCACAAAACCAGGAGACATAATAAAATAGTTGTTACTTTAAGCCTCTAAAGTAAGTACTTTGTTATGCAGCAATAAAATAGCTGGAACAGACTGTATGGGGGAGCAAATTTGTAATCCAATATCAGATATGAGCATAGATGCAAAAATCCTAAGCAAACTATTGGCAAATCAAATCCAGTGGAATAGATATAAAATATGTATATTGTAATATATATTATATATAAATATTTTTATATATTTTATAATGCATGTATTTTATGTGTATATTATATATAATATATTTTTATATGTATATTATATATATTATATATAATATATATGCCAAATTGGGTTTATCCCAAGTATGCAAGGGATTTTAATACTAGAAAATTCACTAATGTAACTCACTGCAATAATTGATTAAAGGGAAAAAGCACAATTTTATTTCAATAAATGAAAATAAGGCATTTGAAATGGCAATACACATTCACTATAAAAACTCTTAGAAAAATAGGAATAAAAGGGTCTTTTTTTAATCTGATGAAAATTATCTACCAAAAATGAACAGAAGGCATCCTTTTTAATGGTAAAATACATTAGCATTTTATTTAAAATCAAGAAAGTTGTTTATCAACATTTCTCTTTAACATTGTATTAGAGATTCTAGAGAATATGTAACTTGAAAAAATATTAAAAATACCATTTATAATAGCAATAAAAATAGGCAAATAGGTACAGAGTAACAAATCTAACAATAAATAGGCAAAGCTTTATGGAAACAATTTAAAACTTTATTAAAATATATTAAAGAAGACCTATATAAATACAGACATAACACTTCATGAATAGAAAGACTAAATATCATGAAGATGTGTGTTTTCTCCAAATTAATCTTTAGACTTAATGAAATTCCAAGAAAATTCCAATGGTGGTTTTAGTGCAACTTGACAAGCTGATTCTAAACTTTTATATGAAACAGCAAAATCTCAAGAATAGGCAAGACATTCTTAAAGAGGAAAAATTTTAAAAAATAAATTTGAGAGGACTTGCCATGTTAGATATCATGATATATTATGAAGTTATAGTAGTTAATATACTTCATATTTGTGAAAGAGTAGGCATACTCATTGGTGGAACCAAATAGAGAACAACCCAAAATATGTAAACATATAATGTTATATGTATAATAATATCTATAATAATCCAGGAATACTAAATGTAATAGAGATATTTCAGTAGAAGCTTTAAACTAAATAAACCATTTGTCATTAAGAAAAATCGCTCGGAAGGGATAGTATATGCCAGGAAATCTGATTTTAAGAACAGGAAATTTATGACAACTAACCACAAGATTTGTATTTGCACCTAAGTTGAGTAAACTACTGTGTCATGCCTCCAATGACTATTCTGTTTTTTCTATTGCCTAATTAGTTCCTAATCATTTTTTAAAAATCTATTTCAGATATTGAGATGTTCTCTGCTTAATTGTCTCTGGCCTACCTTAAAAAATAGCTCATCAGTCTCTTTGGTGTACTGTTTTGTAAGGAACATAAATTACTAATGTTTTTGGACTTCAATCACAGTAATGCAATTTACTTACACATTTGCCTTATTAGACTGAGTTCCTTGACAACAAATACTACCCTTTTAATAGATAACAATTTTTGCCAGCTTCTGTACTAGATACATATTAGAGATACAGAAATCAATATGGATTGAGAATGTGGTTGGATTCATAAAAAGGATTAAGATAAAAAAGAAAGAAAAGGAAAGGAAGAAAATATAGTAGCATTTAAAAATTATTTTCCATGGTCTAAGCACCATGCTAATCACATTTATATGTAAGGAGTCATGGAATTACAGAGCTGGAATGGACTTTGAGATCATCTCTCAAACCTTCTTATTTTACAAAAGTAACTATGTCACAAAGCAGTTAAGTGGCTCATTCAAGGTCATCTGACTATTTGGTTGTAGAAGGCATCAAAGTCCAAGCATCCTATCTCCTAGTTCAGTGTTATTTCCTCTACATCATACTGCTTCCTGTTGTGGCCTTTCTAAAACACAAGAACAGAATTTAGGAATTTAGTGTCCCAGACCCCTGTATATTATCTGACTATGGCTAATCATCAGAATATCCTTATATTTCCAAAATAACAGTTTTAACTTTGCCTGAGAGGTTATTTTGTATCATTACCTTCCTATGAGAAATCAGCTACAAATGTTTATGGATTAGGTGATTTAATACTAAATTATGTGAGGTGGTTTTATCTCTGTATTATTCATAAAACCCAAATGTTATCAAATTATTCTAATTTATGTTAGAGAGAAAAATATCTGTATTAACCCTGGGCTAGAGAAGTAGCATTATTCTTATGAAAAAACTCAAGTATATGTACATTTACAGAATTAAGCTTTTTTTCCCCATAGGTTATTGGGGTACAGGGGGTGTTTGGTTACATGAATAAGTTCTTTAGTGGTGATTTGTGAGCTTTTGGTGATACTTTGATTACATGACTGTTTATAATTACATCAATCAAAGCCTTTCCCTAAAAATTGGTTTCAACCTGGTTTATACCTAATTAGTTAAGACACTTTTATTTGATATTTGCTTTTTTACTTTTGCATGAAGTTTAATAATTCACCTAATTTGACTTAATTTTCTAAAGCCTAAAGTGTTTTTGAATAAGCTTTGCCTTTGGTTACTATTAGGATTCCTCTTTTCTCATAAATAACTTGGTCTCATTTAGATTGCAAAAAAATACGCAGAAAAAAAGTAAATATTTTTCCTGGCCCATAATGATGTCTCAATTTGTATCTGTGCCATTGAACCACCCAGTTAACTAAAAATAAAAATTTTATATATAATACCAAAGTTTTAGATGTTAGACCATTAGGCACTTCCAAATAGCTACTGATCAGTTGTCAGAGATCTGAACTCAGCTAAATAAGTTTCTTTTACTGAAAAACAAAACAAAACAACCAATGACAACATCAGAGTTTGGTGTAGACTGCTCAGCTGGGATATAGTCAATTCAGATACCAAGTCCTACCCGGAAGTGTGAGTTAATCTAGAAAGTACAGAATATTTCCTGTTCTCTGGAAACAGAACCTGTAAGAAGCGGAGCCATGGTGCACAGAGATAAAGGATACTGAAACACCATCTCACTTCTGTATTCTGAGTCACTACAGATATTGACTAACACATCCTCAGACTGTTGAACAATGTATTGGAAATTTTCTCTTATCTTCCCCGACCCCTCCAAAAGTAAGTATTTGATTAATCCATTTTAAGATCTGAAATTCTCAATATTTCCTAAAACAAAATTTCTGAAAATCTACCTATATCAGTAACAGATTGCTAAGGAAGGTATGTTTATTAAAATCTTCAAAAGTGATGTTGTTTGAACGTCATGAATATGATTTGACTCCATCTATTTCCACTGTGTGTGTGTGTCTTAATTTGTGTCTTATTCTGTTTTCTCATTTATGAATGGGAAAAATAACTTTCCTGTGGCTGATACCAAAGAGAGCTATTCTGAAGCCAAAATGATTGTGGTTCTGTTTCTATACCCTGCCACTCTGCTTCTTTGGGGGAAGTGCCCTGTGGTTTTGCCAGGGGCAGACAATCCCATAATCACACACCCAATGCCCTGGTCACAGGGGTAGATAACCAGCCAGACTGAGCCAATCAGAGTGGTTGCTGTGGCCTGGCCAGGGGCAGCCATGGGTCTAGAGCAGGTTGGCCCGCGTCCTTCTCTAGGGTGTTCTAATCAGAAGCTGGGAGAGAAAACGTATCTTTTCTATGTGTTCAGGAGCTGTGAAAATGTGGGATGTTCCCTGCCACATGAAAAAACTGAGAGCAGTGGCATTATGCAGTGATGAATAAAATAGGGCAAACAGAGAGAGAGAAAGCAGACAGGGCTGACAATGTTTGAATTCTTGTTTCTGGCCCTGTCCCTACAGGGGCCCTCGTTCCTGTTGTTCTTTCTTCAATTTGGGAGCATAAACCAGGTTCTTCAGGAAATACCCTTTCACTCAAATATATTTCTTTCCCTTTGCTTTTCCTTTTTTCTCTTTCTGAAAACAAAAAGCATAGGCCATTAATTTTGGCTTTTTAATTCTATCTACATGCTGATATAAAGCAGTTGCAACTATGTTTTTTCCTTTGAACACCGTGTCCCATCAAGGATAGGCAGCACATACAATTTTCACTCAGTTCAAAATATTTTCTAATTTTCCCTGCAATATTTTTGTTTTGACCCATGGATTGTTTAGAATTGTGTTAATTTCCACATATTTGGTGATTTCCACATATTTTTTGTGACTGACTTGTAAAATTGCATTGTTGTCAAAGAACACGCTCTGTCTGATTTCTATCTTTTTAATTTTATTGAGACCTATCTTGGCCCTATATGTGGCCTGTCTCTGTGAATGGTCCTTTGTACAGCTGACTAGAAAGTGTATTCTGCTCTTTTTAGGTGAAATGTTCCAAAAATGTCTATTAGGTCTACTTGATTGACGGTGTTGGTCACTTCTACTACATGTGTACTCATTTTCTGCCTACTTGTTCTGTTACTGAGACAGGAATGTTAAAGTGACACTCAAATGGATTGGAGTTATGTTTTCTGGATAATACAATTAGTTGCCTATTTAAAAACAAAACAAAAATAAGTATAAAAGGCGTCTAACAGTGGGCACTGTTTCACAGAGTCGTGTATTTATATCTTACGTGAACAGTGGACGAACAGCAACATGCTCAAGAGTTTCTTCCTTGTTTTGTTAGTTTGTGGAAATGTTGGGAGACAAGAAAATATTCAGAAATGGCTTCTTTCTATGGGGCCTTCACTTCTTATAACAGTTTCTTGGACGTCAGGCCAAGTCTGGGAGTGGGTGGGAATGGTTGAGTTGGCTACACTCTCTAGGCAGCAGTGCTTCTTCTGGTCTACACCAGTATCCCAAGACCACCCAGGAATGCACTGAAAAGAGTGACTCACTCACCCACTCAGCCCAATTAGAGTTGTACCAAAATGAGCTTTCATGGAAATCTGCAGCACTGATGTTGTATTCAAAAGCTTCTCTACGTATTAGCACATTTATAAACAAAATTTTAGGCAGAAAATTTATGATAGTGTTAGCTCCTGTAGCTTCACAATATTTCAGCAAGGAGGCAGGTATTATCTTGTTTACTAGAGAGAGGGACACAGAAGACCAGAGAAACAGGTACTCCCCCCAGTCTTCTGAGTGATGTAAATCTAACAACAGTATGTTGAAAAATGATATGGCATTGGGAAGCATAGTAGCTTTGTCAAGCTCACATGCATGCTCTGAAGTTCCTGTGATAAAAGTAAAATGCTTTTAAAAATTATTTTGAAAGCTGCTACATTTCTGAAATATGCTATAATAGTATCAACTTCTGACAATGGAGCTGACATATTTCAGCTCAAAGTACACACATACAGATGTTATTTTAAAAACAATAATTCAGCAATTACCCATGATGTGATCATATTCCTGACTTTATTGAGTGGCAGTGCTTGAGAGGAAATGTTGGATTGTAATTGATGATATCAATATGAAGTTTCATACAATAAAAATGAAGGCAGGGAACAAAGGCAACATATAATTGTTTGACAATATTTAAAAGCAATGTCCAGTTGTGGTGAGATTCTCCTGCCCATTTTAGGTAGAGTTTTGTAGTGTGTTGTTTGCTTAGATTAGAGTTTATTTCAGCATTTGAAAAACATTGCCTATTTTTGTTCTTAACCATCATCATAATACATCTGTGATTATTTGATTTGATAGATGGTAGGATATTTTTTGTGGGACTCAGTTTCATTTAAACAAGCTGTCTTCCATGTAACATATGCTTTTGCTAGTGGATCAAAATAGTTATTAATAAAAATTAATACATTGTGTTTATTCATCTATTTCATTGGAAACAATTGATAATCTTTCTTCATTACAAGACAAAATGAGTTCTAATGATTGAACTAAAAAATTGAGACAAATTTAAGGAGTGAAAGGAATTATTATCCTTGACTAAATGCAGGTAGTGATGTAATTTCTTTGTACATTGATGCGAATATCATTACTGAGTTATGTTTTTATTTTTATGTAATTTTAGGATTCATGTGCATGTCCTGTAAGCAACTTTTCAAGAGGGAAGTTGTCTTGAATATGAGTGGGTTAAATGGAAATTTCCCATATGGATATCACATAGACAAGCACCTCCCAAAGTGTGATCTGTGGACCTTCATTGTCTTCATCACCTGGGAGCTTGTTAGAAATTCAGAATTGTGCTGAACCAGAATCTCTTTGTTGGCGAGGAGCTCAGGAATTTGTTTTAACAAGCTCTTTTTTTGTGTGATTCAATGAATGTTGAAGTTTGAGGACCATTGATCCACACACATTATACATTTCAGTGCTGGTGTCAGGTATTAAGAGCTGACTCAGACTCTGTATTCAACAACCATCATAAGATCTGGGTTTTACACTTCTCCCATGGACACTTACCTGAATAAATAATCAGATTCCTTTAGGGAAGAACTGGTTAATTACTACCGTTGTGTCGCTCGACTCCTTCCTCATGGGGTCCTGCTCATTCCTTCGGTAGATGGTTGAGTCAATGAGCTGGCTAGGGATTGTGATACTCCATTGGGGCAACTTTATTTATAGAGTTTTAAGTTTTTGAACCATCACTACAATACAGTTTTAGAACATTTACATTACCCCCTCCCCTTAACTTCTCTCTAGGCTATCTGAAATCAATCCTGTTTCCCACCTTTATTTCCAGCAAACCTCTGATCTGCTCTCTGTCTCTATACATTTGTCTTTTTCTTGAACATTTCATATGAATGGAATCATACAATGTGTATCTTTCGCATTTGGTTTCTTTCAGGTATTTGAGGTTCAGCCATTTTGTAGCAAATACCAATATTTTGTTCCTTTTTCTTGCTGAATAGTATTTCATTGTATGAGGATCACATTTAATTTATCCATTCTCAGGTCGATGGATGTTGGAGTGTTTACAATTTCAGAATATTATGAATAATGCTGCTAGGAACATTTGAGTACAAATCTTTGTGTGGACATACTTCCAGGTCTTGTGGGTAGATACCTCAGAGTGGAATTCCTGCTCATACTGTTACCAGTGGAAGGTGTCCAGGTTCTTGGCATTTTGAACAAAGAATTGGACAAAACACACAAAAAAAGCAAGGAAAGAATGAAGCAACAAAAGCAGAGATTTATTGAAAACAAAAGTGCATTCCACAGGGTGGGAGACGGCTTGAGCAAGCGGCTCAAGAGCACTGGTTACAGAATTGTCTAGGGTTTAAATACCCTTTAGAGATTTCCCATTGGTTACTTGGTGTATGTAAATGAAGAAGATGAAGTGAAGTTACAAAGTTATTTACTTGGTGTGTGTCCTATGCAAATGAAGAGGATGTTTCCTGCCATAGCTGAAGTGAAGTTACAAAGTTCTTTATTAATACTTGGGTTTAGAAGGTTGGTGTTTCTCAGTTTAATTTAGTTCTAGGAATTCTTTAGGTTCCCTGTCTGCAGAGCTTATTTCCTGCCTCAATATCACTTCTTATCATTGCTGTTGATTACCTGAAATAATCAATACATTTTAAAAATATTACTTCAAATGTACAATTTGGCTGAGAAAAGTTTTTTATATATCACTTTACTCAGATCATGTCAGACAATTACCAAAGATTTTCTGACTGTACAATACTGGTAGATTCATCAGTTTTCAAAGAATTTTATTGACTATGATTCTCTGAATAATAATTGATCCTTAACTTACTTTCTGTTTGTAGCTGCAATTCCAAAATAGACTCTTATTTGACAGAGGCACCTTATCAGTCATTTTGCTTGCTTTGTCCCCAGTCACTGCTTTTGCATTTATTTTCCTGTAGGATTATATGTGTTTCATCAATTATTTTACAGCAACATAGGGAAGGTTTCTCCAGCTTTTGTATTCTTATCCGTATTACACACAATGTTAGTTCCTAGGATGCCTGAATATTCTTCTACTTTGCCTCAGAAATTTTAATAAGTTTCTCATAATGTTCTTTGTGTGTGTCAAATGACACCAGTATTTTGAGACACAACCTACAATGAAATAGGTTCACTCTCAGCTGGCAGTTAAATTGCAAATTTCAAACTATTTTTGTCATTTTTGTGTACTGTTATTTTTGTTGAAGCTTGCATTTTATAACATAAACAGATGATTCAGTCATTAATTAAGTTTTGCCACGATCAACACTAGCGCTCATATTTGTTATAAATATCTTCTATTATGTCCAGAAAGTTTTTAAACCTCTTAATCATAATAAAATCCTTTTTTTTTTAAAAAAAAGAGTTCTTCAAAACCACAATGCAATACCAGCTCACACCAGTCAGAATTGCTATTATTAAAAAGTCAAAAAATAACAAATTCTGGCAAGGTTGCAGAGAAAAAGGAATGCTTATACACTGTTGGTAGGAGTGTAAATTAATTCAACCATTGTAAAAGACAGTGTGGAAATTCCTCAAAGGCCCGAAAACAGAAATACCATTTCACCTAGCAATCTCATTAGTGGGCATATCCCCAAAGGAATATAAATTGTTCTGCTGTAAAGACACATGCATGTGTATGTTCATTGCAGCACTATTCACAATAGCAAAGACATAGAATCAACCTAAGTGCTGATCAGTGGTAGACTGGATAAAGAAAATGTGGTATAAATACCCCATAGAATACTATGCAGCCATCAGAAAGAACAGTCGTGTCCTTTGCAGGAATGTGGATGGAGCTGGAGGCCACATTTAGCAAACTAACACAGGAACAGAAAACCAAACACCATATATTATCACTTATAAGTCGGAGCTAAATGACAAGAATGCAGGGACACAGAGAGGAGAACAACACACACTGGGGCCTATAGGAGGGTGGAGGGTGAAGAGTGGGAGGAGAGAGAGGATCAGGAAAAATAACTAATGGGTACTTGGCTTAATACCTGGGTTGCAAAATAATCTGTACAACAAACCCCCTATGACACAAGTTTACCTATATAACAAACTTCCACGTGTACCCCTGAACTTAAAAGTTAAATTTAAAAAAGTCCAATCTGGTTTGTAGTTCATGATAATATATATGTACATTTGACTTCTAGAAGTGCTGAATTGATATATCACTAAGAAATACATGATGATGAGACTGAAAATTCAATATATGAGAAAATATAGTGGTCATTTGTATACTCACAGTATCCTTACCTCCAAGGCAGACATTTTAATTGTTGACACTTTGATCCATTCATGGGTCAGCATAAGTAACCAGACTTAGTCCATGGCATTACGTATTTTGGCCTTACGGCAAGTAATACCATTTATAAATGATACAACCTCGCCAGTATCTGTTATTTTAAATTTTTAATAGTAGCCATTCTGACTGGTATAAGATGGTATAACATTGTGGTTTTGAAGGACTCTTTTTTTTAAAAAAAATGATCCTTCTGTTTTTTTTTTTTTTTTTTTTTTTTTTGAGACGGAGTCTCGTTCTGTCCTCTAGGCTGGAGGAGTGCAGTGGCACAATCTCGGCTCACTATGTCCTCTGCAAGTCTCCTGCCTCAGCCTCCCAAATAGTTGGGATTACAGACGCCTGCCACCATGCCTGGCTAATTTTTTTTTTATTTTTTATTTTTTGTAGAGATGGAGTTTCACCATATTGGCCAGGCTGGTCTTGAACTCTTGATCTCAAGTCACCTGCCTGCCTCAGCCTCCCAAAGTGCTGGGATTACAGGTGTAAGCCACTATTTTAAAATTATGGTTAAGAGGTTTAAAAATATTCCTAGACATAATAGAAGAGATTTCTAACAAATAAGAGCACTCGTGTTGATAGCTGTAAAGCTTTATTAATGACTGAATCACCTGTTAGTGTTACGTGAACCCGGAAGGTGGAGCTTGCACTGAGCCGAGATCGTGCCATTGCACTCCAGCTTGGGCGACAGAGCGAGACTCTGTCTCAAAAAAAAAAAATAAAATAAAAATAATGTTTATTCTGCTAGTTTGTTTCCTGATCGATGTTAAAAATATTGGCTAGGCACAGTGGCTCATGCCTGTAACCCCAGCACTTTGGGACACCAATGTGGGTGGGCCACTTGAGCCCAGGAGATTGAGACCAGCTTGGGCAACATGGTGAAACACCATCTCTACAAAAAATACAAAAAAAAAAAAAAAAAGTAGCCAAGCTTGGTGGTATGCACCTGTGGTCCCAGCTACTTGGGAGGCTGAGGAGGGAGGATCACTTGAACCTGGGAAGTTGGGGCTGCAGTGAGCTGAGATCCTGCCATTGTACTCCAACCTGGGTGACAAAGCAAGACACTGTCTTAAAAAAAAAAAAAAAAAAAGTAACTGTTAAAATGTTAAAACTATATAGCTAGTAAAATGTTCAAATGTTAACCTAAAGTTGTGTCGAGGACTAGCAGTGGTATATGGGGTGTGCTTGGGAAATGCTGCTCTAACCTATAACTTCAGGACCATGAGTCACCTAAATAAACCCACTATCTTCACATCATCTCACCACTCACATTGTGCCAATAGAAGATATAAACTGGGCTGGGCACGGTGGCTCACTCCTGTAATCCCAGCACTTTGGGAGGCCGAGGTGGGTGGATCACGAGGTCAGGAGTTCAAGACCAGCCTGACCAACATGGTGAAACCCGTCTCTACTAAAAATACAAAAATTAGCCAGACGTGGTGGCATGCGCCTGTAATCCCAGTTACTCAGGAGGCTGAGGCAGGAGAATTGCTTGATCCAGGGAGGTGGAGATTTCAGTGAGCCAAGATCGTGCCATTGCACTCCAGCCTGGGCAACAGAGCAAGATTCCATCTCAAAAAAAAAAAAAAAAAAGATATAAACTGTTGGCCGGGCCAGGTGACTCATGCCTGTAATCCCAGCATTTTGGGAGGCTGGGGCAGGTGGATCACTTGAGCCCAAGAGTTCAAGACCAGCCTGGGCAACATGGTGAAACCCCATCTCTATAAAAATTAGCCAAACGTGATGGTACATAAGTGTAGTCCCAGCTCCTCGGGAGGCTTAGGCAGGAGGATCACTCGAGTCCAGGAGGTTGAGGCTGCAGTGAGCTGTGATTGCACTACTGCACTCCAACTTGAGTGGCAGAGTGAGACCCTGTCTCAATAAAAAAAAAAAAAAAAAAAACATAAACTGTCATGAAGAATCTATCACTATTCTTAATTCTTGCTTCTGAATCTAACTTTTTAAAAAATTACCAATAGTTGGAATGATTACCAATAGTTGGAATGATTCATTTATTACCAATAAATGAAAGAGGCAAAGAAAAATTGGAATAAAACCCTTTTCCACTCTCTCCTCCATGTTCATCTAACTGTGGAGCAATCAGGGTGTTAAAAGAAAATGTCACTAGAGAAAGCTGGATTCCAATCCAGGTTTTTCAGTTTAGAGCTCTTAAGTAGTTTCACTGTATGAAAATAATTATATCTGTCCAGAAGGATTCTGTGAGGTTGTTTTTTTTTTTGGGCGGGGGGATGGAGTCTCGCTCTGTTGCCCAGACTGGAGTGCAGTGGGGCGATCTCGGCTCACTGCAAGCTCCGCCTCCCGGGTTCACGCCATTCTCCTGCCTCAGCCTCCCGAGTAGCTGGGACTACAGGCACCCGCCACCACTCCTGGCTAATTGTTCGTATTTTTAGTAGAGATGGGGTTTCACCATGTTAGCCAGGATGGTCTCGATCTCCTGACCTCGTGATCCACCCACCTCAGCCTCCCAAAGTGCTGGGATTATAGGCATGAGCCACTGTGCCTGGCTGAGGTTTTAAGATATCAAATGTAGCATGCCTGGCATAGGGCCTGGTGCATAATAGATATTCAAAATATTACAGGTACTTTTATTTTTATTTTTAATTTAGAGTCAGGGTCTCTCTCTGCTACCCAGGTTGAAGTCCAATGACCTGATGATCACAGTTCACTGTAACCTCAGACTCCTGGGCTCAAGCAATCCTCCCACCTCAGCCTCTTGAGTAGCTAGGACTACAAGCATGTTCCACCACACCCAGTTAATTTTTATTTTATTTTATTTTTTTGTAGAGACAAGATCTTGCTATGTTATCCCAGGGTGGTCTCGAACTCCTGGCCTCAAGCAATCCTCCTGCCTTGGCCTCCCAAAGTGCTGGAATTACAGGTAGTTTTAATTCTTTTTTTTTTTTTTTTTTTTTGTTATGCTGGTTGAGCTAAGAATATCCCCCCATATACTTTGTGTGCTACTGTAGAAACTAAGTTACATTATAAAATATTTTCCAAATTGCTTATTAAATATGAACAACATTTTCTTTGAAAATTCCAAAGGCATCAACAAATCCAGGGAGGATAAAGAATGGAAAAATTTAAATATTTCTAAAATATAGTACTTTTGTCACAGTGAGAATAGTTTAATAATGTGTTCAAAATGTTGGATGTTTTGAGATCTTCAGATGAAAGGCACTGCGGAAATAAGGTGTCATTACAGTTCATTTGAGTATGCCTTACCAAACAAATTTTTTAAAATTATGGAATCAAAACATGTAGCTCACCCTTCCTATCATATTATCCCTTAAAACGTGCAGAAAATCTCTAAATTATTAGTGAACTTGAGTAACAATATATAAAATTATGATCCCAAAAATGAAAACACAGTATTGTATCCCTTAAATCATGAACTGGTAATTAAATAATATGTATGCATTTATTTATTTATTTTTGAGACAGAGTCTTGCTCTGTCTCCCAGGCTGGAGTGCAGTGGCATAATCTTGGCTCACTGCAACCTCCGCCCCCTGGGTTCAAGCAATTTTCGTGCCTCAGCCTCCCAAGTACCTGAGATTGCAGGCATGTGCCACCATGCCCAGCTAATTTTTTAAAAATATATTTAGTAGAGACGGGGTTTCGCCATGTTGGCCAGGCTGGTCTCAAGCTCCTGACCTCAAGTGATACACCTGCCTCGGCCTCCCAAAGTGCTGGGATTATAGGCGTGAGCCACCACGCCTGGCCTAAATAATATTTTATAGAGAGGAAAAGGTGAAAGCTGTTCGGACAAATTAATATTTAAAGGAAAGACTTCTCAACATAGAATATGTAAAGCTAAGATCTCATCTTAAATATTGTCATCACTTTCATTAGTTTCCTCTCCAAGAAAAAAGACTCAGAAGTTTATTTGTGCTGAGCATTTAGGAATGAATTTTAATACCATGTGGTTTAGTTTGGTGATTTTTTTTTTTTTTGGAGAGACAGACTACCTGGAATGATGTGGTTTTTCTCAATTCATTCCTGTTTTTCCTTCCATGTTCATGTATTTTCATTCATCACAAGTATTATGGGATGAACCCACATCAAAGGACCTTGACCATAAAATGTTAAGAATACAAGAAAACCAATGAAAAACCTTAACACCATTCAAAGACTTCTGTCTCTTACAGGCACTGATGACATGTAGTAACACAAAAGAATGTGGTCACCCATCTGGAATAAGTGAGTAAGTCAAGTAAACTTGTATTCGATTCAGGTCATGTGTTGTTTGGCTGGGCTATTCAACACTACTGTAAACCCAGAAATGGATTTACCAAACACATTTATTTTCTTTTAGATTGTTTACAAAATCTTTCTAAGTAATTTTGAAACTTAAAATGTATATTTCTTATTATAAAAGCAACATGTGTTCACTGCACAAAAGCTAGACAACAGGAGAAAAAACATATTTTGTATTCTGTTTAACATTTTTGTTTAAATCCTAATCTGTCCAAAAACATTCTCATCTCTCTTTCTATGAACATTAACTCTTATGAATAAACACAATATTTTTTATTATTGGGATCATCATTTTGCATATGCTATTCAAAACTTGCTGACATAAGAAACAAGAAACAAATAAGAACATACAAATAAACAAAACCCCACCAGTAACCCTGCCATTAGGTATAATCACTATTAACTTGTTGGATGTCTATTTTTCCAGAATTTTCTCAATTTGCAAATCATTGTCAGAAGCAATAGGTCTTAAATTGTTTTATTTGTAATCCAAAAATACATTGGCTCTGTGCATTCTGAAGGTATACATTGTTCTATCTTCTACTCTACATGCTGCTAAGAACTATTGGAAAGTCACTTTTAATAAGTTCATAGTTGGCAGTGGGCAGGGCCTTGCTGAGGAACCCCAGCTGGGCACCTGCTGCGGGTTCATCTACACGTTCCCTCAACTGCCTCCTTTCAACCTTGTCCACCCATTGCGGTCTCTGGTGCCATGGTGGTGGTTCCTGTTCCTGCTGCAGCTCTCTCCCCTTCTTCCCTCTCCACCAGATCACAGAGGTCACTCATCATGGTTTTACCCAGTGCGGCTGCCAGGCTCTTGGGAAGCAACAGTGCATCTTGTCTTGTTCTTGCTGCCTGGCATGCCAGTGCTTCCTCCAAGAATTTGAAAGACTTATTGGCTGACCTGATACTTAAGGAGCAGGCCAGAATGAAGACCTTCAGGCAGCGACATGGCAAGAAGGTGGTGGGCCAAATCGCTGCAGACACAATGTATGGCGGCATGAAATGCATTAAGGGACTGGTGTATAAAACATCCGTTCTTGATCCTCATGAGGGTTTCTGTTTCCAAGGCTTTAGTATCCCTGAATACCAAAAACTGCTACCCAAGGCTAAGGGTGGGGAAGGACCCCTACCCAGGGGACTTATTTTGGCTGCTGGTAACTAGACAGACCCCAAGAGAGGAACAGGTATCTTGGCTCTGTCTACTAAAAATACAAAAATTAGCCAGACGTGGTGGCTTGCGCCTGTAATCCCAGTTACTCAGGAGGCTGAGGCAGGAGAATTGCTTGATTCCGGGAGGTGGAGATTGCAGTGAGCTGAGATCATGCCATTGCACTCCAGCCTGGGCAACAGAGCAAGACTCCATCTCAAAAAAAAAAAAAAAAAAAAAAAAAGATATAAACTGTTGGCCGGGCCAGGTGACTCATGCCTATAATCCCAGCATTTTGGGAGGCTGGGGCAGGTGGATCACTTGAGCCCAAGAGTTCAAGACCAGCCTGGGCAACATGGTGAAACCCCATCTCTATAAAAATTAGCCAAACGTGATTGATGGTACATAAGTGTAGTCCCAGCTCCTCGGGAGGCTTAGGAGAGAGATAGTGGGCAAAGAGGGCAGCTCTACCTTCCCATGTGGTCACCATGCTGGACAACGTTCCCACCAATCTATACCCATGTTTGAGCTCAGTGAAGCCATGGCAGCCCTAAACAACTTTCCCTGAGCACATCCAGAGGGTGCCAGCCAAACCAAGGACTGGGAGTTGATTTATGAAGACCATGTATATCTAATCACAAAGCTACCTTGTGTTGCAGAAAAGGTCTACCGAAATCTCTACTGAGAGGGCAGCGGTATTGGGGGTCACTACTCTAAGCTGGACTGGTCCCACAGTTTCACCAACATGTTAGGCTATACTGATGCTCAGTTCACTGAGCTCATGCACCTGTAGCTTACCATCCACAGGGACCATGAGCACAGCAATGTAAGTGCTTATAGCAGCCACTTGGCGGGCAGTGCCCTTTCAGACCCTTCCCTGTCCTTTGCAGCAGCCATGAACGGGCTGGCAGGTCCTCTATATGGACCGGCAAATCAGGAAGTGCTTTTCTGGCTAACACAACTACAGAAGGAAGTTGGCAAGGATGTGTCAGATGAGAAATTACGAGACTACTTTCAACTCGAGATGGGTTGTTCCAGGCTATGGCCTTGCAGTGTTAAGGAAGACTGAGCCACAATGTACCTGTCAGCAAGAGTTTGCTCTGAAACACCGCATAATGATCCCATGTTTAAGTTGGTTGCTCAGCTGTACAAGATTGTGCCCAATATCCTCTGAGATTAGGGTAAGGCCAAGAATCCTGGGCCCAAAGTAGACGCTCATGGTGGGGTGCTCTCCAGTACTATAGCATGACGGAGATACATTGCTATGCGGTCCTGTTTGGGGCATCACAGGCATTGGGTGTACTGGCACAGCTCATATGGAGCTTTCCTCTAGAAAGACCCAAATCCATGAGCACAGGTGGTCTGATGAAGTCTGTGGACTCTATGTCAGGATAAAACTGGATACTGGGGGAAACTGACTATCAGAAAGTGAGGAAGCCTTAAAAAATGTATATTGTTGTTTCAGGGGGCCTTTAAAGACTTAAGATTAAATTATATCTGAGGCACTGATAATATGTTTGAGGTTAAAATATTAATTCAGAGTTTAAAAAATGAAAAATGATCCCTTCTTCCCTAACCAGTACCCTCCCCCTGCCTGGTATGAGTTGCCCATCAACTGTAGGATGACCAGAACTAATGCATGTGCTGTGGTTTAGGTTTGGTCCCTCTCTGTCTCTAGAGTGAGAATGTGGCTCCTCTTTCTCTGGATCAAAGCCAGTTGCAGAGAATCTACAGTCACTTTGGAGCTTTTGCTTCTTCTCTGTCAACCCTCAACAAGCCAGCTAACCAAGACTCTGCCCCTTCTGTTTCCATAGGAATCACATTGGATAGTCAGCAGTACCAAGCCCCTTGGCACTCTCTTGTGCATACAAACACCTCCTAGAAAGACCTTTTGGTTAGCCAGACAGGCATGCTTTGGCAAATTTTTAAGATACCAAGTGACCATAAAGGCATGGCATTTGTGGTGACTGGCACCCAACGTTAGATTCTATTTCGATTTTTAAAACTGTCCAATTAAAATTAAGGCCTGGGAGTGTTCTGTTTCCCATTACTTTAATACTCACCTCCTCCCAGACTTTCCATACCTGTTGTATCCCAAGCTGAGGATGTTCCGGACCTCCTACTCTTGGTCTCTACTAGAAACCTCTCAAGAGATCTGTGGTCCCAGTGATTGGGTTTTGTCAGTGCTTAATATGAACTAAGGTTTTATACTTCCACAGAACACAAGCCACTACCCTCTGACTTTCCCTTACCCTTCTACTATGTTGTGGGGCATAGAACAGGGACTCAGGAATGACCAGCATGGTATTTTCAGAGTCTGGTCCCTGGGGTATTAGCACCTCTTTTTGAACAGGGAACTGATTCAGGATTGGACATGATCTCCTCTGATTATCATGTCCTGGGGCTGAGGGCATTAAAAATAGTAAGCCTCCCTCCTCATCTGCTGCCTCAAGAAAATGCCCCCTTGTTTATCAACATCCTTTTCCTGTACCTTCCCCAAGAGCTCACAGTACAATGTTTGTTTCAGAGGCCCCCTTTGCACAAGTTTTCAGCAACTCGGAATGCTCTGCTGCCTTTGAGGTAGGCTTGAGATACACTCCTGCTGTGCCCCCTTCTTCCCTCCAAACTCCTGCCTTTGTTTGTGTGGATCCCCAATCCCAGAACCACGGTGTTCAGTTGGACACACGTAAATCCCTCATAAATCCCTGGGTAACCATCAAGTCATGATGCAGACTTCAGGCTGTTCTGTATAAAATGCAAAATAAACATCTTTATTAACAACAGCAAAAAGTTCACAGTTAAGTGGAGGAATCAGACAAGCATATCACTGTTGTCATTGACACCATATGCTGTAGGGAACTGAGGAGTGGCACCTACTGAGCCTAGAGGAATCTGAGGAGCCTTCACAGAGGAAGTGATATTAGAGTCTTGAATAAGGAATAGAGTGTTCATCATTCAGGCAAGGCAGGGGAGGCCTTTGCAAAGAATGTGCAGGGCTGGGAGAGAATGTAAAATAGTCAGCCCCGAGTAAGTTAATATGGTGTATGATAGTGAAAAATAAATCTTGAAAGACAGAGACCTGACTGACCGTGCAAAGACCTAATGTCCAGATAGGAAGCCTGGACTTCATCTGGTAGGTCATAGGAATCTATTTAAAGAATGTATATGTGTGTGGGTGGAGCGGGGGCTTCTACAAGAAATACACAAGTAATCTTTGGATAGTGCCTTCGGTTTAGTTTCTGAAGACAGCCCAAAATGGGGATTGAGTGAGCACAAAAGGCTGAGTGTAGCTGTGGACACAACAGGACACGTGCTTCCGTCTCACCCGTGGGGAAGCACTGGAGCACAAATTGCACCACAGGGTTAATACCATCCCAAGGCATGGGGTTGCCCTACCTGGGTCGATTAGTCCTTGGCCCAGGGTTTGATGAGAAGGGAAAGAGGTAGAGCTTCCTGTGCTAGCACTGGCCAAGAGCAATTCTCAGGAGAAGGGGGCATCCAGCAGTACTCACAGCTCCCATCACAGTATGAGTGCAGAAGCAGGTAAAGAGGAACTGAGCAGAGCACCAGCAATGCATCCATTGCAGAGAGCTTTAACTCAACAGCACAAATGTATTCTCAATGAACATTTCTGGCTCTTCCTCTGAAAGTTTGAAACTCTGGTACGTCTACATCCATCAGATGAGGAGAGTCTTGTGGTGTTGACAACCAACGAATCATCCCACATTGACAGAGTGGGTAGACCCAGAATGTGCTCTTCTGGGTCATAAGGGAGAATTTTCTATCTACAGGGAGAGCCTTGGGGTTGAGGAAATCATATTTCAATGTGTAAAAACATTAAGTAACAGTAGAAAAGTTAAAGATGTTTATGAGGCAGCAGTACAGCAGCTCTCAAAGAAATAGAAGACAATTGTCACATGAATGGCTGTGTCTTCAGTTGGACTAGAGTCACTCCTTTGCTCTTTTGAAACACTTTCTCTCTGATACTTTCAAGATACTTGAGAAGTGACATCAGTTTCACTGCCATTAGCTTACCTGAATTGTATACACAACATGGGCATGGAAGCAATGCTGCCTGCCTCTCAATATGATGTGTACATTCATTCATTCATTCATTCATTCAACAAATACTATGTGGTATGCAGTGCCCCAGGTGAGAGCAATATCACAAAGAACAGCGCAATATCCCTGAGGTTGGGAAGCTTACATTTTAGATTTGCAGAGGCATACAGGCTATATATAAGTAATTAAGTAAGAATGAATGTCAGCTTGTGATAGGTATAAGGTAAAAAATAAAGCAGGTGAGCTGGGCATGTGGGTGGGTGGTTCATGCTGTAATCCCAGCACTTTCGGAGGCTGAGGTGGGAGGATTGCCTGAACTCAGGAGTTTGAGACCAGCCTGGGCAACATAGTAAGACCCTACCTCAACAACAACAACAAAAATAGCCAGGCATGGTGATTCATGCCTATTGTCCCAGCTACTTGGGAAGCTGAGGTGGGAGGATTGCTTGAGCCCAGGAGTTTGAGACTGCAGTGAGCCATGATCGCACCACTGTACTCCAGCCTGGGTGACAGTGAGACCCTGTCATAAATAAATAAATAAAGCAGGATAAAGTGGGTAGAAAGCACCAGAGTGCCAGGGGGTTGATGTTGATTTCTATTTTATTTAGAGTAATCTGAGAAGGCTTCACTTATAATTTGGCTTGAAGAAAACATGAGAGCAAGTCATGCAATGTTCAAGTAAGAGTGCAGCAGTCAGAAGAAAAAGCTATGCAAGGGCCCTAAGGTTGAAAGTGTTCTTAGTGTGTTTGAGAAACATCAAGGAATGTGCAAAAGGCAGAGTGATAGAAGATGAGATCAGAGAGGTGAGAGGTGGGGAGAGGTGTCACATGTGTCCCTGGAGGCCATTGTAGGGCTTTTGCCTTTTATTCTGAATGAGGTAGGAAGCCTTTGTAGTGTCTTGAGCAGAGACATGATATGATCTGGTTTATGATTTAAAAGACCCAGTTGGGTGCATTCAGGACTGGCTACAGTTTGAAGGACCTGGTGAGAAATGAAAGTGTGAGGCTATTTGTTCAAAAATTATCAAGAATTTCAAGATGGCAACAGCACAGCATTAAACCGAGCACTGGGTCCTTGTGAGTGAGGGGCCCTGTGTGACTGCATGGGTCACATGCCTATGATGCTGGCCCTGGATATATTGAGTATAGGCTGCCAGGAGTGAAGGGCAGAGGCAGTGAGACCTGTAAAAAGTCAGTGCAAACATCCAGTGGTGGGTGAAAGTATAGACATAACAGTGGAAGTGGTGAGGAGGAGGCACACACTGTTGTTGTTGTTTTTATATATTTTTTTGAAGGTAGAGCTGATAGCATTTGCTAATGGATTGGTTGAAATTTATTGAGACAGAAAAGAGGAGGAGCAGGTCTTTAGTGTAAAGCAGAAGTTCATAGTTGGACTTTAATAAATGTGAAGTCATTTGAAAGCAAGGGGAAGATGACATTTAAGCAGTTGGATGTATGATTCTGGAATTGAGGAAAGAGATCCAGATTGCAGATCCAAATTTGGGAGTCTCATCTCCATAAAGAAAGCATTTAAGATCGCAAAAACAGATAAGATGGGACAGATAGGAAAAAAATGGGGAAAGAAGAAAAGAGAAGATAAGGAACAGATATATAAATGAGAAGAGCAAAGTTAGGGTATAAGACACTCTACTTAGAGATCGGAGACATTGGGAGGAACAAACAAAAGAGGACTAGAACTGTGAATGAGGAGAGATGATCCAGAGGCCACATGAGAAAAATGTGTCCAGAAGAAAGTGTTAATCATGTCATGTGACCCAGTAGCTGAGGACTGAGGATCAACCATTGAATTTAGCTTCATAAAGGTTGTTTGTGCTCCTGGTAGGAACTGCTTTGGTTTAACAGTGAAAATAAAAACTTCTGTAAAGTGCAAACCGTTTAGAATGAAGGGAGAGGTAATGAAAGATAGCAAACACATGCAACTCTCCAAGAGTTTTGAAAAAAGGGAAACAGAAGAATGAGTGGTGACTGGAGGGAAATATGGGGTTATGTGATCGTTTTTTGTTTTGTTTTTAAATCGTGAGAAATAAGCATGTTTTATTCCCTCTAAAAAGTATTTAGAGGGAATTATGTAGTAGAGAAGGAAAATTTGATGATGGAGAAACAAAAGGGACAATTGCTAGAGTGATGTCCTGAATAGTAGAGAAAGGATGGCGACCAGGGCCCAAGGGAAGTAGGTGGCTTTGCACAGAAGCAAAGACAGTTCATTTATATTAATGGAGTTGCGGGGAGAGAGCAGAGTTATGGGTCCAGATGCAGGAAGTGGGTAGATGTTATGTTGGGAGGGTATAGGAATTCTATTCGGATTAATTCTCATTTCTTCACAACAGAGGAAGTAAATTCAACAAGAGAAATCGAGGATAAGGAACATGGTGTTGCAGTTCAAACCAGTTCCAGCCAAAATGGACTCTAGTCACAAACAAATAGTCATAACAATCCAAATCGGTGGCTGAATAGAGTTCTGAGGTTTTGAGAAAGAGGTAAAGTTATGAAATAGTTGTCTAGGAGCAGGCAAAAAAGTGGATTAGAGAAATAAGAATTGCTACTTAGCACTAAGGGGCCACTTGAGATTAGAGGTGTTACATGAAGAGTGAGATTTGAACTGAGTTTTAAAGAATGTTAAGAACTTGGATGGAGAGACAAGGGAGAGAACTTTAGACAAAGATGATCTGTAGACCCAAGGCCTGACATTCTCATCATTATTGTTTGCCTTAGTTTGTGTATCCTCTACAAGCCCAAGGCGAGCATTTATTTGGAAGAGGATTTCAGGAAACACAAGTGAGGAAGTGAGTGAAAGAGAGGTGGGGTAATTAAAAAGCCAGTAAAGGCTTTGTTAAGCTGGCCACCACTGTGTTCAAATGGAGCTCATTCTCACTGGGGATTCTCTGAGAAAGTTGAACCATGCCCCAGAATTATTCCACCAGCAGGGAGGGAGAGGCAGAGGCATTCATCCACCAGCTATCACATACTCCTTCCATGGGTTGAGGGGTGTATCCCCAGTATTTTAATTTGTTCATGCTTGTGGCCAGCAGCTCTTGAGGCACAAGAGAAAGCCTGCAGAAAGAAAGCTTCAGCATGGGAAAAACTGTCTTGATTGCTCTGTCACCTCACCAAAGCAATTTCTCCCTCAGTCTTCCCCAGTTCAATAAATGGCACCACAATGTAGTCAGTAGCAGGAGCCAAAACTTAGCAGTCATTTATTCACCCTTTACATTTATCAAGGACTTTTACCATGCCTAGCACTCATTCAGGTGCTGGGTGCTAGCGAGCCCTCTATGCTGAACTCCTGTAACATCCCAAATCAGTCCTCTTCTCTCCAAATCCCTTTGTATATCTATAATTTGCAACGAGGTTGGCCATTTAAAATTGTTGCTAAAGTGAGACGAAGGGGCTGAGTCTTTGTAATCCTCATTGAGCTACTACCATGCTCCATTCCCATGTCTTTTCCCCGTATGTTTTTGTCTCTGATCTTCCAGACCCCTGTCCAACTAGCCAAATCATTCACCTTGCATATGAGTCTATGTATATACCTGGATTAAGCCACTTCTCCTTCTACACCCTACCTAGATGACCAAGTGCACTGTTTAAAGCTATCCCCAGTGGGAGGATTTTTCTCTCACTTCTATCTTTCAAGGCACTGTGGGTTGAAGTGTATACCCTCAATGATATGTTGAAATCCTTACCCTTGGTACCTATGAATGTGATCTTATTTGGAAATAGGGCCTTTGCAGATACAATTATTAATATGAGTTCATACTGGATAAGAGTAGCCCTAATTCCAGTGTCAAAGCTTTTTTATTTTATTTTTGTGTTTTTTAGTAGAGACAGGGTTTCACCATATTAGCCAGGATGGTCTCGATCTCATGACATTGTGATCCGCCCACCTCGGCCTCCCAAAGTGCTGGGATTACAGGCATGAGCCACCACGCCCGGCCCAAAGCTTCTTACAAATAGAAATTTTGGAGACACAGAGAAAGGGAAATAAGGCCATGTGGTGGAGGCAGACATTGGAGTTATGCAGCCACAAGCCAAGGAAGGCCAAGAATTGCCAACCACTACCAGAAGCTAGAAGTGGCAAGGAAGCATTCTTCCCTAGAGCCCTTGGAGAGATCATAGCCCTTCCAACGTCTTACCTTAGGACTTCTAGCTTCCAGAAATGTGAGAGAATAAATTTCTGCTGTTTTAAGCCCCTTGGCTCATGATGTTTATTATGAAAGCCCTAGGGAGCTAATACCCTGGCTCACCCTTGAGTGGACTGTGGTATAACAGCAGTCCATTCTCAGCTTGCATGCACTTTTGAGACCTCCACCAGTGAAGCGACGCTGTTCTTCCCCTTTATTGTTGGTCAGAAGGGATCCCCAGCGCTTATGAGGTGGCGCAGGTGTGAACTGGGAAAGTGTTGTTAATGCAATAGTGGCAAATGGCATGGAAATCTGGGCAGTACACTGGCACAGTGTGTTTTTTAATGCCCTCTGGCCCTGTTCACGACTGATTATAACTGATCCTATTCTCACCCCACAATGAACTGCAGCTGTGCCACCTTACCTTGTGATGTGACGAATCTGACAGGATGCACCTCGTGATGGTCAGCTCTCACCCACGGTCACTTGATGTCCTATGGTCGGAAGCCTTTTCACTACCGGGGTTCAGTAGCTCTAGTAAACCAGGGAACACCAACATGTTTCTCAAATGGTGTATACTTGTTTGCTGCGGATGGCATGGTCTTGCTGCAGACTGTAGGAGCTCTATGTTATGATTCTTCTACCGTGGCTTCCCTAAATTCCACGTGTTATCTTTTCACAGCACAGATACCTTTAGTAACCTAGACTCTGCTAGATCATATGGCCCAAGACGCCAGTGTGATTGCACTGCAGTCTTGACCTGCTGCAGATGCTTTCCCACTCTAAGTCCCGCTCAAAGCTGATAGCCTTCCTCTTTGCCTGGTGAATGGGTTAGAGCTGTATTTCCAAGTGTGGAAAATGCTGCTCCAGATCCCAGAGACACGTAGCAAGCTCTATGCTTCCTTCCTAGTGCGGAAGTGGTGACATGCAGTAATGTGTCCTTTGCTTTTAAATGGATGTTCTGGTGTGCCTCAAGCTTTATTCTTTAGAATCTTGCTCCTCAGACTTGGCCCCTAAAATCTTTACTGTTGTGGCTGGGTCATTATGGTAGATATTTGCTGTGATCCTACTTAATAGGAACCCAACTTATCTTTCAATCAATGGGCTTCAGGTCTAAGAATTAGCTCAGGTCTGGAAACTAGGGAAAGGATTGGGAGTTTTTCTTGGAGTGACTGACCCCGTTTTTCTGCTAATGCACTCTTGATTGTCTTTGATTATAGAGATGTCAATAATTATATATAGCAATGTCTTGTTGGTTGCCCATTTATCCTGCACCTTTAAATGCCATGTTTTTTATGGCATCTCCATAGAGCCCTGCAAATCAGGCCCTCTTGGCTGTCCTTCCAACTTTGTTATTCATTTCACCAACTATTCCCACCTTGCTCCTGTCATTGAAATGGTACCATCTGGACTCTGTTATTTCATGATTATGTAATCTCCATTGACACTCAGGGCCGGGTTTTCTAATAGCATCTCCTGCTGTTAGCCATGACTCAAGAAGAAGAACCATAACTGAGCTTTTCAGTGATGCAGATGCCCTTCTCACCAGCACATTTCTCATTTCTTTCGTAAATGGAGTGTTCTCTGGGTCCTCCTATAGAACAGAGCTGGCTGGTGAATTGTTAGGCTTTGAGAAGTATATTCACTCTTGCATACTGTCTTCTCTGAGCCTTTTGATTTCTTTCTCCACTGTCCTCCCCAAAAGATCTGGCATTTATACTGCATGTAATGTGGGCCATTGATTTCCTCCAACTGCCAAATTAGTAGCATGTCCTTTGGTCTTTGTTAGGGTGTTAAATTTTGTGTTATAGGAAGGTACTCCTGTATTAAAAAAAAAAACTCCCTTGTTCATTTTTATGCTGCATCCCTTAAACCACCTGTCATGTTCGTGTTCTATATATACTCTCCTGCCTCATGCCAGTTCTGTTGGATAACCCTATATACTTTTAGTGTATAGTTCCTCTCCCTTCCTTAGCAAACCCAGAACATTTTCAGGTTATCCTGATATTTGACCCTAACTAGAGGTCTAGTGGCTAGGAGGTAGGTGGGGATAGATCCTGAGGATGTGATGTGTTTTTCTTCAAGAATAGATCATTGCATCAAATACAAGCTAAAGGGGCAGGCTAACCTTTAACAGGGAGGAGTGAGACACATTTGCTGGCCCATAGGGTTCAGCTATATTTGGGTTTACAGGTTCTCAAATGTTATTGACCCAGATGTCCCCATCCTAATCCAAGGGTCCCACTTTTTAAATGAAGCCTTTTTTCTAATGTTGCAGAGCTGCTGGAGTTAACAGTTCAACCTTCTCTGAGGTTCCACTACACTTATAATTAAATTCTTGCACTGACCTTAGCTTTTTTCACATTTTAGCAGATGATTCAGCTCAAAAGTTTTGTTTAGAATCTGCTTCCTAGGACACACCAGCTTAGGTTGAGTTTCCCAGAATCAGATCTGTGTGGGAGGTTTGTGTGCATGATGTTTATTGGGGAGCTTCCCCAGAAACAACACCTTTAAGTACAGGAGACAATTGAACAGGGAGAAAAATCCTATAGTGATAAAATTATAACAGAGTCTTAGGTAATCCTTTGGGGCTCTGTAGAACTAAAACAGCCCTTCAAAATTATCTATAAATTGATGCAAGAGGAACACATCTTCATACTTCATGTTAAACAGTCATCAGGCACAGGCTATCCTAGGAGAAAGCTTGTAACCTTGGATGAAGTAGGTTCCTTTGACAGAAAGCAATTCCAGAAGAGAGATGTACCTATGAAATACCAGCAGCCAGCACTCCCAGAAACTCACAAGTGATTGCCTGTGTCCTGACAGAGGTATCTGAACAGTGCACTATGCCATCCAGTACATCATGTTTCTACTTTTATCTATTTATTTTAAGACAATAATTAGAATAAGCTCCAAGAGAACAGAGACCTTGTCTATTTCATACAATGATATCTCCAGAATTTAGAACAGCTCAGTATTTACTCAATAGGTATTTCTTGACTAAGTGATTGAACTGAATGAGTAATTAAAGTATATTTATAGGTGCCACATTTTGTAAACTATCACTTGGCATATCATAGAGAATACTAATAAACGAAAACACAAATAGGGAAGCATCTCATAATACTTCTTTATTCTCATATTAAAGTATAAATCTCTAACATAAGATTTTTTAAACCCCCATTACAGCACAGCTACTCTGTGAAAATATGGCCAGACTGCTGTTTTAAGCAGATCCCTGATCCCGTTCCTCCTGACTGGGCGGGACCTCCCGACTAGGGTCTCCAAACACCTTATACAGGTGCCTTAGGGCAGGCAACAGGTCCATACCTCCCCGGCACAGGGATTTCGGAGGGAGGGGCAGGCCACCATCTTTGCTGTTTTGCATCCTCCACTGTTGATACCTTCAGGTATTGGAAAACCCAAGGTGACTAGGGACTAAAGCACACCCCCAGTTGCAGCCCTACAGAAAAGTGACCTGTTCCCATATCTCCTCACCGTGCAGGTCCTCCAGGCCTGGACCTCTACCCACACCCTGCTGGGGCTATGAAGCCAGTAGCAGCTCTGCAACTGCCTCGACAGAGCTCCCAGTGGCTGGGGCAGGGGAGTGTTGCCATCTTCACTGTCTTGCAGCCCTTGTCCTTGCTGTCTCCAGGCTTGGGAGAGTCTGTGAGGACCAGGGACTGGTCTGGACCCCCAACAAAGAGCAACCCCCTTACAGAAAAGTGGCCAGACTATTCTCCACACAGATTCTGGTCCTCACTTCTCCTCATTAGGCAGTGCTGCCTGACATGGGACTGCAGCACAACCACCCAACCCTTGCCTGATCACCACAATCAAAGACAGCCCAGCATTTCTTCAAGGAGGAAATCACAGAGTCAACCCACAACCCCTCCACCACTACAGGTGCAGTGGCTCAGCCTTCACAGCCCTTGGACTGGGAAGGAACAGAGGGCCTAGTCATTACGCTGGCACCTCCAGCACACCACAGCCACCATATGGAGGGAAATCCAGACTCCTCTTCCCTGGGGACCACCACCCTCACTCTTCACCAGGGCCCCGGCTCATGAATGAAGAACAGTTGCTCCACCCATAGCTGAGCAGACCCACTGGTAGTGGCCCAGAGTTTCCCCAGGGAGAGGCTCCAAGAGGCATACAACAGCCCTTCTGCCACTGCTACAGTAACAATCTATCCTTCCTGCCCTTGGTCTGAGGAAGAAACAAAGAGCCTGAGGACTACACGTGAACTTACAGTACCCCACAGCCACCATATGGAAAGGAGACCAACCTCTCCTCCCTGTAAGCCTTCAACCCCCTGCTCCCCAACAAGCAGAATTCCAAGCTCACAGCAGCAGTGCAGCCACCCTACCCCACTGGCTGAACACCCCCCAGTAATAGTCGCTCTGAGTTTCTTAGAGATGGAGCCCCCAGGGACAACCAAAAGCCTCTCTGCCACTGCCTCTGCAGCAGAACTGCCCTTGCCACCCTCAGACTAACAAAGGAGCAACGACCCTAAGTGCTTTATCCACACCTGCAACAAACCAAACTGCTGTTAACCCAAGGAGAGAAGGCCAGCTTGTCTCCCATGGGTCCCACCCCCCCCCCCCCCCACTTGTTACCAGACAGAGAACCCCAGCTTGGACCCACAGCACAGACCCTCCACTCTGGGATGATGGCACTGAGTGATTGCTGAACTGCATCTCTCTGGGGTGGAGCCTCCAGGAGACAAACAAAAGACCCCTGACCACAACCACTACTAAGGTTCCTTCCTCTACTGCCTCCAAGTTGGGAAAGGAACATAAACCCTGAGATTGCCCCAGAGCTATGGTGGGCAGTCCAAAAGCGCCAAGCCTCAATCTACAGCCAGCACTCAAGTGGAAGAGGAGCCCACACTTTCAGAGCATTGAGAGGAAGCATGGCTGCAACTGTGAGGAAACAGGGGAGCCACGTGACCAAGCAAGAGCCTACCAAGTGACCAATATACCTAAGCACACCTACTGAATCACAGCTGAATCACTGAAAGCTTCAACACCAAAAATACCTGGCAAACATACCCTCTTGTGAAACCAGACACAAGAAGTTTGATGCAAATAAAGACCCTGCTCAAAGCCTTGGCCCTGTGAAAACATCCAGCAAAGAAGTTTATTGACTATACTCAATCGATGCTGTAGTTAAAGGAGCACTCACACCTAGAGATGAGAAAGAACCAACACAAGAACTCCAGTGGCTTAAATGGCCAGAGTATCGTATGTCCTCCAAACAACTGCACCAGTTCTCCAACAAGGGTTCTTAACCAGGCTGAGCTGGCTCAACTGACAGAAATAGAATTCAGAATGTGAAGAGGAATGAAGATAATCGAGATTCAGGAGAACGACAAAACCCAATCCAAGGAAATTAAGAATCACAATAAAATTGTACAGGAACTGAAAGATGAAATAGCTGGTATAAAAAGGAACCTAATGGGTCTAATGGAGCTGAATAACACAATACAGGATTTTCATAATACAATCACAAGTATTAACAGCAGAATAAACCAAGCTGAGGAAAGAATCTCAGAACCTGAAGACTGGCTCTCTGAAATAAGGCAGTCAGACAAAAATAAAGAAGAAAAAATGAAAAGAAATGAACAAAACCTCTGAGATGTATGGGATTATGTAAAGAGGCCAAATCTATGAATCACTGGCCTCTCTGAAAGGGATGAGGAGAAAGCAAGCAACTTGGGAAACATATTTTAGGATATTGTCCATGAAAACTTTCCCAACCTTGCTAGAGAAGCTAGAGAAGTGAAATTCAGGAAATACAGAGAACCTCTGCAAGATTCTACATAAGAAGATCATCCCCAAAACACATAGTCATCAGATTTTCCAAGGTTGAAACGAAATAAAAAATGTTAAAGGCAGCTAGAGAGAAAGGGCAAGTCATCTACAAAGTGAACCCCTTCAGGCTAACAGTGGGCCTCTCAGCTGAAACCCTGCAAGCCAGAAAAGATGGGAGGCCTATATTCAATATTCTTAAAGAAAAAAACCTTCAACCATGAATTTCATATACAGCCAGACTCAGCTTCCTAAGTGAAAGAGAAATAAGATCCTTTTTGGATAAGCAAATGTTGAGGGAGTTCATTATCACCAGGCTTGCCTTATAAGAGATCTTGAAAGTAGCACTAAATATAGAAAGGAAAGACTGCTACCAGCTAATACAAAAGCACATGTAAATACACAGACCAGTAACACTAGACAGCAACCACGCAAAGAAGCCAGCATAATGACCAGCTAACAACACAATGACAGGATCAAATCCACACATATAAATACTAACCTTGAATATAAGTGAGCTATATGCCCCACTTAAAAGGCACAGAGTGGAAAGCTGGATATAAAAGCAAGACCCAATGGTGTGCTGTCTTTAAGAGACCCATCTCACAAGTGATGAGAAGCATAGACTCAAAATAAAGGGATGGAGGAAAATCTACCAAGCAACTGGAAATTAGAAAAGAAGCAGAGGTTGCAATCCTAATTTCAGACAAAACAGACTTTAGACCAACAAAAATCGAAAAAGATGAAGAAGTGCATTACATAATGGTTAATTATGAGTTCAATTCAACAAGAAGACCTAACTGTTTTAAATATATATGCACCCAACATGAGAGCACCCAGATTCATAAAGCTAGTTTTTAGAGACCTACAAAGAAGCAGACTCCCACACCATAATGGGAGATTTTAACACTCCATTGAAAATGCTAGACAGCTCATCAGGGCAGGAAATTAACAAAGATATTCAGAACCTGAACTTGACATTGGACCAAATGGATCTGATAGACCTCTACAGAACCCTTCACCTCCACCCCCACCAAAAACAGATATACATTCTTCTCATTATCACATGGCACATACTCTAAAATCGACCATATAATTGGATATAAAACAATCCTCAGCAAATGCAAAAGAAGTGAAATCGGCCGGGCGCGGTGGCTCAAGCCTGTAATCCCAGCACTTTGGGAGGCCGAGACGGGCGGATCACGAGGTCAGGAGATCGAGACCATCCTGGCTAATACGGTGAAACCCCGTCTCTACTAAAAAAAATACAAAAAACTAGCCGGGCGACGAGGCGGGCGCCTGTAGTCCCAGCTACTCGGGAGGCTGAGATAGGAGAATGGCGTGAACCCGGGAGGCGGAGCTTGCAGTGAGCTGAGAGCCGGCCACTGCACTCCAACCTGGGCGGCAGAGCAAGACTCCGTCTCAAAAAAAAAAAAAAAAAAAAAAAAAAAAAAAAAAAGAAGTGAAATCATACTAAACACATTCTCAGTCCACAGCGCAATAGAAATAGAACTCAAAACTAAAAAAATCACTCAAAACCATGCAATTACCTGGAAATTAAACATGGTCCTGAATGACTTTTGAGTAAATAATAAAATTAAGGCAGAAATCAAGAAGTGCTTGGAAACAAATGAGAACAAAGATAAAACATACCAGAATCTCTGGAACACAGCCAAGGTAGTGTTAAGAGAGAAATTCATAGCACTAAACACTCATGTCAAAAAGTTAGAAAGATCTCGAATTAACAACCTGACTTCACAACTGAAAGAATTAGAAAAGGACCCAGCACTTTGGGAGGCCGAGGCAGATGGATCACGAGGTCAAGAGATCGAGACCAGCCTGGACAACATGGTGAAACACCATCTCTACTGAAAATACAAAAATTAGCGGGAGTGGTGGCATGTGCGTGTATTCCCAGCTACTCAGGAGGCTGAGGCAGGAGAATCGCTTGACTTGCAGTAAGCCAAGATTGTACCACTGTGCTCTAGCCTGGTGACAGAGTGAGACCCCGTCTTTAAAAAAAAAAAAAAAAAAAAAAAAACAAACAAACAAAAAAAGGTTTTAGAGAAGCAGAACCAATCAACCCCAAAGCTAGCAGAAGATGAGAAATAAAATTCAGAACTGAACCAAAGGAAATTGGGACTTGAAAAACCATTCAAAAGATCAATGAATCCATGAGTTTTTAAGTAATAAAATAGGCCACTAACTAAACTAATTAAGATGAAAAGATCCAAATAAACACAATTAGAAATGATAAAGGGAATGTGTCAATTGACCCCACAGAAATAAAAACAACCATCAGAAACTGCTACGAACTCCTCTAGAAGAGGTGAATAAATTACTGGACACATACACCCTCCCAAAACTGAACTGGGAATAAATCAACTCCCTGAACAGACCAACAATAAGCTACAGAATTGAATCAGTATAAATAGCCTACCCACCAAAAAAGTCTGGGACCAAATGAATTCACAGCTAAATTCTACCAGATGTGCAAAGAAGAGCTGGTACCATTCCTATTGAAACTATTGCTCCCATTTCATTCTATGAGGCCAGCATCATCCTGATACCAAAACCTGACAGAGACACAACAACAAAAAAGAAAACTTCAGGCCAATATCCTTGATGAACAGTGGTGCAAAAATCCTCAACAAAATACTTGCAAACCAAATCCAGCAGCACATCGAAAAGCTAATCTGCCACAACCCAGTAAGCTTCATCTCTGGGATGCAGGGTTGGTTCAAGATACACAAGTCAATAAATGTGATTCATCACATAAACAGAAATAAGACAAAAACTACATGATTATCTCAATAGATGCAGAAAAGACTTTTAATAAAATTCAACATCCCTTCATGTTAAAATTCTCAATAAAATAGGTATTGAAGGAATATATCTCAAAATAATAAGAGCCATCTATGACAGATTCACAGTCAACATCATACTGAATGGACAAAAGCTGGAAGCATTCTCCTTGAAAGCCAGCACACACAAGGATGCCCTTTCTTAACACTGCTGTTCAACAAAGTGTTGGAAGTCCTGGCCAAAAAATCAGTCAAAAGAAAGAAATAAAGGGCATCCAAATAGGAAGAGAGAAAGTCAAATTACTATCCCTGTTTGCAGATTGCATGATCCTATATCTAGAAAACCCCATAGTATTGGCCCCAAAGCTCCTTCAGCTGATAAACAACTTCAGCAAAATTTTAGCACACAAAATCAATGTGCAAAAATCACTAGCATTCCTATAAACCAACAACAGCCAAGCTGAGAGCCAAATCAGGAAGGCAATCCCATTCACAACTGCCACAAAAACAATAAAATACCTAGTAATACAGCTAACCAGGGAGGTGAAAGATCTCTACAAGGAGAATTACAAAGCACTGCTCAAAGAAATCAGAGAAATCACAAACAAGTGTAAAAACATCCCATGCTCATGAATAGGAAGAATCAATATCATTAAAATGACCATATAGCCCAAAGCAATTTATAGATTCAATGCTATTCCTATCAAACTACTAATGACATTCTTTTTGAAACTAGAAAAAAACTATTTTAGAATTTATATGGAACCAAAAAAGAGCCCAAATAGCAAAGGCAATCCTAAGCAAGAAGAACAAAGCTGGAGGCATCACATTACCCAACTTCAAACTATACTGCAGGGCTGCAGTAATCAAAATAGCATGGTTCTGGTACAAAAACAGACACATAGACCAATGGAATAGAATAGAGAGCCCAGGAATAAAGATGAACATCTACAACCATCAGATCTTTGACAATGCTGACAAAAATAAGCAATGGGAAAAATACTCTCTATTCAATAAACGGTGCTGGGATAACTGGCTAGCCATATGGAGAAGATCGAAACTGAACCCCTTTCTTAAACCATATACGAAAATCAATTCAAGATGGATTAAAGATTTAAATGTAAAACCCAAAACTATAAAAACCCTGGAAGACAACCTAGGCAATACTATCCTGGACATGGGAACGGGCAAAGATTTCATGATGAAGACACCAAAAGCTATCAAAACAAAAGCAAAAATTGACAAATGGGATCTAATTAAACTTAAGAGCTTCTGCACAGCAAGAGAAACTATCAACAGAGTAAACAGACAACCTACAGAATGGGAGAAAATTTTTGCAAACTATACATCTGATAAAGGTCTAATATCCAGCATCTATAAGGAACTTAAATTTAAACAAACAAACAAACAAACAACCCTATTATAAAGTGGGCAAAGGACATATACAGGCATTTTTCCAAAGAACACATACATGTGGCCAATAGGCATATGAAAAAAGCTCAATATCACTGATTATTAGAGAAATGCAAATCAAAACCACAATGAGATACCATCTCACACCAGTCAGAATGGCTATTACTAAAAGTCAAAAAATAACAGACGTTGGCAAGGTTGCTGAGAAAAGGGAACCCTTATACGCTGTTGGTGAAAGTGTAAATTAGTTCAACCATTGTGGAAAGCAGGCTGGAGATTCCTCAAAGAGCTAAAAGCAGAATCACCATTCGACCCAGCGATTCCATTACTGGGAATATACCCAGAGGAATATAAATCATTCTACCACAAAGATACATGCACATTAATGTTCATTGCAGCACTATTTACAATAGCAAAGACATGGAATCAACCTAAATGCCCAATGACAGACTGGATAAAGAAAACGTGGTATATATACACCATATATTTCTAAGCAGCCATCAAAAGGAACGAGAGCATGTCCTTTGTGGGAACATGGATGGAGCTGGAGGCCATTTTTTTTTTTTTTTTTTTTTTTTGAGACAGAGTTTCACTCTTGTTGCCCAGGCTAGAGTGCAATGGCGTGATCTCAGCTCACTGCACCCTCCGCCTCCCAGGTTCAAACATTTCTCCTACCTCAGCCTCCTGAGTAGCTGGGATTACAGACATGCACCACCACGCCCGGCTAATTTTGTATTTTTAGTAGAGACAGGGTTTCTCCATGTTGAGACTGGTCTCGAACTCCTGACCTCAGGTGATCCGCCCGCCTCAGCCTCCCAAAGTGCTGGGATTACAGGCATGAACCACTGAGCCCCACTGGAGGCCATTATCCTTAGCAAACTAATGCAAGAACAAAAGACCAAATACCACGTGATCTCACTTATAAGTGGGAGCTAAGTGATGAGAGCTCATGGACACAAACAAACAATGGATACTGGGGCCTACATGAGGGTGGAGGGTGGGAGGAGGGAGAGAATCAGGAAAAACAACTAATGGGAGCTAGGCTTAATACCTGGATGTTGAAATAATATGAACAACAAACCCCAGTGACTTGAATGTATTTATATGACAAACCTGCGCTTGTACCCTCGAACCTAAAATAAAAGTTAAAATAAGATTTTTTAGTTTTCTGAAGTTGAAACCACTTCTAACACATTAGGAAAACTGACAAATGGCATGGGCTATATACTCATTTTAGCCACTACCTTCTACTCTGATGCAGAATCGTAATTAACTGACTTGGCTGTTACCGGTGTTAAAGAATATTAAAAGAGGTATTATAATTAAGTCGGCCCTTATAGTTAGATTGACTCACACAGGTAAATTTGGTTTTGCACTTATGTTGCACTAATATCCACTTTCAGCTGCCTCCCAACAGATGTGTGCTTTTGATTTTAAACATAGGTTTTCAAACATTTTTATGAGACTATAAACATATAGGATCTTCTGAGACATTTTTCTCTAACCATATTCTATTCAATATTAGCACTTTCCCTTATGGTGTGAGAAAAATAAATTAAGTCTGAAATGTCATTTTGTCCACTCTTTAAATATTTCCTATTGCAAAATATCATAAAAACTCAGTATTAGTAAAACACTGTTCCTAATTTTAACAACTACCATGTGTGAGTTCAAGTTTACAATCAAAAACAAATGACCAAACTTGTTATAATGAACAAATATCAGGAATGGCAGTCATAAAGAGTTTTGTGGACCCACTCCCTAGCAAAACAAGCATAACTAGTACAAATTATTTTTTTAAAACCTCAACCATTTCAAGTCTCTGGAACTCGTTACAAGGGCACACAGCAGATGAAGAAACACTTATTTAAGAAAATCGACCAAAGTCAGTTAAGAATAGCAAGACTTTGTGGTACTTGATCCATGACTCTCTCTTCAGCGCAACTTGATTGAAATTCCATTACAGGTGGGGGTAGCCGATAAATGGATGCCTTTCCTAAACTCACAGCCAAGGATATAGCATCCCACAGGGAGGCACAGGCTTCTAGCCTCTGTCATACTCCAACTCTGAGTTACAGAAGCTAAATACCTGGTGAGTATGGCTGTGGTCATGGTGCCCTGCATTCACCCAGTTGTAACTCATTGGGAGGAGGCTCTACCCAGATATGGCAGGCTGAGAGTACTGGGGCCCTGGTAACTTTTGCTACAGCTGACTAATGGAGTGGAAGAGCCATGCCAGGAGAAGCAATCTGGGAAGAGCAGAGGCTACTGCTCCTGCGCAGTACTCAGACCAATCTGCTCAGATATTTTTTTTTCCCCAGGAAGAGAGGCAATCTACAGAAACAGAGAGCTCCAGAACTCTCCTCACAGGAATTGACTTTATTTGAAACAGAGTGTGGTAAAGTTCAAGCCTAAGGGTGCTCTGAAAAACAATGGAGATGTTGGCAGAAAGCAGTTAAGAGGAGGTTGGTACATCTATGGGAGTAACAACCAAAACCACAGGCTAATTTGCCAGAGACAGCCGGCAAGAGACAGTTAAGAGGAGCCTTCCTCAAACCTCAAAACTGTCCTCCAAAATATTCTAGCCCTGAAAAGTGGCCCAAATTAAATAAGATCAGACTGTGGAACAATTTATGCCCAAGGGCATTGCCAAAAACAAGAGATCAATCAGCCAGCAGTCAATAGAGCAATCAGCCAGCAGTTAGTGGAGCCTAACAGCTCTGTGTGATACCAAAGGAGGCAGACAGCTTCACAGAGACATCAGGAAAAGGGGCAGTCAAAGAAAGTTTTGCTGAAATCACTATCAAATCAGAATGACTGCTTGCATGCCCAAAGCTATGCCCTCTGAAAAGCAACATCCGAGGTTTCACACTGTGGGGGAAATAGACTTCACTAAAATTATCTGTCTAAGCCATTAAAAAAATAAATAAGCAGGCAACAAGGAAAATAAGCTTCAGAGCGGGGAGAGGGGAACCAGTATCCAGTTTCTGCAATATATTGCCCAAACGTCCAGTTTTCAACAACAACAAAGAATGAGACATGATAAGAAACAGGGAAATGTGACCCATACTAAGGAAGAAAAAGCAGACAAGAGAAACCGCCTGTGACTCAAGACAGTGATATGGATCCATGTGATCAAACAAAGAACACTGGTAAAGGTAACTAAGCAATTATAAAATACAGTATACACACATTTCTTTTATCTGATTTCAATGCAATTGTGTAAGAATATACATACAAATTGTATTGTTGGACCTATAACACGTAGAAATGCAATATATTTGCCAATAACAGCATAAAGAAGGTGGGTGAGAGCAATGATGTATTGTAGTAAAGAAGAGACACCAGATGGTAGCTTGAATGCACAGGAACAAGTGAAGAGAACCAGAAATGATAAATAGGATCAATATAACAAATTCTATAAATATATACTTGCTTTTTTTTCCTCAGCCTCTTTCATGGACAGAAAAGTATATAAAATAATAATTATAACAAAATATTAACAGGTTTGAAACATATTGTAATATAACAACAATAGCTCAATAACAAGGAAGTGAGAGTAGGCCTATATAGGAATAATATTTATATATTTCACTGGAATTAAATTTGTTTAGGCTGGGCACAGTGGCTCATGCCTGTAATCCCAACACCTTGGGAGGCCAACGAGGGCAGATCACCTGAGGTCAGGGGCTCAAGACCAGCCTGGCCAACGTGGCAAAACTGTCTCCACTAAAAATACATAAATTAGCTGGGCATGCTGGTGGGTACCTGTTATCCCAGCTACTCGGGAGGCTGAGGCAGGAGAATCACTTGAACCCAGGAGGTGGAGGTTGCAGTGAGCTGAGATTGTTTTTGCTGCTGCACTCCAGCCTGGGTGATAGAGCGAGACTCTGTCTCAAAAAATAATAATAATAGTCAATAAAGAAAATAAATTTGTATCAATCTAAACTTGATTCTGATAACTTGTATGTTTCTGGTAAGCCCTGAAACAACCACTAAGAAAATAAGTGGGGAAAAAAGCGAGAAAAGAAATTAAATGTGAAGACTGAGGCAGAGATTGGAGTGATAAAGGTACAAGCCAATGAATGCCAAGAATCGTGGTGTTGGGGCTCAGAAAACAATACCCTAAAATGAAGGCCTCAGAAACAAAACTTTTTCTTTGACTTTCTCCTACCGTCTTGTTTCTCAGTCCAATTCTCTTCTGAGGTTAACCATAGAAACTAGAATCCCTCTTCCCCAAAGCCATAAAACCTAAAAAGAGTACTTTCACTTTCCTTCTGCCTTTTGGTGTCAAAAGTGCCTTATTTGACCGTGGGTCATAATACCCCTATGCCAGAGAGAACCCTGTCCCACACCCAGAAGGCAGGAATGCGTGTTCAGAGAGGCCAAGAGGAATCTAGATGGACAGGCCTTGCTGGCTTTCCCCTTTTGGTCTGTTAGCATTGGATCACGCCCTTCTTTTCCAATCATATTTCTACATGGCTGTCCGTACTTTGTTGAACTTAAGCATAAACATGGACAATTTCCCCTGTTCTTTAAGTCTTCATTCTGGAGGCTCCTATGTATACACGTTAAATAAATTTGTATGCCTTTTCTCCAATTAATCTGACTTTGGTGAGCTGATTTTTCAGATAAACTTTAGAGGGCCAAGGGGAGCTTCTCCCTTAAGACAGGAGAAAAGATTCTGGCTGGGTGTGGTGGCTCATGCCTGTAATCCCAGTACTTTGGGAGGCCAAGGCAGGCGGATCACCAGGTCAAGAGATCGAGACCATCCTGGCCAACATGGTGAAACTCGTCTCTACCGAAAATACAAAAATTAGCTGGGTGTGGTGGTGCACACCTGTAGTCCTAACTACTTGGGAGGCTGAGGGAAGAGAATCGCTTGAACTCGGGAGGCGGAGGTTGCAGTGAGCCAAGATCATGCCACTGAATCCAGCCTGGCAACAGAGTGAGAATCTCTCTCAAAAAAAAAAAAAGGAGAGGAGATTCTTCCCTAGAGCCTTCAGAGTGAGCACAAACCTGCTGACACCTTGATTTGGGGCTTCTTGCCTCCCAAAATATACATTTTTGTTTTATTTATTTTTTTAATTGATTTTATTTTGTTGAGTTAATGTCTCACTATGACTCAGGCTGGAGTGTGGTGACACATTCACAGCTTACTGCAGCCTCAACCTCCCAAGCTCAGGTGGTCCTCCACCTCAGCCTCCTGAGTAGACAGAACTATAGGCACTGGTCACCATACTTGGCTAATTTTTGTATTTTTTGTAGAGGCGGGATTTCGCCAGGTTGCCTGGGCTGGTCTCAAACTCCTGAGCTCAAGCCATACGCCTGCCTCAGCCTCCCAAAGTCCTGGGATTACAGGTGTGAGCCACTGTGCCCAGCTATCTCTGTTGTTTTAAGCCATTCAGTTTGTGGTAATTTGTTACAATAGCCCCAAGAAAACTAATAATACAGACATCGAAAACAGTTCTCAAGTATTTTGGGAAATGAGTGTTGGTATTATTTCTTTTGAGATGGAGTCTCGCTCTGTGGTCCAGGCTGGAGTGCAGTGGCCGAATCTCAGCTCACTGCAAGCTCCGCCTCCCGGATTTACGCCATTTCCTGCCTCAGCCTCCCGAGTAGCTGGGACTACAGGTGCCCGCCACCTCGCCCGGCTAGTTTTTTGTATTTTTTAGTAGAGACGGGGTTTCACTGTGTTAGCCAGGATGGTCTCGATCTCCTGACCTCGTGATCCGCCCATCTCGGCCTCCCAAAGTGCTGGGATTACAGGCTTGAGCCACCGCGCCCGGCGGTATTATTTCTTAACACTTAGAAAGTGAAGAAAAGTCTCAGAAAAACTTACCCATGATTGTGAGTCCTGCCCTCCCCCTCATTCATATATTGAAATTCCAACCTTCAGTACCTCAAAATGTGGCCTTATCTAGATACAGGGTTGTTGCAAACGTGATTAGTTAAGATGAGGTCATACTGGACTAGGATGGGTCCTTAATCTAATCGGATGGGTTTCTTTATGAAAAGTGAACATTTGGACACAGACACACAGGGGAATCCCATGTGAACACAAGTTGTGCTGGCACAAGCCAAGCACCCACCACATGCTAAGAGTCCTGGCACAGACCCTCCTGTCCTTCCCTGGGGCCATCAGAGGGAGCAAGGCCCTGCCAACACCTCAATCTTGAGCTTCTAGCTCCAGAACTGTGAGACTATAAATTTCTGTTATTTAAGCCACTCTGAGTACTTTGTTATGACAGCTCTGGAAAACTGTAACACCCGTTATGCCATTTCCAAGTAATAACAACCGTTAATTTTTTGGTTTCTCTTCTTTCAGTTTCATATCTATAAATATAGAGACCAAAGTTTACTTATATGCATACATACATATATGTAATATCCATCTAAATATTAGAGACAAGTTCCTCTTAAGAACATTGTCTATGGTTGGGCGAAGTGGCTCACGCCTGTAATCCCAGCACTTTGGGAGGCCAAGGTGGGCAGATCACTTGAGGTGAGGAGTTCAAGACCATCCTGGCCAACATGGTGAAACCCCATCTCTACTAAAGATACACAAATTAGCTGCGTGTGGTGGCAGGCACCTGTAATCTCAGCTACTTGGGAGGCTAAGGCAGGAGAATCACTTGAACCCAGGAGGCAGAGGTTGCAGTGAGCCGAGATCGTGCCACTGCACTACAGCCTTGATGACAAAGAGAGATCCTGTCTCAAAAAAGAAAAAAAGAACATTGTCTAAAATTTGGAAATACAGCGGAAAGATAACTGTGTGACCTTTCAAACTCATACTAAAGACTAGGTAACAAGCTGGTCTGAGTCGTCTATCACACTAAGCAAAGGTAATTTGTTTGATTTACTATTTACTTTTGGTCAAGGCCCAGATTCTATAAAGGGCAGTCAACGTGGAGAAAATGGATAAATTGCAAATTAACTTTTATTTTTAATGGCGATTCAAATGATTTTTGTCCTATAGAAAAAAATAACCTCTGAAGATTATGATTTCATTGCCCTGTATCTAAATTAGCAATCTTATTTCAGTTTTCTTCCTTTAGTAACTCTTTTTAATTTCTCAAATCCTTTTTTGAAACAGGCTTACCATCCCTGCTGATTCTTTCATTAGTGAGTTCAAAACATCTTTGACATCTGTATACTATATACCTATATAAGAGTCATGTTTTTAATTTTTTGAAAATTGTACTTTGACATGATTTAGATCAGTGGTTCTCAGACTTTCAGATTTCATAAAGAAGAAAAAGTATTAAAACAAAATAAGGTTGGATGCCAGTTTTAATCTTCCAAGTAATGTCCTTTTAAAAATCACAGAATGGAAAACTATCCTCTACAAATACCACCATTTTATCATAGGCAGTGCAGGGCTTTTTAATACTAAAAGAGTGGAATAAAGTGTAATATAAACCACATAATATTATGAAAGTTTACCCCATTCTATTTATTTTCCTCATTGCACTGCATTTTGGTAAGAAACTCAATGGCAGGCATAATTTGGCAGGCATAATTTGGCAAGCATAATTTAGCAAGACTGTGTATAGATGAGTGGTTTCCTTTGTACTCGTGCAGCTTCTTTTATTCATTCACTGCAGGTCTTCACTGAGGTCTTTCTATGTTCCAAGAAGTGCCGACTATGAGAGAAAGAGCACCAATTACATGCGAAGGAGCTATCTTCTATGTACAAACATGGTTCTTGATGTTCTGGAAAATATATTCTAGTGGAGGAAGATTGACAATGAATAATTACATAATTAAGTGATGATATAATCAAAATTTTGACCAAATTATTATACGACTAAAATTTTGCTAAATATTATAAGGAAAGAGCATGCGTTTAACAATGTGCATTGAACTGCTTGTATGCCAGTCATTTCTCAGTGAAAACTACTACCCTGATAGAAGGACCTAACAAATTATTCTCAAAATTGCTTCTCCCAACAAAAGAAAGCCATTCCTTAAGGATTAAATGTGTGCCTGAAGGTAGCAGATAATCAGTAGTAGTTGACTTTGCCTTGCAGGGCTTCACAAAACCATCAGAGAAAACAGGGACCTCTTACCTTCCTCTTCCTTCCTTCATCCCTAGAAGAAAGAAGCTGGGCACTGAATAGTTTTCCCTAAAGAAAATAAAGTAAAATGAGGTTAGTTCATAAGTTAGTCTTTCTGACAGACACAAAAGTGTGCTGTTCAGCTGATAATATTATTTACTTAATTGACGCTAATTAGCTCACAATCCAACAGATTTAGGCCCCGTGTTTGTGAAGCAACTCTACAAGGAGGAGAGAAGAGTATTATGTGCAAATATCCCTTCTTACAAACTTTCTGGAGAAAAATTTTGACCTGATTGCATAAGTGTGGGCAACTCGGACTTCAGGATAGTTTGTAAATCTATAAGAAGAGAACCACGAACAGTTGAGACACTTCGAGCTCTTCCATGCTGCGTTTGAAAGGTGATGGGGAGGGCCGGGCGCGGTGGCTCAAGCCTGTAATCCCAGCACTTTGGGAGGCCGAGACGGGCGGATCACGAGGTCAGGAGATCGAGACCATCCTCGCTAACACGGTGACTCCCCGTCTCTACTAAAAATACAAAAACTAGCCAGGCGTGGTGGCGGGCGCCTGTAGTCCCAGCTACTCGGGAGGCTGAGGCAGGAGAATGGCGTAAACCCGGGAGGCGGAGCTTGCAGTGAGCTGAGATCCGGCCACTGCACTCCAGCCTGGGTGACAGAGCGAGACTCCGCCTCAAAAAAAAAAAAAAAAAAAAAGAAAGAAAGGTGATGGGGAGGACAGGAAACCAAAACTCCTAAAAATTTCTTTAACAAATGTGGTGGTGAATAGAGAGAAAGACAAGGTAAGGTGGTTTGACTAAGAATTGGAGACTATTAAATCGGTTGAGAAACATAAAATTACTGACTCCCAGGAAGCAAAGCCTGTTACATATGCGACCAAAAAAGTGGTTGGGAGGTTTCTCTTTGTTAGATAGTCAGGGAATAACTTTCTATATTTGTGTATGAAGGCAATTTTCACAAAATAGGTTTGGCAGAGGAGTGGGGCAATAAATAATCTTCTCACTCTTCTACCATCACCAAGATTTATCTGTACTCCTCTGTAGACTTCATGGTTTGGGGATGAGCTACCCAAGTCAGGCTCACTGAAGGTGAAGAATGAAAGCCTTTATACACTTTTGAAAAACCAACAAGAAACAGGTATTTAATTTATAGAAAACCAGTCGGGTAGGATACTCTGAGGACAAGAGGCCCATTTTGCAAGTCAGTGTAAGAAAAGATTGATGAAAAGTTTAGCAGTGTTAACTCTCTACTCTTCCCACCCCCAATAAACCACCAGAAAAGACTATCAATCAACCAAGACTGAATTTATTAGACTTACTAATAAATAGTAAGAGAGAGGACACCAATTGAATAAAGTATTTATAGCTTCTCAAAATGAGGTGTTTGTAGGGCTTTACAGCTACCCAGTTTGGGAGATTTCAAGCTGAGTCTGGAAAAGTAGGTAACTTGGTACTGGGCAGAGTTTATGATATGGTAACTTTGGCTTGATAAGCACAGCAAGATGAGGTACTTGAAAAGAGTCTTGATAAACAAATTGTTAGTCTTCCTAAATAAGTTGTTAAGTTGGTTCACAGTTTTATTGTCTTGACAATGAGTATTTCCTAGAGTTAGACAAAGTCGTTGTTTTTACTTGCTTCAGTATTGTTTCACATAAGAATAGGAAAGTATGCCCAGTCCCAGTAGGGTTTAACATAAGGCCTCGGAACTATGTTGGTTTCAGTTCTCAGGAGTCTTTTTCATTTTTCTCCAGCCTAAGCTACAGAATAGATGATTGTCATCTAGGGACATGATCAATCCAGATTTATATCACTGTTTGATATGTTGTGGTTATATGAAGGGTTTCTGATGATAGTCACTCCATCCTTTATTAGCAACAGATTTTTTTGTTGTTGTTCATTTTGTTGGAAGATCATGTTTGGATCATTTTATGGAACAGCAACTGCATAGCAGAATTTAAAACTCCAGAGAGCACACATTTGAGAGTGGCAACATAATCCCTTCCCTTCCTTCCCTTCCCTTCCCTTCCCTTCCCTTCCCTTCCCTTCCCTTCCCTTCCCTTCCCTTCCCTTCCCTTCCCTTCCCTTCCCTTCCCTTCCCTTCCCTTCCCTCCCCTCCCCTCCCCTCCCCTCCCCTCCCCTCCCCTCCCTTCCCTTCCCTTCCAAGTCTCACTCTATTTCCCAGCCTGTAGTGCAGTGGTGCAATCTTGGCTCACTGCAACCTCCACCTCCTGGGTTCAAGTGATTCTCCTGCCTCAGCCTCCCGAGTAACTGGGACTAAGCTACGCACCACCATGCCTGGCTACTTTTTGTATTTTTAGTAGAGACAGGGTTTCACTATGTTGGCCAGTCTGGTCTTGAACTTCTGACTTCATGATCCTCCTGCCTCTGCCTCCCAAACTGCTGGGATTACAGGCATGAGCCACCGCGCCCGGCCCAACATAGATAATTTCTATGAGAAATATTATGGTATGCACTTGTAGTGACTTTTAAGGCAGAAGCCAAGAGTGACCTAATTTTATCTCCAATATGAAAAGGCCATACAAGCAGATAGGGGGTATTAGCCAATTTTTATGCTTGCCACCCAGATAAGTTTAGCAACATTAAAGATCCAAGAGAGGTCTGTAATAATGCAGGTACAACTTTCTTTCCCTAAGTCAGCACACATCCTACCTCGAAAGACCTCTATTTTGAACCATCGCCTGTCCACACTTGTGAACCTCTTAGGTGAGTTCTACAGCTATAGCAATGTTGCCATTCTCTCACTGTTCTCTATACCATTGTCTGTAGAATCCTGCCTAATTGTCAAGTCTCATGGAAAGTGTGAAGTGAAGAAGAAAGCCGTCTGAGATGTTCTTTCAGTGGTTACTTTTAAAATGTAAATCAAAGTTCGGCATTTTTCCTTTTTGAATTAAACTATCTAAATGTCTTTTTTTCTTAGAAGGGAAGTTGCAGGTCAAAATGGAGGCAGCATAATACTAAGAACTCTCCTGAAGGCAGACCTCAGTTTACTCACATTATAGATCCCTGTTCAATTTACAGATCGTGGATTGCAGTCAATAGTCTTTTGTGCTTCGAATACTCATATGGGGATGTCAATAGAATTGCCCTGGCATAAAGTCTATCACCTAGTGCTAGGTCAGCTCTATCTGACATCCCCATATGAGCATTTCCACTGAAAGCAGATCACTGGGTAACCCCTCATAACTAGTATTGGATTTGAAGCACAAAAGACTATTGACTGCAATCTGTAAATTGGACAGGGATGGGGGTTTAGCTTAACTAATGCACCTTTCTTGCAAGGACTGTAAAAGTTAGGCAACGTTTTAAATATACCCCAACGGTTTCCCGGCTTTTTCTACATTCTATTTCTGTAAAGGGTTGATTGCAAAGGCTAACTCTTCTGTGTATTTTTTTTTTCCTACAGAAAAAGCAACACTTCATTTATAGGTTTGACATAGCAGAGACTTTAGGTTTCTTGACTATCTGGTCTGTTACGGTTTTTGTCATCTAAAAAGTGGATTGGTGGTTGAATACAATTAACTAGGAAACCAACTTATTTATAACAAGGAAAAGGTATCAAATAAAGCTGGGTGGCACCCAGATAAAAATGAGTACAAATCCAAAAGTCAGTTTGATGGTATTCTTTAGCCAAATTGCAATAAAATTGCTGGCAGGTATTGGAATCATGCCAAGAAGTATGTAAGCATGCCAAATATTGTTAAGGATGTGAACTGTACAGATATTATGTTTAAGAAGTAATAACTTTCTGTTAGCAATCAGAAACTTTAACAAAGAGGAGAGAAAATAGCTAGGGAAATAAAGAATGACATATTACAGATTAAAGCATGGGAATCACTGGTTCTGGTCATCTGGATCTTGTTCATAGACCTCGAATGGAAGTTGTCTGCTCTTCACAGTTGTTTCCATGATCTGATGGTCTTAATTTGAAGCTGTCTCCACCCTCAAAATCTATGCTTTTGGAGAATTCCTAAGTTCCTAAGGATCCTCAACTTGAAGTCCTGCTAAGATAGTCTTTTCAGTGATTTATGGATGAATTATATTTCTTTAATTGAGAGATGTAGATCTTAGAGTCTACACCCTACAGTTTTTCTTTTGTATTATGTATTAATAGGATCTGAATATATCATTTTCATCAAGCTTCAAGGACACCTTTTTTCCTGTGATCTCTCTTTCAAAATCTAAATCTTCTGGATATATAGCAAAGCAAAATTCTCTTTTAGGTATAATACACAACACATGTATAAGGATGTAGTCAATAATAACTCTGAGAGTAAGAACACATTATGAAGAGTGAAGGCATTGACAAACCTCCAGGGCCTTTGATTTGTGCTATAAAGTATACTGTGATCAGCCCTGATTAATATAAGTATTGGAATCAAGTAACCTAGATATCAAATATTTTAGACAATTATTATACCAGTCTGTGCACGTGAACAATAGCATGCTTATTTTAACATAAAAATGTGTATAATATTAAAATGTTTTGATAATTAAGATAGGAAGTCTAAACTTTTGTGATATGTCCTTTGTTTGTTAAGTTGAAAAATAAAAGGTCTCTCTCTTCATTTTTGACTTAAAAACATCTGGAGAATGCTAAATAAACCTACTTATCTCCATTATCTTTACTTTATGAGGTAAAGGAGCAGAATTTTGTGTTACTTGGTAGAAATTCCAGGAAATCTAAAAATAGTTTCAGCATAAAAGACATCTTAACAGTTTGAATAATCTGAATTTATGCACTGAATTCAGAAAATCATAAATTAAGATTGTTTTTCAGAAGAAAAAACATTTAAATACAAGTCCTAGTTTTAAGCAATATCTTGAAAATATACAATGATACATGACTTTTAGTAACTTATTTTTTCTAAAAAAATAAAACTTTTATCAAAACAAATGAGGAATATGTCAAAAACTTAGAGAAATATCTTGGTGATAAAAAGTTCTTTATTACTGAGCAAAGAACAGCTGAAAATTTCACAGATTTGGTGAGGGAAAATCAATGGACAGATCTAAGAAGCTCAGCAAGTTCCAAGCAGAATAAACTTAAGAAAAATCTTCCAAACACATTATAACTGAACCGCTGAAAACCAAATATGAAAAAGAAAATTGTTGAAAAGAGTCATTGAAAAATGTCAATGGACTGGGGACGGCGACTCAGCTCATAATCCCAGCATTCTGGGAGACTGAGGCAGGAAGATCACTTAAAGCTAGGAGTTCGAGACAAGCCTAGACAACAAAATGAGACCCCCATCTTGACAACTGTTTTTTTTGTTTGTTTGTTTTAATAGCCAGGCATGGCAGTGCCCTTCTGAAGTCCCAGCTACTCAGGAGGCTGAGGAGGAAGAAGGCTTGAGTCTGGGAGTTTGAGGCTACAGTCAGCTATGATTGTGCCATGGCACTCTAGCCTGAACAGAGTGCGATCCTGTCTCTAAGAAAAAAAAAAAAAAAGATAAAGAAAAAGAAAAGTGTCAGTGGTTTGAATAATTGAAGATATCTCATCAGAAACTATGGCGATCAGAAGATAGTGTAATAACATTTTTCAAGTGCTTAAAGAAAAAAACTATCAACCCCAAATTCTATTACCAGTGAAAAAATTCTTCAGGAGTGAAGGCAAATAATACATTGTTACATGAAGGAAAACAGAGAGTTTATTGTTATAAGACCTTGCCTTAAAAGAAATGCTAAAAGAAGTTCTTCAGGTGGAAAGGATTATAACAGAGTAAAAATAGGAACTTTATGAGGTAAGGAAGAGCAACTGAAATGATATCTGTATTAGTTTCCTAGAACTGCCATAATCAATTACCATATAATTGGTGGCTTAAAACAACAGAAATTTATCCCTTCACAGTTCTGAAAGCCAGAAGGTGTGGCTCAGGGGAAGAATCCTTCCTTGCCTCTTCCAGCTTCTGCGACTGTCGGCGTTCCTTGGCTTCCTTGACTGCACCATTCTAGTTTCTGTGGTCACATTGCCACCTTCTCTTCATGGCTGGGTTTTCTTTTCTGTCTCTGTTTCTTTTCTGTCACTTGTCATTGAATTTAGGACCCACTTGGGCAGTCCAGGATGACCTCATTTTGAGATCCTTAACTTATTTGTATCTTCAAGGACCCCTTTTCCAAAGAAAGTCACATTCACCTGTATCAGGGGTTAGGACAGGGATGTATTTTGAGGGGGACAGCATGTAATCTACTACCCATAGTAAATCTATAGGTTACTTTTGGGATCTTATGTACTCTTAGTCCATTTTGGCTGCTATAACAAAATAACATAGACTGGGTAGCTTATAAACAACAGAAATTTATTTCTCAATTCTGAAGGCTTGGAAGTCCAATATTAAGGTGCTAGTATAGCTGGCATCCAGTGAGGGCCCATCCCTCATAGGTAGCACTGTACCTCTGTATCCTCACATGATGGAAGGACCAAGGCAGCTCTTTCATAAGGGAACTCATCCCATTAGCCCTCATGCCTAATTACCTCCGCAAAGGCTCCATCTCTTAATACCATTGCCTTGGGGATTAGGATTTCAGCATACGATTTTGGGGAGGGGTGGCTGTTACACATATATAGTTCATAGCACATACTTAAAATATATCTATATCTATCTATATTTCTATTGAAATTGAAAATTATAACATTGTGAGATGGGGTTTTCTATGCAATTTTTTCTATGCATTAGATGTAATATATGTCACAACTACAATAAGGGGGAGGTAAAGGTAGTTACGGATTGTAAAGTTTAAATAGTTGTCTGAAAGGGTAAAATATTGACTCTCAGTTTATATTTTAGGTAATAATTCAAAAGAAGGTAAGTATGCATAGTATAATTCCTAGAGTAACTATTCGTGTGTGTGTGTGTGTGTGTGTGTGTATGAGGAGGTATAAGAAAACACCAATGGATAAAAAAATTCATGTAATCCAAGAGAAAAGAAAAAAGGGCAAAAAGGGAACCAGAGAAATGAAAAAAAAAAGAAGGATTATTAAATAACTAATAATAACAATATAATAATATATAGACCTAAAGCCAGCCACATAAATAATTACATTAAATGTAAACATTTTTGTATTAAAAACAGGGATTGTCTGATTGATGATAAAACCAAGGCATAACTATATACTGTCTACAAAAACACCACATGAAATATAATGATATGGGTAGGTTAAAAGCAAAAGCCTGAAAAATGATATACCATGCAAACACTAATACAGAAAGCTAGAGTGGTTATATTAATATCAGATAGAATAGGCTTCAGAACATGGAAAATTACCAGGAATAAAGAAGGACTTTAAACAATGATAAAAGGCTCAATTCATCAATGAGACATTGCTATCTTAATTGTGTATGCATTTAATAACAACTCTAAAAGCTCTGTTTTACCAATATAGGCAGTAACAGAACTGAAAAGAGAGCTAGACAAATGCACAATAATAGACTTTAACCTTCCTCTTTCAGTAAGTATTTAAAAAGTATGTAGAAAATCACCAAGGATATAAAAGACTGGAGCAACACTTTAATCAACAACAGAATACATATTTTTATGTGCACATGAAATATACACCAAGACAGTCCATGTTTTGAGTCACCAAAAATTTATTAAACTAAAATAAATGAAATCATACAAACTATATCCTATGACCATAAATGAATAAAAAAATCAACATAAGAAAGTTACCTGAAAAAAACCTCTGAATCTTTATAAATTAAATGACATAGCCCTATAGATTACATGAGTCAAAGAGGAAGTCTCAAAGAAAATAAAAAAGTATTTTGAAAATAAAAATATACTAAAATTTGGCCAGGCGCGGTGGCTCAGGCCTGTAGTCCCAGCACTTTGGGAGGCCGAGGCGGGCGGATCACGAGGTCAGGAGATCGAGACCATCCTGGCTAACACGGTGAAACCCCGTCTCTACTAAAAAAAATACAAAAAACTAGCCGGGCGAGGTGGCAGGCGCCTGTAGTCCCAGCTACTCGGGAGGCTGAGACAGGAGAATGGCGTAAACCCGGGAGGCGGAGTTTGCAGTGAGCTGAGATCTGGCCACTGCACTCCAGCCTGGGTGACGGAGTGAGACTCCTTCTCAAAAAAAAAAAAAAAAAAAAAAAAAAAAAAAAAAATATATATATATATATATATATATATATATATATATATACACTAAAATTTGTGGAATACAGTTAAAACAGTCCTCAGAGGGAAATTTATAGCACTAAAATCCTCATACTGAAAAAAAAGATAAATCAGTAAGGTTAGCTTTCATATTAATAAACTAGAAAATAAGTGTAAACTACACCAAAAGCAAGCAGAAGGAAGAAAATAATAAAAATGAGAGTGGACATCAAATAAATTGAACACGTAAAAACAATAGTGGAGGGAGGCTGAGGTAGGCAGATCTTGAAGTCAGGAGATCAAGACCATCCTGACTAACACAATGAAACCCCGTCTCTACTAAAAATGCAAAAATTAGCCAGGCATGGTGGTGGGCACCTGTAGTCCCAGCTACAGGCTGAGGCAGGAGAATGGTGTGAACCTGGGAGGCGGAGCTTGCAGTGAGCCGAGATCACACCACTGCACTTCAGACTGGGCAACAGAGCAAGACTCCGTCTCAAAAAAAAAAAAAAAATAGAGGAGAACCAATAAATAATACCTTGGAACGATAAAGAAATTGATAAATTTTTTAGAAGACTGATGAAGAACAAAAAAGAGAGGACACAAGGCCAGTCTCATGCCTGTAATCCAAGCATTTTGGGAGGCCAAGGCAGGTGGATCACCTGAGGTCAGGAGTTCAAGACCAGCCTGGCCAACATGGTGAAACCCCAACTCTACTAAAAATACAAAAATTAGCTGGGCATGGTGATGCACGTCCGTAATCCCAATTACTTGGGAGACTGAGGCAGGAGAATCACTTGAACCTGGGAGGTGGAGGTTACAGTGAACCGAGATCACGCCACTGCGCTCCAGCCTGGGCAACAGAGTAAGACTCTGTCTCAAAAGAGAGGACACAAAATACTAATATTAGTTATGAGAGAAGAGATATTACTACAGACCCTACACACATTAAAAGTATAATAAGAGATTACTATGAATAACTCCATGCACATGCATTTGACAACTTGGATAAAATGGACTGATTTCTTGAAAGATTTAAATTAAAAGAAATAGAGAACTCAAGAGTCCCATATCTATTTTAAAATTGAATTCATAGTTAAAAATGGTCCCCAAAATCTCTCCAGGCCCAGATGATTTTATTGATGAAATATCAAACATTTCTGGAAGAAATAATGCCAATTTTGTACAATTTCTTTCACAAAATAGAACCATTTCTTAATGTATTTTATGTAGCCAGCATTACTCTGACACCAAAACCAGACAAAGATAGTACAAGAATGGAAAATTGTAGACCAATATCTCTCATAAAAACACACTTAAAAATCCTCAATAAAATAATAATGTAATAACAAATTGAATCCAAGAAATTAAGTGACATACTTCTATAGATTATATGTGTCAAGAAGAAAATTTCAAAGAAAGTCAGAAAGTATTTTGAAACTAAAAATATAGCATACTAAAATTCGTGTGATGCAGTTAAAGCAGTCCTTAGAGGGAAATTTGTAGCACTAAAATCCTTATACTGGAAAACAAAAAGATAAATCAAGAAGAAAAGTCTTCAAATTAATAATCTAAAAAATAAGTGCAAACTACCCCAAAAGCAAGCAGAAGGAAGAAAATAATAAAAATGAGAGCAGACATCAAATAAATAGAACACATAAAAACATAGAGGAGACCCAATGTAGAAGAATAATATTTAAAAAACCCTGAACAACCATACATCATAAGTAAGTAGAGTTTATTTGGGGGAATGCAAGTCTGGTTCACCATTCAAAAATCATCAGTGTAATTCACCATACTAACAGACTTAAGAAAAACCATGTGGTCATATCAATAGATCCAGAGAAGTCATTTGATAAAATTCAATGTCCGTTTAAGACAAAAATCTCACAAACTAGAAAGGAGGATGGAAACTTTGCAACATATTAATGCTCATCTTCAAAAATCTCCTAGAACTAACTTCATATCTAAAGTGAAAGACAAAATGTTTGTCATCTAAAATCAGGAACAAGGCAAAGATATCCACTCTCATCACTTCTATTCAATGTTTTTTGGAAGTTCTAGTTGGTGAAATAAGCTAAGAGAAAAAAATGCATAAAATCAGAAAGGAAGAAACAAAATAATGCATATTAACAGAGAGCATGATTGTTTACACAGAAAATCCTAAAAAATTGATTTTAAAAATCCAAGAACGAATTCACTAGCAAAGAACAACTAGAAATCAAAGTTTTAAAATCAGGATCATTTTTCAAAAGACTGAAAAGTTGCCTAGGTATAATCTAACAAAATCATTTTAGGATCTATCTGCTAAAAGTCTCTAAATGCTTGTAACAATATCAATGAAAATCCCAATAAATGTAGAAATACAGTGTACATACAGTGTGTTTATACATTTGTATAAATTTATACAGTGTATTTATACAGTTTATAGTTGAAAAACTCAACATTGGCAAAATGCCAATTCTCTCCAAATTTACCTATAGATTTAATGTACTCCCAAGTAAAATTCCAGGAGGATTTTTTGGCAGATATAGATAAACTCTTTCTAAAATTTACGTGAAAATGTAAAGAAATTAGAATGGCCAAAATTATTTTGTATGAAAACAAAGTTGAAAAACTCACACTACCCAGTTTTAAGATTCACTATAAGGTTAGAGTTGTCAAAATTTTGTGGTATTGGCAAAAGGATCAATAGAACAGTACCAGTGGATCAGTATCTGGATTCTAGATGTAAACTTACATTTTACTTACCATATGGTCAATTAATTTTTCATAGAGGTGCAAAGGCAATTCAATGGGAAAAATATAGCCTTGACAAATGGTACTAGAACAATTGGACATTCATATGCCAATAAAATGAACATCCACTCTTACATGACATCATGTATTAAAATTTAACTCATAAAAATGAAAGGTAAAAATATAAAAAATTTAAAAGAAAACAGGAGAAAATCATTGTGACCTCAGGTTAGGCAAAGAGTTCTTAGATATTACACCAAAAGCGTGAGTCATAAAAGAAAAATCAATATATTGAACCTCATAAAAATGTAAAACATTTGCTCTGTATTCTTTATTAAGAGAGTGCAAAGACAAGCCACAGATAGGGAGGAAATATTTGAAAATTATATATCCAACAAATAACTTGAGTTCAGAATATGCAAAGAATTCTCAAAACTCAACAATAAGAAAACAGCCCAACTGAAAAAAAAGTCAAAAGATTTAAAGAGACACTTTATCAAAGAAAAAATATAATTGTCAAATAAGTGCATCAAATATGCTCAGCATCATTAGTCATTAGGGGAATCCAAATGAAAACCAAAATGAGATACCACCACCCACCTCTTAGGATGACATTTTTTTTTTAATGACAGTATCAATGCTGGCAAATATATGGAGCAATTGAAACTCCTATAAATTCCTGGTGGAAATGCAAAATGAAATAGCTACTTTAGAAATGTTTGGCAGTTAAACATACACTTACCATATAACCCAGGAATCTGATTCCTTGGTACTAACTCTAGAGAAATGAAAACTTATGTTCATACAAAAACCTGGACATGAATGTTTATAACAGAACAGCATTATTCATATTGCCCAAAAATAGAAACAGACTAAAACTTCTTCAGTGGGTAAATGGATAAACAACCCACGAAATACTTCTCAGCAATAAAAAGAAATAAATTATTGGTACATGCAACAACATAATGGAATCTCAAATGCATTTACTAAGTTAAAGACATAAATCTTAAAAGGCCAAATATGTATGACATTCTAAAAACAGCAAAAATGTAGGGAAAGAAGATCAGTGGTTGCAAGCCTTAGGCTTGAGGGGAGAGTTTGGCTATCTACTGAGCAGGAAAAGGGACATTTTGGGGAACGTGTGTAATTGTTCTATAACCTATTTGTGATGAAGCTTACAAGAATTTGTGCATGTGTTACACTCCTAGAACCATACAAAATAATGGAACTTTACTTTAAAAATTGAATTAGAAGAGTAATGTAGAAATTAAGGTACATAAATGCATTTTATGTATAAGTAAATGTATAAATGTCTGCATAGTTGATTTTATTAATTACCACATTTAAGAAAATTAACCAACTTTTATTTTTCTGGAGCCTGGAAAGTCCAAGTTTTCAAGAGAAAACTAGAAGATAGGTAACCAAGATCAATAAAACTATTTTTATGAATATGCATGTTATTTTACTTAAATAAATTTTAAGATGGCAAAGTAAATGCATTGAATATAATTTGAGGATATTTGTACATCTCCTTAATCTGTAGTCATTTTATATATAAAGGTAAAATAAATTTAAAATTATATTTAATAATCAAAGTTTTGTTTTTTCTTATAGAAAAATTATATATCCAAAGATTATTTATTAAATAAAACAATTTAACATTAGTTTAACATCTTAGAGTGACTAAATATCTGGAAAGTACAATTTAAGTCAGAAGATTAAATCCTATGATTTGTAGTATTAGTGAAGTTCACAAGATTACACTCTTTTCGAAAAACATGTGTCAAGACAATTTCATTTAAATTATTTATATATACACATATATATGTATGTATGTGTGTGTGTTTGTATATATATATATATACTTTTATCTTATCTTAAAACTTTTCTAGACAGAATTATATTTTCCAATACCTAAGAAACTAATGGAGGACATTTTTAAAATATAAATTATTGGAAATTAAGCCCAAATAATGTATTAAGAAAAATATTTTGCAAACATTATTTTTTACATGATGACAGAACGAAGAAGACATAGAGTTGTTTTTATTGTAAAATTAAATCACTCTAATATTATCCAAAGACTCATCTATCCTCAATCTAAACTCACATGTTACTTACCATATGGTCAATTAATTTTTTATAGAGGTGCAAAGGCAATTCAATGGGAAAAATTTTAAGATTCTTGAGTTTATTCTAAATTCTCAGTGTCTAGCTTTTCTTCTCATTTGAAATCCAAGGTCATTAACCAAATTTGCAGTTAAACTCATTCTCTGAGTTAGTGTTTTATCTGGGAAAACATACGAAAGAAACACAGTTTAATATTTCTCTTTCTTATTGACTTTCTTGGCTATTTATCTGGAGAAGATACTCTTAGAGTGTGCACATTAGTATAGACCATTTCTAAATAATGAATCTCCACAGTTTCCTAAGAGTAGGGAAAAGGAGAAAGAAAGGAAGAAAAAACAAACACACAAAAACACAAATAGCTGGCATCAGATAAATATAATATTAACATTGTAAAGGCTCATTATCTTCCCTCTGCAAGGAAGGGGTGCTATGATTTGAATGTTTGTCCCCTCCAAACCTCATGTTGAAATTTGATCCTCAGTGTTGGAAGTGGAGCTTCCTTGGGTGGAGGTGTTTGGGTCATGGGGTTGGATGGACAGATTAATGCCTTCTCTCAGAGGTCAGTGAGTTCTCAGTGTGTTAGTTCCCCTGAGAGCTGGTTGTTAAAAAAGAGCCTGGCACCTCCCCCATGTCTCTCTGGCTTCCCCTGTCACCATGTGATCTCTGCATACTTGTCTCCCCTTCTGTCTTCCACCATGAGTGGAAGCAGCCTGAAGCCCTCACCAGATGCAGATGAAATCTTGAACTTTCCAGCCACCAGAATCATAAGTCAAGTAAACCTTTTTTTCTTTATAAATTAATTACCCCATCTTGGATATTCTTTATAGCATTACAAAACAGACTACGACAGGGTGTCTTAATCCATTCAAGCTACTATAATAGAATACCATGGACTAGATGGCTTAAACAACAGATGTTTATTTCTCACCGTTCTGGAGACTGGAAAGTCCAAAATAAAATTGTCGAAAGATTTGATGTCCTGTGTGTTAGTCCAAACTGCACAATTTTGTAAGTCCCTCGCCATTTCCCAGACCTTGGTCAAAGTAAAACATTCCATGGGGATTCAGGCCATGCGAAACAGCCCACCCAGCCACCGGACTTTCTTATCATATTCTGCTGAGAGAAAGTGCAAGGAACATCATATTCTGCCGGAATAAGGGCCAAACCGCCTCATCATGAGAACATATTACTGACATTTTCCCAGGCAGCAGGCCGCGTTCCCCACATCCCTCCTGCCCAGAGCTATAATTCCTCCAGCCTGTAAGCAGTGGTGGGCACTGGCATTAAGCTGGTGTCCCACCTCTGCAGGTCTTATGCTGGACATAGAGCCTGGATTTGCTGTAGAGCCACCACTCTCTCTCTCTCTCTCTCTCTCTGTCTTTCTTTAACCCTTGCCTTCCCTTCAAAACCTAACACTGTGAGGGTCTGCTTCTGAGTTCATAGATGGCACCTTTTTGCTCCGTCCTCAAATAGTGGGAAAAGAATAAAGTAGCTCTATGGAGTCTTTTTTATGAGGGCACTAATTTCATTCATGGGAGCCCCACCCTCATAACCTAATCACTTCCTGAAGGTCCCACCTCCTAATATCATCACATAGAGGGTTAGGATTTCAACACAGAAATTTTAGGTAGACACAAACATTCAGGCCATAAGAGAGGGAGTAGTCATAGATGTAGGAAAACTCATTTTTCACACACATATATGTGCACATACACAGGATTAGGTGTGAGAGGCACTAAGCCAGTTTAAACAGTAACTCAGGCCCTTGACAATTCTATCAAATTTATAATTTAAAATGATACTTTTTAATTCCCTGAAGTACAAAAGCAAAGAGAAGGGTTTCTCCTTTATGGAAGTTATCTCTCTTTTAGATTGACAAGACAGAAAATCTCCTCATGAGGGTTTCCTCCTTTTTTCTTTGAATGTACCTCTCAAATGAATAATCTTATTCATGTCAAAATTTTCCCCAAATGGTCACTAAATATCATGTCCCTGGTGGAACTATGCCAGTTAGAAATAAATGCACATGAAGTAAAATAGGAAGGGAGGAGGCATTCTATCTAGTAGGCAAACAGAATGAGAAGATCCTATTCGAATTTCAGGGGTTACTAAGAATGAAGCTTGTGCAAACCTCTGATCTCTAGAAACTGACCAAAGATTATGTATCACCCGTTGGGATCCAGTGAACCCTCCCCTTCTGAGCAGCAAAACCAAATAGAGCAGTTCTCAAGGATACACAGACAAGACTGAGGAAGATCCTAATAAGGTGTGGCAAGGTGACACAGGGCAAACTTTGTCCAAAGGAAATTTATCTGACCAGAACTTCTGGACTTGTCAGTTGTTAGGGCTGACTTGTCTATCCTCTTTCTATTGACTTTGGCTTACTAGACTCAAGCAGAAAGTGACAGGGGAAGAAAAGGAAACAAACAGAAGCAAGTTTCCAAGTACAAGGTTTAAATCAGGAAGAGCCAATCCAAGATTCTATCTGGAGGGACTGCTGCAAACTTGTGATAAATGACCAAATAGTATTTTTATAGAAGGTGGAATGAATGACAGACTAAAGATTTCAACTGATTAAATAAATTATGGAGTGTATCATTCTCCATGTGGTTGAATTTTATTAAGTGTCTTTTCTTTATGTCTTGATATAATCATGTGATTTTTCAGCTTTAATAAAATGTCTTAATATTGAACTGCTCTTGTGTTACTGAAATAAAACAAACTTGCTTTCATGTTTCTTTATTACACTTCTGGAATAATTTTATAACATTTTATTTAGGATTTTGGCATCTATATTTATAGGTGCTATTTCAAGTTTCGTTAGGATAGCTCAAATAGAGCTTGGAATTGGTTTAAAGAGCAAATAAGAATTCCTTGTTTCAGAAGTGTTTGATGGAGCCTTTCTCTAGAATCATCTATTACTCTTGCCCTTCTGGGTGAAAAATCTTTCTATTTTTTTATTACCAGTTTGATTCATTCAGTGACTCCACATCTATGTGCTGAATGGCTCTAGAGATCCAGTAACTCAGTGAGGCAGTCCTTGCGGGAGTAATTACCATGGTGGGTGGTACACTATGCTCCAACTTTCTGCCTATTTGGATCTAAGGATCAGTTCAGATTTCTTACTTCCTTGAATTAGTTTGATAATTTTTGTTTTCTTAGTGTTTATGTGTTTAATCTGGGTTTTCAAATTTATTATAGGATATACGTTGTAGTCTCTTAAAAATTTTAGATTTCTCTCAATTTCCCCCTATATTTGTAATAGTCAACTTTTTAATCTTTTTTTCCTTCTTATTTTTGGTCAGAAAGAAGATCTAAAAAGATGAATTATTTTAAAATAGTTAACATAGTATTTCCAATCTGTTCTGTTTTATTCATATTGTTTTATTTAACCCTCACAAAACTATATGAGGTGGAGCTACACTGAAATCCTGTCCATTTTAAAGAAGCCTATGCCAATATTCTGTAACTGGTATATTGAAATCTTCATCTTAGTATCTTGCTATTATTTCTTTTCCCTGAAGGAATATTTCTGTTCCTTCCATTAAAAATTTTTAAGTATTCACTGTTTCTGCAAGAAATAATCACTAGGGTGAAAAAGTGAGAACACTACCATCACCACGGAAAAAAAATAAGTGATTTTTAAAAAGAAGTACCTCTTGCTGGCTACTCAAAGCAGGCACAAATGTATATTTGTTATATAACTAAACATTCTAAAAGCTTTTACCAAAAAAAGGTAGGGAAAAGTAGATATACAGGGATTATAAATATTACAAATCTGCTTGGGTAGACAAGAAACAGAAGATAATATTTTAAAATATTTCTACTGGGGAAGATGTTCTGGAATTGAATTTATGTAGGTACAGAAGGCAGAATTAAATTTAAAAAAGTTTATTAGAAAGGAAATTTTGAATAAGTGTGAGGAAGAACTTTCTAGTAATTGTAGCTTCTAACCATGGATGAGAAGGGCTGTCTTACAGCATAATGGATTTCCTTCCCAGATAGGGTGACCATATACAAATTTGAGAATAAAATGGCATGCTTATAATTATAATTACATAATTACTGATTGCTGAATTGATTGTCTTTTATTTGTAAACTTATATAAATTCTATTTGAAAACTATTTTAAAATGAAATAACAAGATATAATCATAATTTTAAAAATTCCATTGCTTTAAAATTAAAAAGTAACGAAAGGAAATGCACACAAACACTGTCTTGGTGTTTGCTGCCCTGTCAGCTTACTGGTTTTTTGGCGATGGAGTCTCGCTTCTTTTGTATTTTAAAGCAATATTTTAAAAATACTTATATGAATTATCTGTATATAAAAATTATATAAGCAGGAAATTATTTTCTTGGTACTTATTTGGGTACTATAGTCAATCACCTATAGGGGCTGGATGCAGTGGCTCATGCCTGTAATCCCAGCACTTTGGGAGGCTGAGGCAGGCAGATAACTTGAGGTCAGGAGTTTAAGACCAGTCTGGCCAACATGGTGAAACCCTGTCTCTACTAAAAATGCAAAAATTAGCCGGACATGGTGTCGTATGCCTGTAATCTCAGCTGCTAGGGAGGCTGAGGCAGGAGAATCACTTGAACCTGGGAGGTGGAGGTTGCAGTGAGCTGAGATCAGGCCATTACAATCCGGCCTAGGTGACAGAGCGAGACTCCATCACCAAAAAAAAAAAAAAAAAAAAAAAAAAAAATTACCTATAGATTAGGACCTCTCTGTCTTTATTTCCCCTGCACATTTCATCTTAATTAACCCTATAATTTTCCCTATTTCTCAAAGACTCCACCAACTGGCGAACTGACGGTTTCAGGTATCCTGTTAGCTGTGGCAAGGCCTGTAGTAAGAATCGCTGCATCGGCCATGCTCCACTGGATGGGCCACCAGTAAGATGACAGGGCAGCAAACACCAAGACAGTGTTTGTGTGCATTTCCTTTTGTTACTGAGTCCTGTATGATTTCTGTCTTAGTTTGTCCAGGCTACAATAACAACATATCAAAATCTGGGCAACTTATAAACAAAAAACGTATTTCTCGCAGTTCTGGAAGCTGGGAAGTCAAGAACAAGGAGCTGGCAGAATCTGTGTCCAGTGAGGAAATACTTCCTGGTTCATGGTGTCTTCTTGTTGCATCCTTACATGGTAGAATGAGAGAGGAAGCTCTCTGTGATCTCTTTTATAAGGGCATTAATCCGATTTATGATGACCAAATCTCCCAAAGGTCCCACCTCCAAATACCCTCACATTGGGATAAGGATTTCAGCATCTGAATGTTGGAGGGACATAGACATTCAGCCTGTAGCAATGTTCTTGGGAAGTTGCTGTTAGTTATTTTGTGTTTAGAAAGGGTTGGGAGTCAATCAGATTTAACCATGTGTTAAAGTCAGAACTCTGCTCACTGCACAAAATCTCAATTAGATCAGACTGAAGCTTGCAAAGTCAAAGTCCACCAGGCCCATCTTAGCATGTTTAACACAACTTTTGCTAATAGCACTAGGTTAAAAATGGAAATCCCTGAGCAAATGCTAAACTGAACAGGTCAACAATACAACGAAGTGGACGTGGCGACTATCCCTGGCAAATTAGTCATGAAGTTATCAGACATACGAGTTGAATTCTCTTTTATTTAAACATAAATGCCACACAGGCAGAAGAAAGTCAGAATAAAAATTTCATGGGGTGTTTTAAGTATGTCCAAAATGGGATGACTCTCAGTCATTTGCATCGTCCTTCCCGCCCTGTTGGAGGCATCCAAGAAGGGAAGAAAGTAGCCAGCTGGTTGCCTTCTTTCTCTTTGCCCCTGTCAGATGCTTGGGCAAGGAGTGCAGCCTCCTGTGAGGGTGTGGACTGCGGAGCTGAGTAATCTGCATTTGAATCTAGGCTTTGGCTCCTGCTGGCTGTGTGGCCTGGAGCAATCCCTGTGCTCCGCCCAGTGTCTCATTTTCTCCTCTGTACACGGGGATAACAATAGTAACTACGTCACAAGGTTGTTATGAGGATGAAATGAACTAACACTTGTAAAATGGCTTTCAATATGTAGCTGTTCGTCAAAATAAAATAGGTTCCAGAGTCATGTGGGAGAGAGAATAAAGTGGAAGCTACTGTGTTCTATTCCTTAACAGACTGGCTAGGGCTTCTCTTCAGTCTACAAGGAAAGAATTGACTTTGGTGCTAAAATAAGAATCCTATTTGATATGGGACAAAGATACAATGACACGAATGCTACTCTCAAAGAGCTCTTAATGTAGGACCATCTTGCTTGTGATTAGAAACTCAATTAAAGGCTTTTAGGTCCTTGCACTATGGTTAGGAAATATCTTTGAGATTCTGAAACCCAGAGCTATCTATCATCCTTTCTCCAAAGAGTATCAGCGGCAGACAGTAAGTAGCAGCTTCAGTGAATGAGTTGAAAATCTCTTCAGACTCCCATCATAGTTACAAGAGAGAACAAAATGTTAGCACTGTAAACAAGACTGTGACTCATCAAAATATGGTCCCTGAAATTATGCTCATGAAAACCAAAATGCTATGCATAAGAAATCATATAGCAGCTTCAATGTACTGTAAGATTATGTCATTATTCTGGTTTTATATTAAACTGCCTGTCATTCCATGTTTATGCTAACCCCACACTACTGAGGGGCATTTGGTATTATTTTCATTCTAGAATAAAATGTTCTTCAACTGAAAAATTGCTCAAATGATTCACAACCTAAGAAGTACACGTGGGCAGCTCATAATAAAATAAAAGCATTACCTTTGCTAATGCATTAGAATAGTTTTTTAAAGCAGTATATACTTTGGATTCAATAGTATTCACTATGTTTTTATAACAGCAGTTGAAAAAAACATGTACTGCTTTTCTTCTTACCTGCCGACTTACCTAAATTTTAGTGCTTCTACATGATGCTGGATGCACTTTTTAAGAAAGTAACATCCCAGATTTAGCTACAAATTAGGTTAATCTGGTCATAGCATTCATACTTTTCACAACACCCCCATCCATTATCATCTCGTTACATGAGTCTCAGCTCCAATTTTTATTATTCTTCAGACACTGTGATGAAAGGAGTTTGAATCATGCGTCAATAGGTAGCTCTTGTCTCACTCAAAATCAAGGGTCAGGCTCTATGCATATACCTCTGGAGTGGACTTGGCTCAATTAAGACTCGTTGAAAAGCTCTCTGCAGGGCTATGTTACAAGGCAGTTTGTTGCTAAGGGATCAAGAGACCTGATTAGCCACACTGGAACATAGAATGTCCACACACAGTTCACACACATTTCCATCTGTTCAAATTCTTGGACCCTTGAAAGCAGAGTCTGAGAGTAAGAAGAGGAACACAATTAATGAAGCTCTTCCTCTTACATTCCAGGGTTTCCTAATATTCCCCAAAACTTTAGATAGTAAAGGTAACAATTCGTTAAGCAGGAAAAAAGTTCTTAGGAGTGGAGATTTTGTTTGTATAAGAAGGCTCGTGTATTTTAGATATGTGCAAAAAAAGAATTTGGGTCTTTATTAATTTTATTGGTGAGGGGTCATTTTTCATAGGTATAACTCCTTTGTGGTTTCATCAGTAAAAGACCAAGTAATTTATATTTGAAACTCAGATATTTAGTTGTATTGATTTAATTGATGCATGAATTGGCAAACCGTGCCCTGAAACCCAGTGTAATCACCTGTTTTTGTAAATGTTTGTTAGGACATAGCCATGCTCATTCATTTGCATATTACATACGGGTGCTTTCACTCAAAGACCGAGTGCAATTCAGTTTAAAATAATTACTATCTGGATTTTTACAGAAAAAGTGTGCTGAACTCTGGATTAATGCATGATTTCATAAAACTTCCTCAAACACCTCATGGGTTTTCTGTACAGTTGCTCGCCTTATGGGTCCTGCAGGAGCGGGGAGATGTGATGTAGTTACAGCTGGGCTAAGATCTATTCAGTGATTTTATAGGGCTCTGTGCTGCCTTTGTTTACCCACCCAGGCAAAGTTACTTCTTTTGTGTCTTTCTAGACTCTAGAGATATCTATTTTTAGAGCCACTATTCTAAATGCTGTGTTTCCTGTCTGATGTTGAGTAACTTGAGAGTAAGGCTCATGCTTGACTTAATTTTTTACTCCCAAGATCTAATACAAAGCTTGGCAGAATACTACAGAATCGAAGCAGTTGAATTAAATTGAGCAGAATCTCCCAGCATCCTCAAAACAGGAACATTTTGTGATGGGTGCAAAGAAAAGAGGCTGAGAGTGCATGCTCCCTCACATCAATTTAAATTGCTTTTTAATAATTTAATATCAACTCTAACCCTAGAGTTACATGAAGGAAAAGGAATTGAAAGCCTGTGATGTGTCTTGATGACACAGCTCAAAGTCAGTAACCAGGAAGTATAGTTAACAAAGACAAGGATTAGTTTTTGCTTTTGCTTTTAATTTTTACTTTAAAACAGTTGAACACCGTGAACTTCTATTAACTGAAATGATAGAAGGAATGAAATTTAATAGTTAATTTAGTAATCTGGCTAAATATTAATGAGTTTTTAGAGGGAAAATGACAAAATAAATAATTATAAGGTCATACTGAAAAATGTTAAACTTGCTTCAATGATTCAGAAAACACCTCAGGATCTTGAAGTAATACAGTTATCATAATGAACATAAATAGTAGGTGGTCAAATACTTATTGATTTGAATTCTACACTTCTAAATAGACTGTCTAAGAAATTAGGTGGAAAATATGCTGACCCTATGGTATATTTTTGAAATTGCTTCAGAAACTCTTGATATCAGCTTGTTTACTTGTCATTTATATCTTTCACATGAAAGTAAATTGCAGTTTTAAAAAAGTCAGTTATTTGAGTTTCTTAGCTATTTGCCTTGTAGATAAGGAAAGTTTTATAGTTCTCATATATCTTGCGATTTGGCAGACTTCTAAAACTCTTCTCCTTTCACTTTTGATGCCAATAGTAAGTGTGAGTTTGTACCCATCTTAAACATCAAAAACAAATATCCTACTATTAGTTTTCTTCAAGAAGTTTGGAAAAGAGATAAAGTAATACATATCCTTCTACCAGCGATTGATTTTCTGTCTCAATGCTCAAGGTAATGATTGGTAAGGGCTATGGCTCTAGATGGGTAAAGATAAGTTTGAATCCTGAATGAGCCCCGTATTAGTTGTGTGATCATGGACAAATTATTTGATCCCTCTATGTTTAGATTTCCTCATCTGTGGAATAAGGATACTTATATCACAGGACTATGATAAGGATTAATAAGTTAATGAATATAAAGCCTTTGACTAGAAAGGTCCTGGCATGTAGTTAGAGATCTGAAAATGATAACTATTTTTTCCTTAGAGTTTAAATTATTAAAAATTTTTGACATTTTATTTTTTAAATAAATTTAAATTTTATTTAAATTTTACATATGGTCAAATTCATTTTTGATTTTTGGTGTAGAGTTCTGAGTTTTAGCACATGTATAGATCCATGTAACCACTATTACAATTGAAATGCAGAACAGTTTCATCATCCCCCAAAAATCTCTCATGCTCTCTCTGTAGCCACATCCCTTCCCCAGCCCTAACCCATAACAAACACTAACCTATTTTCTGTAGCTATAATTTTTCCCTTTCTAGGATGTCATATAATTGGAATCATCAATTTTTGAGACTGGTTTCTTCACTCAGCATAATGCATTTGAAATTCACCCAAGTTTATATGTGTGTTAATAGTTTGTTCCTTTTATTGCTCAATAGTACTCCACAGTAAACAGTTGTTCTATTCACTCATTGATGAACATTTGGGTTAGTTCCAGTTTTTGGCAGTTTGGGCATGTGTGAACATATGTGTGTGTCTGAAGATATGTTATATGAACATCTGTTTTTAGTTTTCTAAGGTAAATATTGAGGAGTGGGATTTTGGGCCATGGCAAGATATATTTAACTTAAAAAGTAACTGTCAAAATGTTTTTCAGAGTAGCTCTACCATTTTTCATTTCAGGAATATATCAGAGTTCCAGTTGCTCTCCATCCTCACCAACACTTGGTAGTGTCAGGTTATTTTTTTTTTTTTAATTTTAGCTTTTCAGATAGGTGTGAAGTGGTACATCATGGTTTTAATAATAATGGTGAGGATATTTTCATGTGGTTATTTGAAAATATTGTGAGGTTTTTTTGGTGAAGTGCCTATACAAATAATTGACCCATTTTAAACTTTGGTTATTTGTTTACTTGTTGGTGAATTTTTAGAGTGTTCTTTAATATTCTTTATATATTCCATATATATGAGATATGTATCTTTGTCAGATATATGATTTGCAAATGAGTTCCCTCAGTTAATGACTACAGAATTGATAGTTAGAGTTGATAGAATTGATAGACTGTAGAATTGATGCTATTTTCAATCTTTTTACTTTTATTTTTTGAGACAGGGTCTTTCTGGCTGTGTCTCCCAGGCCGGCATGCAGTGGTGTGATCATGGCTCACTGTAGCCTCCACCTCCTGGGCTCAAGTTGTCCTCCCATCTCAGCCTGCTGAGTAGCTGGAACTATAGGCATGTGCTGCTATACCTGGCTAATTCTCATAGAGATGAGGTTTCTCCATGTTGCCTAGGCTGGTCTCAAACTGCTTGACTAAAGCGATCCTTCCACCTTGGCCTCCCAAAGTGCTGGAATTATAGGTGTGAGCCACTGTGTCCAGCAGTCTTTTCAATCAGCATCCTTTCACAGAAGTATTAACATTTGACAAAGTCCAGTTTATCAGTTTTTTTCTTTTATGAATTATCCCTTTGATGTTATGTCTAAAATCTCTGTCTAACCTCATGCCATGAAGGTTTTCTATGTTTTCTTCCAAAAGTTTTATAGTTTTGTGTTTTGTATTTATATCCAGGATTCATATTGAGTCATGTTCCAGTGTGGCTAATCAGGTCTCTTGATCTCTTAGTATCTAGTGACTTTGTAACATAGCCCTTCTGAAAGCTTTTCAACAAGTCTTAATTGAGCCAAGTCCACTCCAGAGGTATTGAGTTTTGAGATTCATTTTTTGCATATAGTTGTTCAGTTGCTCCTTGTAAGATGATAATTTCTCCATTAAATTGCCATCGCATCTCTGTAAAAAATCAATTGGCCATATTTGTGTATTTGTGTGGGTCTGTCTCTGTGCTTTATTTTTTTCCATTCATCTTTCTGTTTATCTCTTCACCAATAGCACACTGCCTTGATTATTATAGCTCTGTAGTAATTCTTAAATTACTTTCAAGTTCATTCTGCTGTTTCAAAATTGTTTTGGTTAGTCTAGCTTCATTGCCTTTCCATATAAATTTTAGAATCGGCTTGTATATGTTTACACAATCCTCTCGGGATTGATTGGAATTACATTGGAATTGACACTTTTATTATGCTGAATCTTCTAACCCATAAACACAGTGTGTCTCCACTTATTTGGGACTGCACTGACTTATTTCCTCAGTGTTCAGTATAGGTTTTACAAATATTTTGTTAGATTTCTACCAAAGATCAATTTTTGTGTGTTGATTATGTATCCTGAGACTTTGCTAAGCCCACCTATTAGTTCATCATGGTTTTTTTGTGGATTACGTTGGTGTTTCTTCATTGACAATTTCATCTCTTGCAAACAGGTCCAATTTTATTTCTGCTTATCCAATCTTTATGATGTTGAATAGGAGTGATGAAAGTGGACATGTTTTTGTTGCTCCTGATCTAAGGGGGAAGGCATTCAGTCTTTAGTCAAGTATGATGTTAGGTAGAGGTTTTTATTGTTTTTGTTGTGTTTTGGTAGATGCTCTTTAGCATGTTAAGTAAGTTTTCTTCTATTCCTACTTGGCTGAGAGATTTTTTTTAAAAGAATTAAGTGATGGTGAATTTTATCAAATGGTTTTTCTGCATCTTTAATATGATACTATGGTTTCTCTTCTTTAGACAGTTAACATGGTAGATATATAGTTGGTCATGGTGTCCAATGGTCATTATTTGTTTTATATATTGCTATATACTATTTGCTGATATTTTGTAGAGAACTTTCATGTCATTGTTCAGGAGTGAATGATTCTGTGCTGTAGATTTATTTTACTTTATTGATCTTTTTGTCTGGTATTGATATCAGAGGAATGCTGGCCTCATAAACAGATTTGGGAAGTGTTACCTAAGCTTTTATATTCAGGAAGACTATAGAATTGATGCTATTTCTTTAAATATACAAGTAAAATAATGTAAGCCAAGAGATTTCTTGTTTAAACTTTTTTTTCATTAAAAAATTCAATTTCTTTAATAGTTAAAAGGTTGCTCAAGAATATTGATTTCATCTTGGGTGTATGTTGTTGGTTTATGGATTTTGAGATATTGGTCCATTTCATATAAATTATCGAATTTATATATAATGAATTGTCCATAGCATCCCCTTATTTTCCTTTTAATGTTTGTAGGGTCTGTAATTATATCCCCTATTTCACTCCTGTTATTCGTAATTTATGTCTTCTCTCTGTTCTTCTTTTTCAGTTTTGCTAGAGCTTTATTAATTTTATTAACCTTTCTAAAGGTTAATAAAAACTAATTTTTCCCCTTTATTTATTTATTTATTTATTTATTTATTTATTTATTTATTTGAGACAGAGTTTCTCTCGGTTGCCCAGGCTGGAGTACAATGGTGTGATCTCGGCTCACTGCAACCTCCACCTCCCAGGTTCAAGCAATTCTCCAGCCTCAGCCTCCCAAGTAGCTGGGATTACAGGTGCCCACCACTACCTCCACTAATTTTTTTTGTATTTTTAGTAGAGACGGGGTTTCGCCATGATGGCCAGGCTGGTCTCAAACACCTGACCTCAGGTGATCCTTCTGCCTCAGCCTCCCAAAGTGCTGGGATTATAGGTGTGAGCCACTGCGCCTGGCTGGGTATGATATATTTTTTAACTTTCCTTGAGATTTTCTCTTTGACCTATAGGTTGTTCATAGCATGTTAATTTCCAAGTGTTTAGAAAATTTTCTGGCTGGGCGCGGTGGCTCAAGCCTGTAATCCCAGCACTTTGGGAGGCCGAGGCGGGTGGATCACGAGGTCAGGAGATCGAGACCATCCTGGCTAACACGGTGAAACCCCGTCTCTACTAAAAAATACAAAAAACCAGCCGGGCGAGGTGGCGGGCGCCTGTAGTCTCAGCTACTCGGGAGGCTGAGGCAGGAGAATGGCGTGAACCCACTGCACTCCAGCCTGGGTGACAGAGCAAGACTCCGTCTCAAAAAAAAAAAAAAAGAAAATTTTCTGTTGTCTTTATGTCACTGATATCTAGTTAAATTCTATTATGCTTAGAGAATATGTTTTGCATGATATCAATTTTTAAAAATTTAAGTTTTGTTTTGTAACCCAGGATATAGTCTATATTGGTGATTATTCCATGTGCACTTGAAAAAAATGCACTTTGCTTCATTTGATGAAGTTTTCCATAAATATAAATGTAATCCACTTAGTTGATACTGTTATTCAGTTCTGCATCCTTTTAGATTTTTGTCTGCTTGTTCTATTAAACACTGAGAGAAACTGAGGTTGTCAAATATAATTATGAGTTTGTTTCTTTTTCTTTTCTGTCGGTTTTTGCTTCACATATTTTGATGCTCTGTTGTTATGTCCATATTCATTTTGAAGTGTTTTGGCTTCTTGGTAAATTGATCCCTATTATATTAATGGAATATCCCTTCTTATCACTTTAGCTTTCCTTTGATTAGTGTTTACATGATATACTTTGTCCATTTTACCTTTAACTTAATTTTAACTTATCTTTAATTTGGATTTAGGTATATAATTTTTATTTTTTCTATTTTTCCTTTTCCATATTCTACTGTTCTGTTTCTCCTTTATGTCCTTCCTCTGGATTACATAAACTTTTGTAGTATTCCATTTAATTTATCTATTGTGTGCTTGACTCTCTTTTTTTTTTTTTTTTTAACAGTTTATTTAGTGGTCAATCAAGAGGTATACATACTTAACTTTTCATGATCTCTTTAGAATCTATATTTTACCACTTCAGTTAGAATGTAGAAAGCTTACCACCATATAGGTCCCTTAATATTCCTCAATATATGTTGTAGTTTTCCCACATATTTCATTGATGTACCTTAAATAAATCATCAGATAATATGATAATTTTGTTTTATCTATCAAATGTATTTTAAAGAGCTCAAGAGAACTTGTATTTACCCAAGTATCTACCATTTCTGTTGCTTTCTCTTTGTTCCTGATATTCAAAGTCTTCCTTTTACTTTTCATTTTACTTTGATCTGAAAAACTTCCCTTAACAATTCTTTTAGAGTAAGTTTTCTGGCAACAAATCCTCTTGGTTTTCCTTCATGTGAAAAAGTATTTATTTTTTCTTTATTCCTGAAGGAAACTTTTGCACTTGAAAATGTTGAGTCACTTCTTTGTGGCCTCCGTGATTTCAGGTTGGAAATCCACTGTCATCTGAATTATTGTTCCCATTTTCTAGTTAAGGTCTTTCTTTCTCACTGCTTAAAACAATCTTTTTTCTTTATTTCTTAGTTTACAGATGTTTGATTATAATGTATCTTGGCATGGAATTCTTTGTGTTTATTCTGTCTGGAATTGACTAAACTTTAATCCATAAATCTGTGACTTTCATCAACATTAGGCTGTTTTCAGCCATTATTTCTTCAGATATTTTTCTGCACCATCCTCTTTTTCTTTCCTTATGGGATGCCAATTCCACAAATACTAGACCAAAAGGTACTGTCCCCAGGTCCTCTTTCCTGTCACTTCCATTCTATTATTGAGCCTATCCAGTAAGTATCCTGCCAAGTGTTATATTAGCCTCAGGTTCTACATTTTCAACCAAGTATTTTAATTTTAATACATGTAATAATTCATTTTAATACATGTGGCCAGCCAATTAGATCAATAAGTAAGGGAAAACTATGCATGCATGTTGTGGTTTGTGAACGTGTCCACAAACTTTTTATCACTTTTTTTTTTTTTTCTTTTTTTGAGACAGTGTCTCACTCTCTTGCCTAGGCTGGAGTGCAGTGGCATGATCTTGGTTCACTGCAACCCCCACCTCCCAAACTCAGGTGATCCTCCTATCTCAGCCTCCCAAGTAGCTGGGACCACAGGCATGCACCACCACACCCAGCTGACTTTTTTGTATTAATTTTTATAGAGACAGGGTTTCACCCATTGCCCAGGCTGGTCTCAAACTCCTGGACTCAAACTATCCCCCTGCCTTGGCCTTCTAAAGTGCTGGGATTACAGGCATAAGCCACTGTACCCAGCCTAACACTCTTTCCATCAAAAGGTTTGCTTTAACTACCCTCCTCTTTAATATTGTTCAGTGTTATTTTTGTCATTTGCATCTAACAAATAGAATGTATTGAAAAGTAATGCTGTGTCACTACTACCACACTCATGCTAAAAAAGTCAACAGCTTCTATGTGGCTTTCTTTCTTGAGAAACTCATCCTTGGAAATCAGCCACCTTGTTGTGAGGGCACATGCAGACAGCACGTATAGGTGTTTTAGCTGACATCCACAGCTAATCCAGCAGATGCTGAGCGGAACAAAGACACATGATCTTTGCCAAGCCTTGTCAAATTTCCGATTTCTAGGAAATATAAATATTGCTATTATTTTATGCCACTAAGTTTTGAAGAGGTTTGTTACATAGCAAAAGGTATCTAGACTTTTCTGAAATAGAAGCTGTTTCTGTTAAGCTCTCTTTTCTCTTGCTATGGAAGAAGTTTTATCACTTACTGTATGAGCAAAATATACATCTACTTATTTTATTGTTTTGTAATTTTTTAAGAATTTGGAATGAACTTGATGTATTGAGTGGATACTGTTTTGAATTGCCTCTTTTGAACTGTGACTGCATAGCCTGTACAGCAGAAAGAGCAAAATGGATATTTGGTGAGCAGGTAGGTAGATTATCAGAGATAGATTGATTAAAGCTATTTCTTCTTCTTCTTCTTCTTTTTTTTTTTTTTTAAATGCCTTGAGCCATTTGGCAGACTGCTAAAGCATATGTTGTTCTTTTCACTGTTTCTTTACTTTGCTCTGAGGACACTATGGTCTAATGACCATGACCACAGAGAGATACAAATTAAGGCAAACACGTGGCTGCTCTACTCTTGCTTTCTGTTATGGTAATTATATCAATGTTGCCTCTGATAGTTAAATACTACAAGTTGTTCTCCACTAATATGCAATCCTACCATCTCCACTGACACTAAGGATTCTAGTCCCACGATAGCATCTCCCCAAGTCAATCCTGAGCTACAAAGTAGAGTCACCCAAGAGTGTCTCAGTGATGCTGGTGTCCCCCTCACTGGTGCATTCCTTGCTTCCCTAAAGAAGGATGTGTCTTCCCTTTCCACGGAGCATAGGCAGTAGGTTCTCATAGCTCACATAAGTAATAAATTGAAAGATGCTCATTTCCATGATCGTTTTGTGCCCTTTATCAATTCCCTGAACACAGTCTGTCATCTCTAACTCATTTATTACAAGACAGTGTCATGTCCAAGCTCAAGGGAATCACTGCAGCATCATCTTAGAACTAGCTCCAGATGTCCTTGCTAGTACATTAACTTTTGAAAGAGTGCAACCATGTTAATCATTTGCCCCCACTGTGAGGCTTATATGATGCCCCGTATCCTCGGGTCTATTATTCTCAAGATCCACTGCCAGCTTTTGTCAGTACACACGAGCCAAGACTTGCAAATCTTTTGGTAAGCTATTTACTCTTGTAGCGAGAACTATTCTTCCTTGCTTGGGCTATGCTGAGGTTACTGGCTGGGAGTCAATGAAGGGAATGAGGGCAAGTCTTGAGCATTATCTTACAAGCATCTGCTTTAACATCACTGCATGGTCTCCTGGCAATAGAAGGCTGCTTTTCTAGTGAGGGGCAGAGACCACTTTTGATGACCTAGAGTTTAGGATAAGCTGGGCATTCTAGGCTCTCAGTCATACCTACATATCCCATTCTTTTAATTACATTTACCCCATACCATTCAAGTGATATAGATGCAGCATACGCCTTTTGCCTGTACCACATCCCAATATGCCATAGATAAGCATCTTAGTCTTTGTGAGGCCACAGCAATCTAGGAGTTCACTCCTTTCCCAACACTTGCCACATGTGACAGTTGCTATCTGACTTATTCAGTTTCAAAGTCTATAATGAGGGGCGTTTTTCTAGAGCCTCTTCCCACATTGATGCTTAAATTGGATTGTCATGAAAGCAGAGCCTGAGATGACGACTTGGTGCAGGTAGTTTATTTGGGAGATAGTCCTAGGAAACAGAAGTGAGACAGTGAGGAGAATAAGACAAGAAAGAGAGAAAAGCCAATAAATCTTACTGTGTTGGTTGCTGCTGAGAATAACTGGAACTCAATGCTACTTGCAAACTTCGAAGTTTATAGAATATGCCTCAGAATTATCTTGCTAAAGAACTCGAGACTGGTCTGTTTACATACACACTACTGTTTAGCATGGTTGGAGTGTTGTCCCCATGATTATTAACCCTTCTGCACTTCTGAGCTGCTCCCTGCATCTACTGAGTGACCTTCCAAGACTTCAGATAAATCTCTAAAGCAAACAAAACAAAACAAAACAAAAACCAGGGAGATGTCATACCTGCCGAGAGTCTCTGACAGTATGCATGTAATTGTTTATGTCAGCTGCACTGAAATCAGATGGACTGAGTAGATATGGCTTTGGGCATTACCAGTGTCTATCATACCTACATTTATAATGCAAGGAAATGCTAAATTTCAGTTTGAGGTTAGAATGGAATTTCTTTTCCATCTAAGCTAACAGAACTTTTGGTATCCCATGAAAACATGTCAAAAACTCTAGGCCTAGACTAGCTGTGGTGGCTCATGCCTATAGTCCTACAACTTTGGGAGGCCAAGACAGGTGGATTGCTTGAATCCAGGAGTTCAAAACCAGTCTGGGCAACATGGTGAAACTCTATCCTTACAAAAATACAAAAATTAACCAGTGGTAATGGCACACCACCTGTGGTCCTAGCTACTCAGGAGGCTGAGATGGGAGGATCACTTGAGCTCAGGAGGTGGAGACTACAGTGAGCCAAAATTGTGCCACTGCACTCCAGCCGGGTGACAGGGTGAGACCTTGTCTCAAAACAAAAACTAAACTAAAAACAAGACAAACTCCTGGTCTGGAAGCTCAGTAATTGTGCATTCTCTTTCCTGGCATACGGGAAGCCTCACTCTTCATCTAAGCTGATCACGTGACTGGGTTCTAGCCAGGCTAGGTGACAGAAACAAAGTATACCACTTCCATGCCTAGCCCCTGAAATTATGCTACTTCTTACTTGACGGTCAAGAGAAAATTCAGTGTGAAGATGATGGAGTCACACAATAGAAGGAACCTGAATCACTGAATCATCACTCGGAAGAAAGCAGCCCAGGCTAGTCACCCAACTCCCATCAGACAGTGACTGGAGTGAGAAATAAGCCTTGTGTATGGTGTGTGTGTGTGTGTGTGTGTGTGTTTCTGTGTGTGTGTGTGTGTGTGAATTTGTGGGTATTTTGGGCTGCTTACTTTAGCAGATTATATTACTTTGGCTGACACAGTCAATGTGGTATCTTACATAAGATCGATACTTTCCTGATTTGTACTGCACTTTGGTCATTGAAGAAAGTATTAGTTATCACCTCTTTATCTTATAGGCATGTGATGAACATCGACAGAATCATGTTTGAGGTTTGAGCCTTTTAAAGACTAGGCAGAAGGTTAGCTCAAAGCAGTGGTATGATTATTTCCAGATAAATGATTCCTTTCCTCCTAGTTAGGGAGAATCATCCATTGCTATCTTGCACTTGCTGAACACAACTTGACAAAGAAATCCTCCTTCACAATCCCCAGATAATAAACGTGAGAGAAAGAACTAGTATGAAATACTGTCTGCTTTCTCTTTTCTCATGACTGGTTACGAAAATGTCCTGGATATAATGCATAGGAAAGACACACAGATAATCACTCAGATTTTAGATGAATAAAAATGAAGCTGTTTAGTAATATGTCTTATCATTAAAAAAAAAAAAAAAAAGCAAAAGGGTCTATCTATCCAGTATCAGAGATGGACAGTGACAAAGAAGTAAGAATACTCCCTCTTGTGGTTCTTGAGAGAAATAATTCCTGCTACGAGATCATATTGAGAAAATAGAAACACTGGATTCAAAGATCACTTCAGTGGATAATGAAAGCTTATCCTTTTCACTGTGACCTGATTTAATGAAACTAAGTAACCATTTTAGGCTGTGTTGGTGTGGATCTTCCGGCAAGTGTGAGCTTGCACCGCTAACCTCAGGGGACAACTAAACATGTGACAGGAGGAAAGGACTCTTCAACCTGAACTGGAGAAGAGCTGCTTTCTACTTGGATTTTTTTTCCCTGAAGGGTAAAAGAAACAGTCATTATCACCAAATTTCCTCTTTCTCTAACTTGGATCTGGTTCCCCAATGTGGCCATGTACTTGCTCTCGGGGAAGCTTTGATTTAACAGAAGTGAATTTGGTTTAGCGCCCTATCTCCTCTAAAACACAGCTCATGCTATTATTTTGTGTGGGGATATAAATGTGTTTTTCTGATATATGCTTTTCCCCTTTTTGGGTGGAATCTTACTTAGCAGCTTTGTTTTCCTCAAGGGAGAGTTGGCCGCAAAATGCCCAAAAATAGGAATTTCCTCATTTCTTAAGAAGTAAAATAGGATGACACAACTGGAAGACAGCGCAGAACCAATGTCAGCAGACATATGATGTGCAGTTGTGATTTGTTTTCTCACAATTGATGTCCCTTACTTTTTGCTGCTAGTGTTTCACCATTAGAAATATGATATCCTCCAGTTACGAGGGTTGACATCTGCATGGGAAATCAATAGCATCTATCTGTCTATCATCTATCTATCTATCTATCTATCTATCTATCTATCTATCTATCTATAGCTTTCGGTCTGTCTGCCCAGAGAGGTCCTGGTTTATGCCACTGTCTCATTTGGTTTAAAATTTGTTCCTTTTTCATTTTTTTCCAATGAAGAATGTAATGATTTCAATTTTATTCATCACAAAATGTAACTTTAATAAAGTGGAGGTAATTTTATTAAAAAAGATTTAAATATTACATTAAAAAGCACATTCTTCAGAAAAATACCATACATGATGTTAAAAGCAAAGAAACTGATTAAAGTGCATTAATGTGTACCAAGAATAATTGTTCAACTTTTAGCATTTTAAATGTTCAACCAATCAATATAATAAGCTTTTTTAAAATTTTGCAGCCTCTAAGATGGCCCCAATGAGACTCACCTCCTGATATTTATTGCCTTGTGAGATCTCTTCCTTGACAATATTGAGGGCATACCATTTCCCTGATCAAGTTACAAAAGACTGTGACTTCTCTTGCTAGTTGATTCTCCCTGTTGATTTCTCCACATAATGCTTTAATGAAGCAAGGTGCCAGGCTGAAGAGGTCCCTTTAGCAAGGAATTGATGGTAGCCTCTGGTCAATAGCCAGTGAGGAACTGAGACCTTCAGTTCAAAAGCCTGTTGACTGCTAACAACTAAGTGAGCTTGGAAGTGGATCCTTCCCCATCCAGCCTTCAGATGAGACCCCAGCTTTGTGAACACAGCCAAGGACAGACCCTGAGACAGAGGACCCAGCTAGAAATGCACACATTCCTTAGACATACACAGATTCCTAATCCATACAAGCTGTGAGATAATAAATATGTTTTGTCCTAAGCTGCCAAGTTTATGGTTTAATTATTTATTGCACAGCAATACCTAATGGAAGCTCAATCCCTTCTCCCAGCCCAAATCCATTTCAGAGTTTAACTTCACTAGGGTGAAGATTAACTCAAAGTGAGGCTTAGGCAGTTCTGAATTACCCAAAAGGTGTAATAAGTATGTATTAAAAATAGAGGTAGTTTTTTTGGGGGGAATTTGAAATTTCAAATTCAAAATAATAAGCAAAAACACATTGGGGCTGGGTGTGGTGGCTCATGCCTGTAATCCCAGCACTTTGAGAGGCTGAGGTAGAAGGATCACTTGAGCCTAGGAGTTTGAGATCATCCTGGGCAACATACGGAGGTCTTCATCTCTACAAAACATTACAAAAAAAATTAGCCAGGTATGATGTCATGTGCCTATAGTCCCAGCTACTTGGGGGCACTGAGGCGGAAGGATTGCTTGAGCTGAGGAGGTTTAGGCTGCAGTGAGCTGTGACTATTGTGCCACTGCACTCCAGCCTAGGTGACAGAGTGAGACCCTGTCTCAAAACAAACAAAGAATCACTGGGGGAGTCATTATGAAAAAAATCAGAATTTTGTTGATGCTTCATATATTTTTATGATTAAATATTATTTATATTTACAATTACAGTTAGAGACACCACAATCTTTTTCATACCTAGAACCTCTAAAAATCTTAAAATGACTTTAGGCTCTGGCATGGAAGAGCTAATACTGAAATGGACTTGAAAGTGCAAGAGGTTTATTGTAGGAAAAATGCCTATGAAAGATAAAACGGAGAGGAAGCAAGAGTTAGCAGGAAAAACCTTCATATCATGCTATTGCTTTGACATGAAAGAAAAGAATGAAGAACTCAGATAGGGCAGGGGGAACCTCAAACCGTGATGCAGACGTGACAAAGTCTCAGCCAATCCAACAATGGGCAAAGATTGTGAGCAAAGATTGCCATTTGAGGAGTCTCACATGAGGCATTAAAGGCCAGGCCCTCACACCCACAGTGTGCCCCGTAATTGGCTAAAGTTGCTCAGGAAGAACACAACCTCAGCTGAAGGCTGAGGCATATCTTGGAGATGCTAATGATTGGCAAATTCTTGTTTAATGGGAGATTGAATTCTTTTTTAATGGGAGATTCAAGGAGCGCATGTCCATGGCTGACACAAGGTGCGGCATATTCATGGCTCTCCTCTGCTAATTTAATCTGTCTCCTGCTTATCCCTGCAAACTTACCTTGTTTTTGGTTTCTGTTTTTTGTCCATTTTTTCATGGATTTTCTGTTTCTTTACAACATAATCTTGCTTATGACACTAATTGACCATTTGGGCCCCCAGGTGCCACATCAATTTAAAGCTTGACTTTTCCTAGCAAACTGATTTAGTACCTGTTACACCTCCAAATTCCTAGGTAAGAGAATTTGGTCAGGTAACCATACTGAGGCCATCAACTGTAATGGGAAAAGAGGGCCAGATTATTTGAGACACAGAGCTATTCTTTAGAGAGGCTACTAACAGAGTAATGGACAATTTGCTAATTTCTGTGGCTTAACAGAATACAAGTTATTTCATTCACACGAGTCTAATGCAGATTTTGGGCAGTCTTCCTGGATGGCTCTCCTCCAAGTGCTGTCTCAGAGACTCAGGCCTTCTCTCCTTCATAGATAGCTCTGATATCCTCACCAACGGCCTTTACTGTCACTTCAGAGTGATGGATAGTGTGAAGAAGACACCTCTGCTCTCAACTGCCTCAGGCAGAAAGGGACACTTCGCTTTTGCTCACATTACATTGGTGTGAACTTGACATATGTCCCCATCGTACACACAAGAGGGCTGGAAATGTAGCTTACCAGTATCCCCAGGAAAAAAAAACAAAAAACAAAAAACATTTGATGAGTATCTTATAAGCTTCTGTCATAGTTTGTCCTTTTGATCATCAAATACCAATTTCATGCTTCCTCTCACACATAGAATATATAAGCCCCTTTCTTAAGTGGAAGACACAAGATCTCATCCAGTCAGTCCCTGCTTCTAGTTCTAAGTCCAAGATGTTCAAGTGATGTGAAATTATCTCCTTTAGTCCTAGATGTGGCTCCTTGTGGTTGCGTAGCCCATGATCTAAAAGACAGTGATCTGTTTGCTCCCCTCCATCCCCAACACACAGTTAGTAAAACAGGCGCAAGACAGCCTGTAAATATTCTCATTAAAAAATCAGCAGAATGAAAGACACAGGAAAATCATCAGGCTATGGCAATTCTGAAGTTCCACTTAGTCAACATTGTGAGGATTTCCCACTCTGGGGTAGGAGAAGTCCTTTGATTAGTGCCAATTGCTACTGTCCTTGAGGATTTTTTTTTTTAATTTTATTTTTTCTGTCTGTTGCTTTCTGTGGCCCCTGGCTTTGCTCTCTAGCAATTTCTTCCAAGTTTATTATTTTCCATGGCTTTCTCTGAACTGGGTATTAAGAGTAAGCCCTCTTTGGGAGTTATACAGCTTTCCCAACTTTATTTGTTCATGGAAGTTAAAGACTCAAGCTTTTTGTAAGTCTTAAAAGTCTGACATTTTAATTTCAGACTTCTGGTAGTGGGCAATGTATTTTTCAAAGAAATTTAGTAGCTTTCTACTGACTCATTTTCATGTATTTACCAAACCCAAAGTACCTTCCTAGATATAGTTCTCAAGGGTGCTTTACTTTGCTTCTTCAGATCCCTGTCTCACATACTCAACTAAATGATGGCAACCCTGAAGCTGCCAGGCTCGAGTGGGAACACCACAGTCTTAATATGTTTTTGCTGAAAGACTGAGTGATTCTATCCAAGAGGGTACTAGGCTTCCCTCTAGGCTTCGTCTCTGTTTTTAAATATCATCTTCTATGATTTCAAGTTAAGAAATAGTTGACTTTTCCACCCAGCAAGCCCTTGACTTTCTGTACTCCTCATTCCCTTTAACATCTTTCCCCAAACTGGCCAGTCCTTGCCTGCACTTTTTTCTTGTAATACTTTGCTGCCAGGAGTCAGCAACAACCAACGCACACTATTCGTTCTCCGTTTCCCAGCCTCTCCCCGTAAACCTACTTGCTAAGTAGGTATGTAGTACGCCTTCCATTTTATGGCAGATGACAATTTTAACAGATATTATGTCACTGTATGGTATGACTCTCCAGGCATTCTGCCTATTATCGCTGTGTTCTTGCTCTTCATTGCCCAAGTGCCAAGCTAGTGACACATATTTCACGTTTTTATTATAGCAATGCTCCACTTCAAAGTACCAATTTCAGTGGCAGGGTAAATAATACTGCTGTAACAAACAACCCCCAAATCTCAGTGGCTTGTAATAGTGTAAATTTATTTTCCACATAGGCAGAGTCAATTACACATGTTCCTGGTCAAGCAGCTCTCTTCCAAATAGTGACCCAAGGATCTAGGCTTTCTGTGTAGTATTTCTGCCATCTTCAAAATGTGGCCTCCAAGATTACCCTGTGAGGGGAAAAGAAACTGCCCCAGACTGGATGAGACACATAACTTCTGCTTCTGTTCTGTCAGAGAGGCCTGTCATATGGGCCACCTGGATGCATGGCTATTGGACACTATCATTCAGCTGCTGGTCCAGAAATAAGAAACAGGTTTGAGGAATATGTAGTCAGTCTCTGCCACATTATCTCAGAATAGGAGGAATGAAGAAAGGGGCCATGGAAGACATACGCAATAGAAAAACAAGAAAGGTTTTCTTTATACCTTATAGGCAAGGAAACTGAGGCTCAGAGACGTTAAGAAGAATGCCTGTAGCCACACAGTCACAAAAAGGGCAGAATTAGGCACCAAACATAAGTCTATGTGACGTCTAGTGCCAACACTTACCATTACATCTCAAAGCTCTTTTTGTAGTTTTCAGCAATTAAGCACTATTTACATCTTTATCCATGGTTAACAGAAGCTAAGATTTAAGTGATTTGGGTTATTACTTCTCATTTTACCTGAATTTTAATACTTGCACATATTTTTTGGAAGCCATGGCTGGCTAAGTACAAATATGGAAATGATTTATATATACTTGTCTTCCAATAATTTAGATTCAATGTCAACTTTCTTCTTGTAAAAATTCATTACCTTAATTCTTCATGGACAGGAAATAGCCTCTCCTTTTCCCCATGTATCCACTTTATTTTTCATTTTTGTTCTGATTTGAAACCACAGTTAGAAATAGACAATTATTATAGGATTATTGTATCTCTTATAGGAGATTCTATCATTTTTCCTTGGTTAAGCATAAACATATAACCTGGTTGTTGCTCAGAGTCCTTAGTTTTGAGGGGGAATAGCATATAAACCTGGAAGGTATGTCTCCTCATGCCCATTATTCTCTTCTACATAAATTATCTTGAGACTCATAAAAGGAAAATAAAATTCTGAAATTAAATTCTTCATTGCCTTTGTTGGCTGATTTTATTAACTGTTTATTGAATGGGTGGCTTAATAGAAGAACTCCCTAAAAACGTGCAATACACTGACCAATCTATTTGGCTGTTTTCCACATTTTTTCAGAAGTCAAGACACAAAATCTAACTTTTTTGTTTTTGCCAAACAATGAACAGCATTATGTGGATCTTAGACTTTGAAAAAAATATATGACACATATTATGTAGCCTGAGTACTAGTGCTATGTCCTGCTTTTTGAAGTTACTTTCCGGCAAGGGTGATTTTATTCGACACCAGTGACCAATCAAAGTCGAAAAATACTAAAGATTGGTTGGTGGCCTTTTTTCCTACTTACATTTCTGTCTGCCTTCTTCACAGTTCAGTCAGTTCACAACTGAGCTGTGTGTTTAAAGCAAACTGGATGAAAAAAGTAAAAGGAAGGGACTAAATCATTCCTTCCCATAATGCAAATGCCATTCCTGTTTTGATTCTGCGATTCTCCATGCTATATTTAGAAAACAAGGCCTAATTTTTTTACTTAACTCTGGTCCCGCAGACCTTCTTACAGAAATGACACGGACTAGTTCTCTACCTGTCCTTTCTGGCAATGTGTTTGGTTAATTGGTACTTTACCCTTGCTCTTTCCAAGCACAAAAACTCTGAGGCTTGTCCTTTGAGGAAGCACATAAACGAGGGAAGCATAAATCCCCATTTGTCTCAAATGACAAGTCAGACATTTAGCTGCGGAGCAAGAAACATGCTCTCTGTGTTCCTCGGAGAGAAGCAGCTCAGAGTGCTCAATGTTCTCTGAGACAGGAAGCTGGGAGATTCCTTATCAATAGTATGTAAATGGAGTAAGAGAACAGGCTGTAGACTTAACTGGAATTCAGACAGGTCTGGGCATGCCTGGTGTACTGGTAAGGCCATCTCCCCAAAAGAATTTTCCTGAAGGACTGATATTTCCGAGAAAGTATTTGTCCTAATCTGTGATAAAGCGTTAGTTATCTTTGTGGTTGTGCAATTCTGTATGTAGCATCAACTTTTGCACTTTCATTTGACTTGTAGCAAAGACCCCATTATGTTTTGGTTGAAATACTGTGGAGAGCAATGGGTCTATATGTAAATCTCCAAAGATCTGATCTTCGAAAAATTCTTACATGTAAGTACACAAACAATGCTTTACCGGACCTCTCTAAAATAGTGGGAAGCAGAGGTGAAAGAGGCTCTTCACATAGTAACTGGGAGGCAGGATTCTAAAGACGCACCCGTGCCCAAGATTTCTGACCTCTGCTTATTCATTCAAATACAAATTCAAGTACTTCTTTGAAGGGATTTTGCAGATGTAATTAAAGTCCCAAGTGAATTAATTGACCTTAAAGTATGGTGACAATCCAGGTGGGCCTGATCTAATCAGATGACTCCTTTTAAGGCAGAGTGTTTTCTGTAGGATCAGAAGAGGAAGTCAGAGATTCAAAACGTGACGGGGAGTTGATGCGCTGTTGCTGGCTTGAAGACTGGGGAGAGCAGGTTGTGCCACAGAATGCAGGTGATCTTAAAGAGCTGAGAGTGGCTCCTGGCTATAGCCATCAGAGAAACATAGACCTATGTCCATATTTGGCCAACAACTTGAATGAGTTGGGAAGCAGATTTCCTTCCTAGGGCCTCCATATTAAAAAGTTCAGCCAAGTGAATATCTCATTTCAGCCTTGAGAGACCCTAAGCAGAGAACTCAGTTGAGCTATGCCAGAATTCTGAGCTACAGACGTGTGAGATAATTTGTGTTACTTTAAGTCACTATGTTTGTGGTAGTTTTCTACGCAGCAACAGAAAGTTAATGCAGTAACACGATGTGATGAGGCTTTGTATTTTGTGGGACCCAGGCCTTAGCTGTGGTGGAAGGCCTCAGCATCCCAGAGACGTCACGGTATGCAGTGTTTGACCAGTGGTAAAAGACGGCGAATGTTAAGAACAGACTTGCTGAGTGCTTGTGAAACCTCCCCTAGGAATTCCTAGAAATTCTCCTGGGTGGGGAAAAAGAACCCTGAAATTTGTATTATTACAGTCAATATGAGTGACTAGGACCTACAGGCTGATGAATTCCAAAGAAATTGACTGCACACATTTCCATAAAGTCCAGATTAGTTTGATCTCCTAGTATATGCTTCATTTACCAAAAGGAACACGGGGTTTTTTTGTTTATTTTGGTTTTGTTTTCTGTTTTACTCCTCCTACTCCTAAATTCCCTTGCCTTATTCACAGACCGTGACCTCTTTTGCTAGATGCCAAGGGAAGGATTTAGTAAGTATGTCCTTGGATGATTGTGACAGTACAAAATATCTTTTTCTCTGTTAAATCTTTGCTGCTGAGACAAAATAGCAACTTATTCTTGAGAGATAGATGACCTCTTTCAGCATACTTAGGTGCCTTTCACAAACTTCCTATTAAAAATAATGAGCAAATATTTTGTATTGGATTATTGAGAAAGGAAACTTGGTGACAATTTAGAAGAGTATAGGATTTTCATCTTCTAAGTCAGGATACAGATTAGTACAGAGATGAGTGTGCTATAATTGTACTGTAATTTTATAAAAACATTGTTGGGAAACAATTTTCCACAGATCTTTTGCATTTCTGTACATCTTCAGAGCAGATACATTGATAGCTTTTATTCTGAAATGTCTTTTCAAGTGTGTTTGCATGGAAACAGTTTTGGAAGATAAAGAGAATGTCTCCCTCCAAGGCAAAGGACAGATTTGCTCGCTATTTACGATAATAAAGATAATGTCTCTTTCCAGTGCAAAGGATGGGCAAGTTACTGGCAGTCCCTTTAAAAGTTTGCTATCTCCTAAGCTCAGGGAATCCCAGCTTTTATATAAGTCTTGTGTGTACAGGTTGACCAACTTGTCAGAGTTTGCCTGAGGCTTTCCTGCTTACAGTACAGTAAATCTTGAATATTAGGAAACCCCTTGGTCTTAGGTAAACGGGGGAGGTGGTCACCCTAGCGAGCTGCATCCATCTGAGATGCACCATATCAATTCCATGAGATTTGGAAGACATGGAAACCAATGAAAAACTTGAAGCTCATGCTGCTTGCTGTGTTGTAAGAAATAAATTTCTTTAGCTCTGACCCAGGAGTCTTGAGCCTTCTTCTAGCATCCTTAAAATTGTGATAGGCTAACTTCTTAGGTACCAAGTAGAAAAAAATCTCAGACAGACACTTCACAGTTCTTTAAAAACATAAGTCTAGTAATTGCTGGAATTATAATTGGAAAAAAAAAAGGTTAGAGAAATGGAGTAACACCATAAGCTTCCTCTGAAGCTTTCCAAAATCTGTTTTATGAAATGAATAATTCAAAAGCATATCAACTTACAAAAGTGATTTGTAAGAACCTGTACTGTTTTCGTGACTTCCATTGCATTTCCCTCCCTCTTTTTAATAGATTATTTAGAAGTATATTGCTAATTTCCAAACATTTAGGAATTCTTCTAGTATCTTTATGTCCCCATCCTTTAGTCTAATCCCACTCTGGTCAGAGAACATACTCTATGAAAACATACTCAATTCTTTGCAATTTGTTTAGATTTGTTGGTTTATTTTGGTAAATGTCTAAGCGCACTTGGAAAAAATGTGCACTTTGCAGTTGTTGGCTATAGTGTTGTCTATATGTCAATTAGGTTAAGATGGTTGATTATATTGTTCAAATTTTCTATATTCTTACTGATTTTTTGAATTTTCTGTCTGCTTGTTCTGTCAGTGATTGTAACATTTCCAAGTATGACTGTGGATTTGTCGCTCTTATCTTTATATACTGTATTAGGTGATACAAATTTAGGAATGTTTTATTTTCCTATTTATCATTTTGACTATTTCCAGTAACACTTATTGATATGATTTGGCTGTGCACCCACCCAAAATCTCATCTTGAAATGTAATCTGAATTATAATCCCCATGTGTTGGGGGAGGGAACTTGTCTTGTGGGAGGTGACTACATCATGGGGAAGGTTCTCCCATGCTGTACTCATGATAACAAGTGAGTTCTTATGAGATCTGATAGTTTTATAAGGGGATTTTCCCTGCTTCTCTCTCCAGCCACCACGTGAAAAAGGACATGTTTACTTTCCCTTCTGCCATGATCGTAAGTTTCCTGAGGCCTCCCCAGCCATGCAGAACTGTGAGTCAATTAAACCTCTTTCCTTTATACTTACCCAGTCTTGGGCAGTTCTTTATAGCAGGCTGAGATTGGACTAATACACTTATCTTAAAGTCTGCTTTACTTGGTATTAATAAAATTATACTAGCTTCCTCCTGTTTAGTTTCCTCATGGTATATATATTTTCCATATTATTCCATGGTATATGTTTTTACTTTCAAATTTTCTGTGCCCTTGTATTTAAAGTGTGTCTCTTGTAAACAGCATATAGTGGATTTTTTTTTTTTTTTTTTGGAGACAGGGTCTCACTTTGTCACCCAGGTTGGAGTACAGTGGCATGAACACAGCTCACTGCAGCCTTGACCTCCTGGGTGCAAATGATTCTCCCATCTCAGCCCCACCAAGAAGCTGGGACTACAGGTGCATGCCACCATGTCCAGCTAATTTTAATATATTTTTTGTAGAGACGAAGTTTTGCTATGTTGCCCAGGCTGGTGATTGTTCGTTCTTTTTTTTTTTTTTTTTTTTTTTTTGTAATTTAGTATGACAGTCTCTGTCTTTTAATTGAAGACTTTAGTCATTTATATCTCATATAACTACTAATATAGTTGGACTTAAGTCTACCAACTTGCTATTTGTTTTCTATATGTCCTATCTGTCCTTGATATTTTACTTTTCCTTTATTGGATTATTTTGGATTAATCAGTGTCATTTATTCTTTCACATTCCCTCTATCAGTTTTTTAGTTAGACATTTAAGAAAATTCTTTTAGTGCTTTCCATATAATTATAATATATTCATCCGTATCTTATTGCAGTCTTAAATTAGTAATTTCACCAGTTACTGTCAAATATAAGAACGCTCAACAATTTAACTCCATTTGCCCACCTGTCACTATTTGTGCTAGCATTGGTAACATGACTTGAGGAATTTGAATGAAGATTTTTGTATCCTTCTCTCAATTTATTTATTACTTGAAATTTTGAGACTCAATTCCAAGCCATATTGGCCACTCTGAACTCAGACCTCTCTCCCCTCAGTCCAGTAAGACTGTCACTCTTGGTTTGAGCTATATTCCCCTTCGTTATGATTTGAAAAATGCTCTCAGAAAAAAAGTCATAGCATGAATATAGACCTCACCATATGTGCTTTCCTTCTTTCAGGGACTGAGAAAGTCCGGCTTGTACTGTTTGTTTGCCAATGCCTTCAAACAGTTGATTTGTATATGTCAACCAGCTTTTATAGTTGCTTTTGGCAGAAGGGTTAGTTCAATACCAGCTACTTTATCATGCATGGCTGAGATTAGAAATCCCTTAGAACATTTTTACAAACAGAAATTTTCCTTCATCTCCTATTTAATAGAACAGTGTTACAGTTCATGTAAATATATGATTGTTTCAAAATCATGTTTTCAAAATAATAAGATGATTCCCTAGCATCCCCCAATAATTTTTAGTATAGTTAGGAACTCACATACTTAAATGTATTTGTTGTGCTTTAATCTGTTGTAGGTATGATTCTTTTTGTTTATTTATTTTTGAGACAGGGTCTTGCTCCGTCACCCAGGCCAGAGTGCAGTGTCACAATCACATCTCACTGTGGACTCAAACTCCTGGACTCAGGCGGTCCTCCTGCCTCAGCCTCCTGAGTAGCTGGGACTATAGGTGTGCACCACCATGCCCAGCTAGTTTTTTTTATTTTTTATAAAGATGAGGTTTCACCATGTTGCCCAGGCTGGTCTCAAATTCCTGGGCTCCAGTAATCCTCTTGTCTTAGCCTCCTAAAATGCTGGGATTATAGGAATGAGCCACCACACCTGGCCATCGTAGTGTTATTCTTAAAGAGGCTAAAATGTTCCTATCTTTGACCACTGAAAGCCTCTCTAAGTTAGCTCCTGGCTCCTTCTAATATGTCCTTGGATGTCTTCACTATCTTCTTTGTTACGTGTATGATAAGATATTCCAAGCTCATCTTGTGCATTTTTTCTCTCTAGTGCTGGAATCAACCAAGATAGAGTATGAGAGAAAGATCAAGGGTAAGTTGTGTTCTCAGGGCACTGCCAAGTTGCAGTTAAAGCAAAAAGGTTATAGAGACTAACCAACGGGAAAGCTGAATTCATAGGCGATTTTTCTTTCTTTCTTTTTAAAATTATTATTATTATACTTTAAGTTCTAGGGTACATGTGCACAAGGTGCAGGTTTGTTACATATGTATACATGCGCCATGTTGGTGTGCTGCACCCATTAAATCGTCCTTTACATTAGGTATATCTCCTAATACTATCCCTCCCCACTTCCCCCCACCCCATAACAGGCCTTGGTGTGTGATGTTTCCCACCCTGTGTCCAAGTGTTCTTATTGTTCAATTCCCACCTATGAGTGAGAACATGCGGTGTTTGGTTTTCTGTCCTTGCGACAGTTTGTTCAGAATGATGGTTTCCAGCTACATTCATGTCCCTACAAAGGACATGAGCTTATCATTTTTTATGGCTGCATAGTATTCAATGGTGTATATGTGCCACATTCTCTTAATCCAGTCTATCATTGATGGACATTTGGGTTGGTTCCAAGTCTTTGCTATTGTGAATAGTGCCATGATCAACATACATGTCCATGTGTCTTTATAGCAGCATGATTTTTAATCCTTTGGGTATATACCTAGTGATGGGATGGTTGGGTCAAATGGTATTTCTAGTTCTAGCTCCTTGAGGAGTCACCACACTGTCTTCCACAATGGTTGAATTAGTTTACAGTCCCACCAACAGTGTAAAAGTGTTCCTATTTCTCCACATCCTCTCCAGCACCTGTTGTTTCCTGACCTCTTAATGATCACCATTCTAACTGGTGTGAGATGATATCTCATTGTGGTTTTGATTTGCATTTCTCTGATGGCCAGTGATGATGAGCATTTTTTCATGTGTCTGTTGGCTGTATAAATGTCTTCTTTTGAGAAGTGTCTGTTCATTTCCTTAGCCCACTTTTTGATGGGGTTGATTTTTTCTTGTAAATTTGTTTGAGTCCCTGTAGATTCTGGATATTAACATAGGTAATTTTTCTGATGGTAGTTCACGCTTGCAGCAGGGCAGAGAGAAACATTATTAGAAGTAAGCAAAGGGTGAGAGATTATGTAAAATGAATTGAGGAAAAGAAGAAAAGGAGGTGAGATGAATGAAAGCCCAGTAAATACTAACGTGTATTTTAAGCAGATCAGCATATGTGTGGTTATTTTTTGTTCTAAAAATTTTTGGCATATTAAAAATCACCACCAATCAATTTCCACGTCCCTGATAGTTGCATAGAGTCAAGCACTGTGTGGGAATTGACTGTTTAAGGATATTTTTGACCATGCCTTTGTTTTGATCAAAGATTTACCTGAAAAGCATTTCTTTACAGAGCTCAGAAAATTGTGAAGATTTTCTCCTTCTCATTGTCTTGGTATTCTCTTTGCTTTGAGTAGTGGGAATAATTGTCAGACACTATAGAGAAAGAGTAAAATGTACTTTAATTTGTACATTTTATTCATTAGTAAGTCTCCTCCATTCCCTATTACATTACTATAATTGTAATACATTTAAATGCATTTATTTCGTCTACATGCATTATGTAAAGAATCTCAGGGTGTAAACTGCTGGTTAATATTTTCCAGTGAAGAACTGATGGATTTCAGAGAAGGTCCAGGGATGAACAATACTGTATTATCACTTGTAAGGTAATCTTCCTGGGCAGAAGTCTCTTGAAATAGTACAGATGCTAATGACAGTAGTTGAATCGCAAAGTCATGTTAATAGTGATAATAAATGGTGTGTGTTTGTGCGTGCTTCAGATGATTCTCATTGTGATAGATGCAGCAACATCTCTAACTTCAAGAATTTCATTAAGTCTAGTGGTAGAGGCAGGTAAGTTATACAAAATATTGAGGATAAGTAGTAAGTGCTTTAAGAAAGTAGGCTTGGGCTGCAGGGAGCATTGTAGGGTTCTCTGAGGAAATGATCCTTGCTCCTTCTTGGAATCATTCCAAGCAGAGGGAACAGCAAGTACATGTGTATATAATGGGGGAAGGATAGGAGATAAGGTTGTAATGTGGCTGTATCTAATGGACTTTTATGCCATACTAAAGAGTTTGTACTTTATCCTATACAAATTAGGTAAGGGCAAAGGAATTAGGTGAGGGCAAGGGAAATTTAGTTAGTAGAATATAACTAGAAGATTTTTAGTGATTAGGTATGGGAGATTAAGGGAAGAGACAAGTTAAGTGTGCTTCCCAGGTCTCTGATTTTCATAACCCAATGAATAATAGGGTGGAGTTGGTTGGGATACAAATGAGCAGCCACTGGGGAAGTGTGAATATGATGAATTTGGTATTTATATATCTCTATTAGTATATTTATCTATAATTGTGTGTGAGTGTATCTCTCATAGTATTTTTTAACCTTAGATATCTCTCGGGATAACCTTTCTACATTTCGCAGATAACAAAATGTATTCTCATGTCTTGACTAGGAAACATTCGTCTTGTCTTGCTGCCCTTTTAGTTGTTTCCTTGTTCTGTACACTTTCTTGTTTTCTTGAGTAACATTATGTACTCAGTGGATATTTTTATAATGAAGAGTCACACATAGGGCTTTTGCTCACAGATATAATATTATTCTCTTTAGGAAAGTGTCATCACACAAAAATGGGCCAGATTCAAAGTCAGAAGAATATGTCTTGCTGGTTGCAGCTATGACAGGGGTTTCATCTTGCCAGCTGATCTAAATTTTAAGGTAGGAGTTAACTGAAAATCCTTGAGAAAGACAAGGGCAACATGGAGAAAGACAGACAGAATAATGCTAGAATGGAAAAGAAGGCACAGTTTACGAAACTGCTCACACACAGTTTTGGCTAGCACGACAGTATGCCAGATTAACTTGTTATTTGTTTCATGTATAATTTTAAAACGGAAACATTCATACCTCTGAAAGTACAAATGTTGAGACAGATGTGGATTTCCATTTTTTTATTTAACCAAACTCCCTGGCTTTAAAGGAGTTAGCCCAAAGTCATGAAGAGTTGTGGAGCACCACCCAGCATATCTCATGTGTCTTTTTTCTGCCTTGGTTTAGCCTCTTATTACCTCACTCTTGACCTATTGAAATAGCTTCCTACCTTTTATGTCCCTAGTTCCAGATTTCCTTCCTTCTAATATATTTCAAACACTACTGGAAAGAATTTAAAATGTCATTCTTCCAGTCTTAACAATATGTGTGTTCCTTGAGTCAGTTTGTTATCTACAACAAGACTTCTAGCTTTGTTTTTAACTTCAATATGGGGTGAATGTTTTTGACATTTCTCTCCAAAAGGTTTGAATGAAGTCCAAATATTTTACCTCATCATTTAAAGCCTTCCATGATCTGACTGCAAATTTATTAGCAGCTGTTTTTCCCTTCAGTCATCATGAACCACGTCACATTTCTTGTTCATGTCTCTTCAACTTCACATGGCCTTGCTACCCATGACTCAAGTATACGCACCATGAGGGCTGATCTCCAGAGACTAAAGCAATGGGGAGATTTTGAAATGAAGAAAAGCATGAATCACTCATTCATCTTAGCACATACTAAATGCTTAGCAATTGTTCCTTGGACCCATTAATTAATAATTAAAGTTAAAAACCACCTTGGAGGTGTTTCATGGTTTGAAAACTCATGTTAAAATGTAAGTACCGTTGACCTGTAAGGGTTACGTCACGAGGGTTCTCAGATCATGGGTGGGATCAGTACCATCATAAAAGGGCAAGTTCAGCCCCTTCTTGCACCCTCTTCTTCCACACTTGTGGATGCAGCAAGAAGGTCCTTGCCAAATGCTGGCATCTTGACCTTGGACTTCCCATCCTCCAGGATTGTGAGCCAATACATTTCTGTGCATTATAAATTACCCAGTCTCAGCCATTCTGCTATAGCAGCACAAAAGACAAAGTGGTTGTTGGATAGGTTCCTAAATCTCTAGAATAGGTTATCTCTAAACACAAATATAGATCTCTCTTTTTACAAACAATCAAAAACCAGTGAAAATGAAATTACAGCCAATTTTGGTATTGCCATTTCAATGATTAGCAACTTTGATAATAGTGGCCATGCTTTATTGAAAACTGACTGTGCCAGCAATCTAATTACTTTAAGTAAATGATCATGAGATCTTTAAAACTACCTTGTGAGGACTCTATCCATCTAAATAATGAGCATATTGAGGCTGGGGCTGTCTTTTATTTGCTAAGTACCTGAACTGAGATTTAAATATTGATCTGAGTGACTCCAAAGCTCAACCCAGTCAGCCATCTGCATTCTTTCATTTAGGAAATATTTTTGTTAACTGAGTGAAATGTCTTGTGTGACACTCACAGTGGAGAAGTGTGACTGAGAAACCTGGGTATCTCTCCCTAATGGAGATGTGATGGCTATATTGCCAACAAAGGAAGAAGATACCCTGAATAAAATTTCTAAGTGAAGTTTCAGAATTTAAGTCCATTCTGATCATCATTTTCTATAGCAATTGAATATTACAAGCTGGAATCCAGTGGTGAAAGTGAATTTTGAGAATATTCCTAACTGTGCTACCTGATTACAGTTTAAAGACCTGTATATTCTGAAGAACAGGAGGTCCCAGGATTGCCTTTCTCTATGCTTCCTCATTAACCTAATTTCCTCTGCCTACTTTATCTCCAATCATCCCTAGGATACACTAATTGTAATGTCTCGGTGGGTCAGTGGAAGGTAAAACCACACAGGTACAAAACAAATTGACTGCAGAATCACCAGTTTTATTTCACAGCATCAGCAGATTTTTATCTTTATGATTTTTGTTTTAAAAGAAGATGTAGTATGGCTAAGTCAATGAACTTTTAATTCTTTAATTGTGTAGTGGGTGCTCGTTATCTGCTACAGGGGAACCATGGAATATTGCCTTTCTTTTGATTTTCCTGAGTTAGGTCAGTAAGGAATGTTCTGGCTCCTTCTTGACTGCCTTATTCCTGCTTCTCTAATCAGTAAGGAAATTTTTTCTTTCCACTTCAGATCTTCTTTTAGTACCTCCCAGTAGTAATAATTAATACATGAAGATCCCCCATGATTTTGGTATTGTGACTTATATGTGGCATATTGATTATCTTATTTTAGCCTTAAATTACCATCAAAAGAAGGTAGATTGGTAGCATTTTCATTTCTATTTTACAGATGAGGACACAATCCTCTTCTTTCTGAATGTAAAAAAAACAAAAACAAAAACAAAAAACAACTAGTATTTGTAGTCCTGCTACCATCAGAAACATCAACCTCAGTTGTAGCAGAGGACCAGGAGAAACATAAGCTGAACTCGGGTTCCTATCATTTTCTCTTGTATTTATCAATAAGTATAGCACTGAGTCAAGAGCATGACCTTGGACTAGCACAGCAGGAGATGTCCCAGCTCTGACACTTTGTAGTTGTGTGTTCTTGGGCAAGTTACTTGATCTGTCTACATCTCAATTTCATACTCTAAAAAGGTGAGGATTCTAATATTTAAAAGCTACCTCAATGAAATAATGTTAGGGACTATTTAATATCCAGATCATCCTCATTATACTTACACTCATCTATTCAAACTGCATATGTTGTTCTAGTATTCATTCATTCTTTCAACAAATATTTGAATGTCCACCATGTATTAGACATTGTGCAGTGAACCAGATACACATAGTCCCTGTCCTCATTAGAGTGTACATAGCAGAGTATCTACTTCATTCAGATATCAGAATCTACACAGTGTATTTAAGAACACTCAAATGTCAAAGGTCAGGATTTTGATAAGGAGCTAAATAGGAGATGGACAATGAACTTCCAGTAAGGAAGAAGGAAAACCAGGCATGTACTGTTGTTCTAGTAACCAAGCCAAGAAAGTGTTTCCAGATGATGGTAGTGATCAATTGCATTAAATGCCTCTGAGAATTAGAGTAAGTGAGAGTCTGAGAATGAAACTTTGATTTGGATAAGATGGACATCAGTGGTGTTCTTGATAAGGACAGTTTTAGTGAAGAATGGGAGAACAGAAAACAACTACTTGGTACATATAAATTTTTAGGAATGAATTTCCAGCATCCTTACCTCATGATCACTAGAATTCTTCTGTTCTCAAAAAGAATATTCATCTTTGGGTAGTGCAGGTGACTTACTCAAATTGACCCTCTGCAGTACTGCTATCCAAGTACCTATTCACCATCAAGTCTTTATCACTGTTATCATAATATCTGGAAATATAATACATCTTTGGAACTAGCCTATCCATTGCTGGTTTGCCTTTGCAAACTGCAACCTCTGCCTCCTGGGTTCAAGTGATTCTCCTGCCTCAGTCTCCTGAGTAGCTGAGATTACAGGTGTGTGCCACCACGTCCGGCTAATTTTTTGTATTTTTAGTAGAGATGCGGTTTCACCATGTTGGCCGGGCTAGTCTCAAACTGCTAACCTTGTGATCTGCCTGCCTCAGCCTCCCAAAGTGCTGAGATTACAGGCACAAGCCACTGCACCCAGCATAAAGACAGAACTTTTAAATGGATACCTTTAAGATTTTCTTGTCGAAATAACCTTACATAAGTTTTCTGAAGCTAGAGCCTTTCTTAGACTGCTTTCCTAACCAAGTGTGAGTATAACAAACTTTTCACCCTAGGATGAGTTACCTGTCTCATGTAGATGGACCATGAGCAATGTAGGCCATTGCTTCATTATGTGAGATAGAATATGTTCAGCTATTTATTTACAGAATCTATGACTGCTTGCCTATCATTGAATATGTGCGACAAATCCATAGGGTGAATGCTATGAAGCTATTTCCGTCAAGGAAAAGCTATTCACCAAATAGAGAAATCATAGCTATCATGTTTAAAGGTATACATGCATCTATAAGAAAGGAATAGGGCCTCCAGTGCACATATCATGCCATTTCTTTGTGTAGGTTGCACTGGGGAATAATATTTTAAGAAATATAGGTAGTACTCATAGCAGATAGGAATAGCAGATCATTTGCTTCTTGCTGCTCACATTTGCTAAGACTGTTATGAAGATTTTCCCTGGGCACATGAATCAGTTTAATAATGATTGCTGCCAGTTGGTGGCTAGACATCAGACTGCCAGCCTACTCAACAGTGTTGCCATCTGCTATTTGGATTCACAGTGTGTTGCTGCTACGCACCACCTCATTAAGAACGGGACCCTTGTGAGCCATAGACAGTAGCTTATTCAAGCAAGTGAAGTAAACTCCTCCCCAAGCCAAATTTGTAGAGGCTGCATACATCTCATCTTATTTGGAAATTGCTCTACGCTGATCATGTAGTCTGATAGCTCATTGTCTCTGATCACTTAGGTTTAGTATTTCAAGCCAGCTCCTTATTTCAAATTAGCGTCAAAATACAAATATGATTATTTCAAAGACTTGTAAAAACTACTGCATTTTTTTTTGGGTAATGCATTCATATCTTAAAGTGGTATTAGTCAGTGGCTTGCCAAACACATATTTTAATAAGTTATTATAGTCCACTGGGCTTTTCTGGATAGTTCTTCCAGTCCTGAAGATTTTTCAGTTTTGTAGAATTCCTACTGCAGTTTTTATTTCTTGGAAATGGACTTTCAGAGGCTTTAATCATATTTCCTGTTTTCCTCTCCTGTTAAATATCTAAAAGCAGCTAGAATGCAAAATATTTGTATCTGTCAGATAGACATGAGTGCATTTTACCTGACAACCACGGATTATCTTAAAGTTTTAAACACTGTTACAGAGAAAAGAAAATTTATTTGCACAGGTCATACAGTATTTAGATCCTCTCCATAGCACCTCCATAGATAGTAGATCCTGTAATACTTTAAGCATTAGAGTTACATATCAAAATTAAGCTAGTTTCAAATCTCAAAGGAATTCATAAGCTGAGATTTAAGTCTTGGGTACCCCTCCCTACTTTCCACACAGGTACTTAGTTCTCACACTTGCACTTACCAGCATCCAGAATGTATTTCTTAAGCCCTACACTTGTTAGGTACTCTATGAAAAAGGGCTTTAGGCCAGGCACGGTGGCTCACACCTGTAATCCCAGCACTTTGGGATGCCGAGATGGGCAGATCACTTGAGGTCAGGAGTTTGAGACTAGCCTCACTAACATGGTGAAACCCCATCTGTACTAAAAATACAAAAAGTTAGACGGGCGTGGTGGCAGGTACCTGTAATCCCAGCTACTTGGGAGGCTGAGGCAGGATAATTGCTTGAGCCTGGGAAGCAGAGGCTGCAGTGGGCCGAGATCGTGCCACTGCACTCCCTTCCAGGCAACAGAAGAAGATCCCGTCAAAAAAAAAAAAAAAAATTAGGGGGTGAGCTTTAATGGGCAAAGAAAATTAGAAAGTGGGGTGTCTCAGACAGCATTTTCCAGGATGCAGATTCTGAGATATACTTTAATTGTAGGATATTTATTAAGAAGTGCCTTTTGCCAAACGTTTGTTAAAAGAGAGAGAGAAGTGGAATTGGGTGGAAGTTATAATGCAGGTCCAACGACAGCCTTGGCCAACCCCACAGGGAGCTCTGGACTTAAAATGGCCCTCAGAGATGTCCTGAGATGGGCAAGAGAACAACTTTGTATCTCCACACTGATCAATCCTTGGCTATGGGCCACTCCACAAAAAAGTGTGACCTTAGGTGAAGTGGTTCTCTACAGCTATGCCAATTCCTGAAGAGGGCTGTCAGCTGCAGGCTGCCTGCTAACATTATACCCAGCAAGTGGGGTGCAAGCCGTTCTTTGAAGGGGGATCTGGGTTGCACATCATACTACTGCCACATGGAACACATCAAATCATCTCTTTTGGAGAGTTGCACTAAACATTCACATACGAATGGCTTTGAGAATCTGGCACTGAAGGAACTTTCTAATTTAATTTTTCTCCTGACATCAGTTCATATCCTATGGAACTAGTTTTCCACAGAACGTAATTTGATAAATGTTTCCCTAATCGTATAGTGCCTTGCAGCCTGTTAAAAGAACTGCATATAGATGGTTTGCTCTGGGCTTGCCTGCCCTTCCACAGGGTCAATCAGTTCTGCCTGAAAATTTTGGTGTTGCTATATTAGTTGAGGACCTGCTATACAATGGCATTTATGTACTGTGATGAAATTAACCATCACAACTTCACAGGGGTCAGATGAATGAATATGTGATGGATATACTGTGATGAACATGTCATGAAATAGTGACAATTCACTAAGGCCGCCAAGAATGAGCCTGTGAGAGGTTACCAGTGTCACTAAGTGCAGTAGTGGCTTTACTCTTTAGACCAGGGCTGATGGTAAATGAGGTGGTCAGAGGGCTGGGATTGTTAATATGATTCAGGGGTGATGGGCCCTCAAGTGATAGAGGGCCCTGGAGGATTAGTGCTTAATTACCAAAAGTCAAGAGGCCATAATTACTATATTAACTGGTGAAATCGGAGGGGTAGTGTAAGGGGGTTTGATTCACAGGGTGTTTATTGATTAATTGAAAGTAACACCTCTACAGGCAAAATAGATGGGCACATAACAAGAATGCTGCTTAATGCCTATAACCAAATAAGGCACGAATGGAACCACACTCCAATGACACATCCCTTTCTCAGTTCCCAGACCTGAAGCACTTTTCACGTAAGGAACCCACAGATGGAAGAACCCATAAGTGGCTGGGTTACTAGGTCACAGGTCACTAGGAGGAAGAACCCTGCTATACATGTATATACTTTGATGAAATGGCAAGTTCTTCCCCAAATAGATTTATGACTATATGCTGGCAAGCAGAATATCCAGACACTTCCAGGTTTACTGGGCACACAGCCTGAGTTGACAATGACACCTAATACTCTTCCTGGCCGCTAGGCCTGAATAGAGCTGTGCAGCCCAAGGGGTGGACTGAGCCAGCGTGGAAATGCACCACTGAGATCTTTTGCTGTGGAACGTAATTGACTGGGCGGGGGGGTCCCTGCTACTCCTCTCTGTATCCATTGATACAGTCATGCCAAGGCTACATTTCCCGTGGGTTGTTTCCATAAGAACAACAATGAATGAATGAGGAAGGTATACTAATAATGCAGGCCTATTCCTGTGAGGTAGGGGGCTCCTCCAATGGGCAACTTTGGTTTGAGTGTTCTTCATCTGACTGCAAACTTTATCAGAACTGTGCTACAGTCTAAGCTTTTTGCTGCTCAACCATCCTTTCTTCCCTCTCTCCTTCTGTATTAGTCAGGGTTCTCCAGAGAAACAGAATCAATAAGTCCTATGGATCTATCAGTCAATCTATAAGGATTTATAATCAATCTATACGGATTTATCAATAAATAAATCCTTATTTATTATAAGGAATTGGCTCACACAATAATGGAGGCTGAGAAGGCCCCCAATCTGCTGTCCGAAGGTCTGAGAACCAGGAGCATTGAGGTGTCAGTCCCAGGTCAAAGGCAGGAGAAGATGGGTGTCCCAGTGCCACAGTCAGGCAGAAAATTCAACCTTCCTCCACCTATTTTATTTGGGTCCTTAGAAGACTGGATCAAACCCATCCACACTGGGGACTGCAATCTGCTTTATTCAGTCCGTCAATTGAAATGTGAATTTCTTCCAGAAAATGCTTCATGAACACAACCAGAAATAATGTTTGATCAAATATGAGGCATCCTGTGGCCCAGTGAAGTTGACACCCATAAAATTAACCGTCACACCTCCATGGAGGCCAGAAATCTTACGTATCCTGAGGACTCTGTCTCTCTGACTTCCTCTCTATTTAAACCCTCAGCCATTTTTACTCCCCCAAACAAATGTCTTGTAAATTGAATCCTGTCTTTCCATGTGTTATTTTGGAGGACTGGAACTAATAAATTTGGACTTTGTTCTGGCAGGTAGTTTAGTTATTTACAGTTCAGCTTTATACTATATTGAGGCTTGTTTTTAAGCTTTGTGTGTGGGTGGGGAGCAAGTGTAGTATAGTTTTTAGTCAGGATACTTTAGCCCTACTCATGTAACACGTAACCTTTCTGGGATCTTTAGTGAATGCCTGGTTTTCAGTCAGGATTCTCCACTGTGGCTGGATGGAAATTAGATATTTCCCAATCTCACGCTAATTTTGAGACTTGTTAGGCTTAGTGTTCCACTAGGTACACAATGGAGCCTCTACATAGATTTCTGGATTTCTTTGTCTATCTTCTTCCTTGTTGATACTTTGTCCTAAAAATTCAAACTATCTCAGTCTCAACTCCAATCTTCCTCTCCTCAACTCAGCAAGACTCTGGTCTCCTACGACGGGATCCAGAGTGCTCACCTTGGAAAGGCAGAGGTCTCACTTTGTTTCCCTTCCTCAGCCATCAAGTTGTCTAAACTTTTTCCCTGGCTTCTGGAAACACTGATAGCCAACCTTTCTGTAAAATTTCTAACATAAGTACTCAGAGCTTTAATACGCTGTATTTTCATTAAAATTCATTTCAAAATATTTTCGCAATTTTGCTTTGATTTATTTTGTGACTCCTGGGTCATAAGATGTATGTTCCTTAAATTAATGCATTTAGGAAATTTTTTGTTACCTTTATGTACTTGATTTCTGGTTTGATTTATACTCTATATGATTTCCATCTTTTGAAATTTCTTAAGACTTGATTTGTGATACAGCCTAACATGCACCCCAGAACATGTGGTAAATGTTTTGGGGTATACCTTAAAAGAACATATATTCTGATGTTTTTTAATGTAATATTTTATGTCTTATTCATATTTACAGTACCAATACATAGCACATAGTAGAAACTTAACATATATTGAGTTAAATAATTCAAAGGTTTTATCCTATTGGTGGCAATTCAAGACCAAATAAGAGAGGATGATGATGATATCACTATTTCTGTTAAGATAGGGCCTCATACAACATACAGGAATGTCCACTCAAGTCATGCAGTTTCTCCTCTATTCTAACCAATGTTAATGCTAACACTTTATACGATGAAAATTACCCCAGTATTTTTCTTCCTATGTTTCTATCAGTTTTCCCTTCATTGATTGTAAGATGCATATCACTAGAGCTATTTGACAGTAGGAAACAATTATCTTAAGAAAAGTTAGTGACATTGGTCTATAAAGCTCATGGAGACATAAGAAATGGTTAATTTTATTTTTTCATTTTTCACCAAACAATTCACAATTGTTTCTGAGGTTACAAAAGATTAGACAATAGCTAATATCTCTATGCAATGGTCAAATTTTTCAAGTAGAATCATTTTTTAATTTTCCGAGTTCCAATGTCACTTTCTCCTTGAACATGACTCAAGGTTAAAACTTATAAATATACACCTTCTAATGCATTTAACTTTCCTATAAAACCCTTCTGCCAACCTTATTCTGAACACTGAAGTTTTGATTATAAAGAAGGAATGAAACAGATTTCGATGAGTCTAATAGTATGTTATGTAGGCTTACAAGATGCTTCTTGTGTACGGTCCCATATCTTCTCAACCTCTGAGTCCAGTCATGGCTCTGTTGAACAGTTATGGAAGATATTACACTTTTCTGTGCTGACACTGTCTCACTTTGAGCATGCACCAAGACTCTAGTTTCCTGTCTTAAGACCTCTCTGATGTAGCAATGTGCGATGCTGAGGTACCATGTGGGCTCTCAGTTCTTTGCAGCCCAGAGGGATGGGGTGGTGGGGGCGGTGAGTTAATGCCCCAAAGGAGCAGCCCTCAACAAACAGGAGGTGACTGCTGATGGAGAAATACTTCTCCATTCTCCCTAAGGCAGACAGTTCTGAGATAAAGTTTAAGAAGAATCCTAAGAAAGTTCTGCATTATGTAGCCATTAATAGGGGTGGACCACTTGATAACAGCAGTATCTGGTTTTGCTTGGACTTACTTTCCCTTTTCCCATGTTCACTCCCCTGCCTCTCATTCCTGCTCCTGCGTGTCACTCATAAATAGAACGTGTCTACCTTTGTCTCAGGCTCTGCTTTCAAGAATAGCCTAGATTAAAACAGTGGGTAACTGCGTTGTTGGTACATTACATAATGCAGGGATGTAATTTTCCTTGACTCTGTGCATGCTACAAAGAAACACTTATTCAGATGGCAGCATAGTTGAGGATTTCCACCTTTTTCCTTTTTGAAAGCTCATGGTCCATCCTGAGCCTGACCACCTAAAGAAAAAAAGTTGTCATAATTAAGTTACAATTAAACAGGCAAATATCTTTGTGAGGATGACTCTAAGCATTTTTTTTTTCTGTCTGAGGGAGTCCTCAGCAATTTGGCTGGATATTTTCGTCTAATATGGAAGAGCCCTCAGTCTACTTAATCATGCAAAGATTTGTTGCTTTGGAAACAAGCATGTTAAATTTCTTATTTTCCTTGGTAAAAAAACTGGATCTTGGCTGTCTGTGGTGGCTCACCCCTGTAATCTCAGCACTTTGGGAGGCTGTGGAGGGTGGATCACTTGAGTCCAGGAGTTCGAGACCAGCCTGAGCAACACGGTGAGACCCTGTCTCTATTAACAATATAAAAAAATTTTTTTTAAAAAGTAAAACAAAAAAGCTGGATCTTTTAGTGCTATAACTCTTTTTGTTAAGATAAAAAACATAAATTACTGGAACACTATCAGGGCTTTCTTCATTCATGAAGGAATGAAGGAATCCTCTGAAAGATACCGAGAGTTGTTAGAAATAAATTGAGGTTGTCCATATGCTAGCACTAAGTGAAAACGTTAACAATGATAATTCTTTACTCATTTGCTTCTGAAGACACTTCAGAGAACAAAATTGATTAAACTCCCTTTCTTATTAAACCTGTATTCCAGTGGAACAGAAAGTTAAGACAATAAACCAAGTAAATCATTACAATACATGGAATTTAAAATAAAGGTTACAGCCAGGCATGATGGGGCACGCCTGTAATCCTAGCTACTCAGGAGGCTGAGGCAGGAGAATTGCTTGAACCGGGGAGGGTGGAGGTTGCAGTGAGCTGAGATCGCATCACTGCACTCCAGTCTGGGTGACAGAGCGATGCTCCATCTAAAAAAAAAAGGGGGGTATGCAGATGAAAATAAACAAGAGGTGGTGTATGGCCTGAATTATGTACCCCCAAAATTCATATGTTGAAGGCCTAACCCCTAGTACCTCATAAGGTAACTATACTCGTAGATAAGGTTTTTCAGGAGGCAATTAAGTTAAAATGAGGCCCTTTGGATGGGTCCTAATCTAATCTAAATGCTGTCTTTATAAAAGAAAATTTGGGCATGCAGAGAGACACCAGGGCACTCACTCACAGAGAACAAACCATGAGAGGACACAGAGAGAAGGTGGCCAATGGCCAGTCAAGGAGAAGGGCCACAGGAGAAATCAAACCTGCTGCCATCTTGTTCTTGGACTTCTAGTCTCCAGAGCTAAGAAAATAATTTTCTGAGGGTTAAGCCACTGGGTCTGTGGTGCTTTGCCATGGCAGCCCCACAAACTAACCCAGATGCTGAGGGAATGTATAAGTTTTTTGTTTGGGTTTGTTTCATTGGTAGATCTCACTGAGAAAAATGACATTAGAACAAAGACCTGTGGAAGAGTCAGTTATATATATATTTGGGGGCAGGAGCATTCTGGAAGAGGGAAAAGCAATCCCCAAAGCCCTGATCTGGAAGAAGGCCAGGGAGGTTTGCTACATAGAGCGTTAGAAGATGAGGTTAGAAAGGTATGGGACAGGGAGGCAGATCACAGGAGAGAAGGGTTCTCAGTGGATGCAGGTCCGTACTGTGCACCAACAGGATATTTTGAAAAACTGAGGAATTTTGGCATTACTATGATTGCGGTGGTGGTAATGTTAGTGGGCAAGCAACATTTATGTTAAAAGAATAGCCATGCTTAGGACCCTTCCACCTGGCAAAGTATTTTTTCCACATTCAATGTGACTTTAAAATGCCCTGCTGCTCATTCATGGAGATGTAACACTTTATAACCTTTTATGCCAACCTCTAAACTCCATTAATGGCAAAATAGGTTACCGGGATCAACTCTTCATTAAACAAGTAAACATTCTGGATAAATATATTTGATCAAATTTGGGGAACCTTTGCTAATACTTTTTCAAGTAGTTTTCTGCCTGATAGTTTCTCTCCCTGACTTCTGAAAGTCCAATTTCATGTAAGTTAGATGTCTTTATATTATTTCATGAGTCACCATGTTCTGTTTATTATAAACTTTTTTTTCTCAATGCACTTTAAATTTGGATGATTTCTATTGACTTTTTTTTTTTTTTTTTTTTTTTTTTTTTTGAGATGGAGTCTCGCTCTGTCACCCAGGCTGGAGTGCAATGGTGCAATCTCAGCTCACTGCAGCCTCCATCTCCCCAGTTCAAGCGATTTTCCTGCCTCAGCCTCCCGAGTAGATGGGATTACAGGTGTGCACCACCACACTCAACTAATTTTTGTATTTTTAGTAGAGACGGAGTTTCACCATGTTGACCAGGCTGGTCTCAAACTTCTGACCTCTGACCTCTGACCTCAAATGATTTGTCCGCCTCGGCTTCCTAAAGTGCTGGGATTACAGGCATGAGCCACTGTGCCTGGCTCTCTATTGACCTATCTTTAAGTTTCCTGATTCTCCTTACTGTGTGTCCAATCTACTGATAATCCCATCAAATGATTTCAGTTATTATATTTTTCAGTTCTAGGGGTTCCATTTTGTTCTTCTTCTATTAGTTGTATTTATCTTGAAATTCCCTGTCTTCATTTATCATAACTACCCTTAGTAAGAATCTTTAATAATTTAAAATAACCATAAATATATTTTATATTCCTTTTCTACTGATTCCAACATCTGGAGGTCTATTTCTATTGATTTATGACAAAGGTGATGTTGCAGAGCAGTGGGGAAAGGACTTTCTTTTCCAAGAAAAGCTTAGGTCAGTTGGATAGCTACATGACAAAAAAAAAAATAGTCCTCACTTGCCACCATATGCCAAAATTAATTTTAGGTAGTTAGCACATCTAAGTGTTCCAAGAAAAAACTTAAGGTTCCAGATGGTAACGTAAGAGAATGCCCTTGTCACCTTGGGGTAGGCAATGATTTCCTACAGGTTAGCAAAAGCACTAACCATGAACAAAAAGTGATACATTAGACCTCAATAAAAATTAAAGATTTACCTTTATCAAAATCTAAAAATGAGAGAATTAAAATGCAAGCCTTTAATTAGGAAAAGGTGTTCGTTTGCAGCACTTATCTAGAATATACACATCAAGTAGAAGAAGATTAGCCAATAGAAAAATGGGTGAATGCCTAAAAGCCACTTTACTAAAGAGCATATCCGAGTGACCAATAATTACATGAAAGATGCTCTTTATCTTTAGTCATCCGAGAAATAGAAATCAATACTATATAAACCCCAAATGTTGGAGAGGACGTGGAACAATGAGAACTCTCATCATATAATGCTGGCAGGCCTGTAAATTTAAAAAACTGCTTGGCACTGTAATTATAGCTGGTTATGAGCAAACCTTTGATATGTATCCCAACAGAAATGTGTATCTATGTGAACCGATCCACAGAATAATGTTCACGGAAGTATTATCTGTAATAGCTCCAAACCTGGAAAGAACTTGAATGTCCAGTATCAGCATAAGGGACCAGTCACAAAAGACCGCATATCATACGGTGCAATTTTTGTGAGATGTTCAGAATAGGCAAATCTATAGAGCAGAAAAATTAGTGGTTGCTTGGGGCTAGAAAGGATAGGGAATTGGGGTTGTGGGAGTAATTGCTAAAGGGTATGAAGTTTCCAGGTGATGGAAATTTTCTAAAATTGACTGTGGTGATGGTTGCATATATCTGTGAATACGCTGAAAGCATTGAATTGTACACATTGAATTGCACACTGTAAGTGGATGAACTGTATGGCATGTGAATTATATCTCAATACATCTGTAATTAAGAAAAAATAACAGCAAAAAGAATAAATTGTGTATACTCATATAACTGAATTTCATACAGCCTAGAATAAAATTTAAAAAAAGACTTATTACATGCAATGACATGGATGAATTCAAATATAATATAAAGTGAAATAAACCAAATACTATAAAATATTTACCAAGTAATTCATTTCATGTGAAATGTCAGAATAGACAAAACTAACAGGGGGATGAAGAATGCTACTATTAATTTCTTGAGTTGGGTTGTGGTTGCCCGGACATGTTTGTGTTAATCTTTGAAAGTTTACTGAAATGTATTTGTCATTTGTACGCTTTCCTGTATGCTGTACTACAACACAAGTTTTATTAAAAGTATTTCTAAAAATTCAATTGTTCAGTAAGTTGTCCTATAATATGCATTAAAAAAGAATTTAAAAATACACGAGCATTTCAAAAGTTATTTTTTGTGGGTTAGGGTTATGGAGAATTTATTTTCTCCTATATACGTCTCAGAATTTTCCAAATGACCATGGTAGACATATATTACATTTATCACCAGAAAAAATACTATTAAAATACAATTGTCTGAGATACTTTTATACTAAACTCATTTAGTTCAAATGTGGAGACTTCACCTTTTGCTCCCAGATGAAAAGAGCTTGTCATTTTGGAGCAAAGGAGGGCGTGGCAGTTGGTCAGAGTGTTTCCCGGTGGCCTAGGAGACTGCCAGGAACTCACCACGGGCCACCGGCCTAGGGGGAGGAGCTGAGGTGCAGGTGCAGGGAGGGATTCAAGAGACTGAACTAAACCTGGGTGGGTCCCAGTCCTCATAAAACCTGGATCCTAACTGCAAAACTATGGTCGGGCCTAGGAAGCGGTGGAGGACTCACTGGCGCTTAGCCTCTGTGCTTGGGTGCATTAGTGATCAGGCTTTAATCATCACAGTCCTCATGATTCTATTTTTGTAAGGCCAGCAGCTCAGAGTGGTTTTTACATTGTCAAAACAAAGACGGATACGCTACAGAGACAGTTCCAGGCCCAAATTCTAGAGTATTTGCTTTATGGCTCTTTACAGAAAAAGTGAGTAAACTTCTTGATTAGAGACTCTAGGCAGAAGAATTCTAAGGTATTTAAAATGTTTACCTGGGAATGCGCTTGCTGGCGAGGCGGAGCCGGCGCCGGCGTGAAGCAAGTGTGCCCAGGGGCACTGGTACCACGCGATGCTGGATTGCCTAGGCTGGTCAGACGGAGCAAATCGGAATCCACCGAAGAAAATTCACCTCTGAAGGATCCAATCTGGAAAGGGATGGCCGGGCTCTTCCTGGACAGGGGTGCCCAAATGGATGAGGATGCTCTCTGCAGCCCTTGGCGGATCGCAAAGGAGCAGGGCTCCGGTCTTCTATCTGGGAAAGCATCTTTGTCACTCGTCGAGAAGCCAACGGAGCCCCTGCGAAGTTTTCTTTCCCTTTCTCTGCGGCGGGCAGAAGAAGCGCATTGAGCGGTTCGCCGGGCTGTCTGCAACTTCGCGAGCTGAGCCGCGTGGGTGCGGCCGGCCGACCGGCGCGTGCGCAGTGAGCTCTCAGCGCCTCCCACCGCGCAGGCTCGGCGTCGGCCTCCGCGCCCCGGGCTAGTGCGCCCTTCTCGGGTCCCCTAGGTCGCGGGGCAGCCGGGGCGGAAGGGCTTGTTCATTATTTTGAGAGTTTGTTGTGAACGTCATAACCCTTCGTCCTTAAGTATTGCCGATACTTGACCTACGCAAGAGACAATGTCATGTGATTCAGCCTAATATCTCAGTATGTATCCCCTCAGAAAAAGGGATTGTTCTACATTCTCAACCCCGCGATATTGACATTTTGGGCAAGATGAGTTTTTGCTGTCTGTGCCCGTGAGGTGGGGGTGACGGGGTGGGGTGGGGGTGTCCTGAGCTAAACAACCACTATTTAGCAGCATCCCTGGCCTCTACCCATTAGGTGCCAGTGGCAAACCCCTCACCCAATTGTGACAACCAACGATGCCTCCAGACACTGCCAAACCCAAAAGGTGTGGTTGGGGGGGGGGGGGGGGGGGGGGGGGGGGGAGGGTTGGGGGAAAAAGGAGAGGTGCAAAATTGCCTCAATTGAGGACCACAGGATCACAATGCGCATCATCATACTTAGGAAATGTAACACTGTTAGATTACAATAATCGGATATATTTCATATTTGAATTTCCTCAGTTTTCCCAAAATGTCCTTCTTTACCCTATAGTTTGTAAAATGTAAATCCGAGATTTAACAAGAAGCACATAGTGTATCAGTAAGAATCACATATTGCAGTTGTCAAGTCTCTTTCGCGTCCTTCAATATAGAACAGTTCCCTAGCCTTTTTTTGTTTGTTTCTCCTGGTATTGACATTTCTGAAAAGTCTAGCCCAGTGGTCTTGCAGAATATCCTTCAATTTGGAGATGTCAGATTGGTTCCTCATTATACGATTCACGAGTAATATGTATGTACACACGAACATATATGCAGGAATTCTACCTATGTGAATTTTATCTATTTTCAAATGACTTTTTAGCTGTCATAACATTTAATTTAAAAAGCACCCCCTGAGCAGCGATTTGAAATATTTTTATCACATACATAAATTTCCACATTGTAATTGGATCTAAGATATATTTTCTTTTTTTTTTTCCACATTGATCTTATTGTCTACTTATGGGCTAATATTATACTGTTTTTATTAGAGACTATATTTCAGTATCTGGTAGGGCTAGACTGCATTATTGCTGTTTTCTGAAGCTTTTTTTTATATGCTTGGTTATTTTTTCATGTAAACTATAGAATATAGCTCCGTAAAAATACTTTCTGAAAACAAAATCTTCTGCATATCTTTTCCGTTTATGATGTTGCATTTTCCTTTTGACATTTTTTTCCTTTTGAAAAGCAAGGTTTATTTTTTCTTTCGCTCAGGTTTCAGCTCTGTGTCTTTCACGAAAGCATCATAAAGGTTTTTCACTTGTTAAATTTATTCTTAGAGTATTTCTCTTTTTTTGTTGGAATTATCTCTTCTACTTTTCCTTATAACGGCTAGGTTCTTACATAAATTAAGGTACTGATTTCTGTGTCTAATTTTGTATCTTGCAACCATATTGAATCTCCTGTTGCTTCCAGGAGTTTCATGTTGATTGTATCTGCATCTCTGTTTACACTTTTATATAATTGCAGTGGATATCCATTTTGAATTTCAAATTGCCCATCTTTGGTCATTTTTGGCTCCTTTATTTGACACAAGCTCAAATGTCTTGATTGCTTTCTGACACTGTAAGAGTTCCAGTGTCATATTGTACATTTACTGCCTCAGACGTAGAATCAGTCATTTCTCAAAGGTGTCCTGATTGCTTCTAGTGAAAAAGATATTTGGATGCTGCAATCTACACTTAAAGATGTTCATGGTTAAATGACTTATCACTTCCCAGACTCTTCAACACAAGATCTAGGAGAGATGTAGTTTTTCAAAGAAAGATGAAAATGAATAATAAATTTGTGTTGATATTCCAATTCTAATAGAAGATTATAGGGTTTTTACTTACTTGATTTTATATTGCATCTCTTTTCCCCGATGCTGAAAATCATGGCTCCTAAATGATATTAACAGAATAATTTACTTTTCTCCATAATGTATATAATAGTTTCCAAAATCTACCAGTATTATAACTGTTAGTAAAAATGTTAGATGTAGTTAAATACAGTTAGGCCTATTTATCTCATGTTTTAAAATCTAGGTTGCTTTCTGGGTGCAGTGGCTCACACCTGTAATCCCAGCACTTTGGGAGGCTGAGGCAGGTGGATCACTCAAGGTCAGGAGTTCAAGAGCAGACTGGCCAGTTGCACCACTGTGCTGCAGCCTCGGTGACAGAGGGAGACTCCAAAAAAAAAAAAAAAAAAAAACAAAAACAAAACAAAACTATGTTGCTCAATTAAAAAGAAAATTAAATCCAAAATTCAAAATGGAAAAGAACCTTAAATATATCTAACGTTTTCTTTTTGAGTGAAATATCTAATTCGTACATTTCATTATTTATTTAAATTATCAGTTTTGTTCTGAATACTCTTTAGCTGCATCTTGTCAATTCTAATGTCATGTTTTCATTTTTTTTCTAGAAATTCTCATTATTAATTGATATTTCCCTTTGCGGCAAGCTATGTTTAATAGAAAAATTTTAAATTTCAAGGTGGGGCTTTCTTATGTTTTGATTATAACTTTCTAGTTTTATCATATTATGGTAAATATTTATATTATATTTATATGATTTATTGAGGCATACATGTCTGTATTGTAAATTAGAGTCAATTTTCATAAGTGTTTTTGTATTTTTTTGTCTAAGGTAAATGTACTATAGTCTGCTATTATTAGTGTATTTCGATTTCTCTTTGAATCTCTTATAATTCCTACTTGTGAAAGTAGCTGCTGTGTTATTCACTGCATACTTTTTCATAAATCTTTTATTTTCACTGTGAATTGTAGCCTTTAGGATTATAAGATGTTCTTTGTCTCAATAATGGTTTTTGGTCTGAATTTTATTTTATTGAATTTCAAAATCTCAATTCTTTCTTTTTTTAATTTGCATTTTCTTAGTAGACCTTTACCCATCCTTCCTTTCATTGTTAGCATTTCTGAATTGTTTTGTTTTAGGTGGGTCTTTGTCTTTTATATACAGCATAGAGTTGGGTTTTCCTTTGAAATCAACCTATTTTTCTTTTTGTTTTAACACTGAAGTTGAGCCCTCTGTTGGCTGATATGTTTGGTCTCAGTTATCTCCTGTATTATATTTACCTGTGTAATATGTAGCATATTTGATGGTGATAAGTGCTATTGAGGAAAATAAAGGAGAAAGGGTGCATAAAAAATGCTGGGGAGAATATTCCATTTTAAATAGGTGGTCAGGGAAGGCCTCACGGAGGAAGTGGTTTTTGCACAAACATTTGAAATAGGCAAAGGAATGAATCATTTGGATAAATGAGGTAAGATTGTTCCTGACAGAGGACAGCTAAGGCCAAGGCCCTGAGGCATAGAGTACCCAGTATGCTCTAAGGAACAGCAAGGGAGCTGGTGTGATCAAAGCTGGAAAGCAGGAAAATAGTAGGAGATAAGGCCAGAGGATCAGATAGGGCCCTGTCAGTAGGGAGCAAAGAATCCCTCCTTCAAGAGGAATTTTGGTACCAGATGTTGAAATAATACATCTGCTATATCACAGTAATAAATTAATAACTCTATGAGAACACATAAATAACCCTGGGAATTCCAGTCTAGGTAGGAGAGGAAACTAGGCTTGCAGGTATGATATTTTGGGTATAACTCAAATTATGCATAAAAGAAGTTTCATATTTGCTAACTTTGAGGGTTGGATTACTAAGAACCTTTCCCAACCTGTGCTATTTCAACAATCCTTGAATATTCTTCAAGTCTCTCATATTTCAGTTTGTACTTCATATTCCACCTCCAAACATATCAGATATAGATAACATCTATAGCTTTTGGCTATTTATCTGAAGCTGTGCATTTACAGAGGAAGAATCTTATTGCAACATTCACATTAATGAAAGGTATTTTGACTAGCATTCAAAAAGCATGAAAAACTAAAATTCTATACTCGGAAGCTTGATAAAGGACAGAAAATGAGAGATTTTTTTGAATTTTTTTTAAAAAGTCAAGTATTTTAAAAGAGTTTTTTGTATTTTTTGTGTTGTTTTTTCTTTTTATAAGAAATCTGTTTTGACAGAAAACTATATGGCAGATGTGTGCGTGTGTTTGTGTGTTTTGAGGAGGAATATAGGGATGAATTCAGTCTGTAATCTGGAAAAACTGTGTCTAGGATGGGAACAGAGAAGGGACAAACTTTATATGTATGTACAGGATTACTTTTTCCTTTTCATGATGTGTTTTATTTGGAAGCATTTACATCTTCTCTTTTTCTTTTCCTCCCTTTTTTTCCTTCACCTTTCTTTTTCTTAAGCTAAGCTGTCACAGTGAAATACTGTGACTAAGCCACAACTCATATAGAAAACTGAACGGTGCATTGTAAAATAGGACACAAAACAAAAGACTTCATCTGAGAGCTGAGATCATCACGAGTACACAGACCCACTGCAGTAATTCAACAGTGTTTCTCAGAGCCCGGGACAATTCCTTCAATTCTTGGTATCCTACTGCCCCCTGCTGTTCATGTGGAAGCACTGACTACAGAAATTAAAGTTTTCATAACATTGCACAGGTTTTAGTGCAATGTTAGCGTGCTATCAAAGAAAGTTAAGTAGTTCAAAGATTTAAACAGAGTAATTTAAGGAATTGCTTTCTAAAAGGCTGAATATCAAACATATTACAAAGCCGCTTTCTCTACTCTCTAATATGTTGAAGAGAAATCTAATCCAGTTATTTGGCTTGTGAATCTGGTTTCGTTTTTAAGTTTCTGAGGGGAGCAGAGCAGAATAAGGCAATTGAGGTAGCTTAGAGATAAACTGGTAAAGAGAAAGCAGGGAGTAGATGGAGAAAATGAAAGGAAAAATGTGCAAGAAGGAGGGGGTAATGAATAATTTACATCCTCGAGGGTAAAGCAGCTCAGTCCTGAACAGATCATTTACATTCCTCAGGGGGGTCGGGCAGAAACGGGCTCCACGGAAAAGCCCGGATGGACCATTTGTGAGCCTCACTTCTGCCTTCTGCTCCTGGATTTGATCATGGAAACCTCTCATAGCCGTTAGGATGTGAGTTGGGGCCTCTGAAGCAGGGCAGAGGCACATCATCTTTGGAGCTGATTTCCTGGCCTTCTCTGCAATTTGTGAAGAGCTCAGGGGCTGTCTCCTGGATGCAAGTCAGCCCACGTGCAAATGCGTATGTGTGAGCATGCGAGTTGGATGTTATATGTTCCAGGTTTTAGACTCTGAGGGCTGCTAGTTCCTGCATGGCAGATCTTCCCCTTGGGATTAAGTAATAAGGCGCCAGTGTCCCCTGTCACTTAGTAAAAGTAGTTAGAAGCTTGAGGCCTTGCTTCAGCATTTGTTTTTTTGCTGGGACTCTTTCTCCATGAGGAACACCATTGGAGAAGAAACATTCAATATTTAGAAAATTAAATGTATCCCATGTTATGATAAACGTAGAAATCCAGTCCAAAGTGCTCTTGAAAGATGTAGTTTTTGCTATAAATACTATAGGAGTGTCACTTCTAAAACTTCCGAAGTTCCTACTTCAAAGGCACAATGATGGATTTTAAGAAGTAAAACTTTGAGACAATATTTACGTGGTTTATTTCAGGTAACAATTAATAACCTGATTCCTTAATGCTTGGGGCTGTTATGTTCATAGCATTGCTTTTAGTGCTGTCATTTTCTATTTCTCTTGTATGATGTATTGTATTAGTCTGTTTTCATGCTGCTAATAAAGACATACCTTCACAAAAGAAATAGGTTTAATTGGACTTACACTTCCACGTGGCAGGGGAAGCTTTACAGTCATGGCAGAAGGCAAGGAAGAGCAAGTCGTCTTACATGGATGGCAGCAGGCAAAGAGAGAGAGCTTGTGCAGGGGAATTCCTCTTTTTAAAACCATCAGATCTCGTGAAACTTTTTCACTATCACGAGAACAGCACAGGAAAGACTTGCCCCTGTGATTCAATTACCTCCCACCGGGTCCCTCCCACAACACGTGAGAATTAAAGATGAGATTTGGGTGGGGACACAGCCAAACCATATCATTCCTCCCCTGACTCCTCCCAAATCTCATGTCCTCACATTTCAAAATCAATCGTGCCTTTTCAACAGTCCCCAAAGTCTTAACTCATGTCAGCATTCACTCAAAAGTCCACATCTGATACAAGGCAAGTCCCTTCCACCTATAAGCCTGTAAAATCAAAAGCAAGTTAGTTACTTCCTGGATACAATGTAGGTACAGGCATTGGGTAGCCATTCCAAATGGGAGATATTGGCCAAAACAAAGTTGCTACAGGCCCTGTGCAAGTCTGAAATCCAGCGGGACAGTCAAATCTTAAAGCTCCAAAATGATTTCTTTTCACTCCATGTCTCACATCCAGGTCATGCTCATGCAAGAAGTGGGTTCCCAAGGTCTTGGGCAGCTCCGCCCCTGTGGCTTTGCAGGGTATAGCCTCCTCTTGACTGTTTTCATGGGCTGGCCTTGAGTGTCTATGATTTTTCCAGGCGCACGCCGCAAGCTGTTGGTGGATCCACCATTCTGGGGTCTGGAGGATGATGGTCCTCTTCTCACAGCTCCACTAGGCGATGCCTCAGTAGGGACACTGTATGGGCGCTCTGACCCCACATTTCACTTCCACACACTGCCCTAGCAGAGGTTCTCTGTGAGGGCCCCACCCCTGCAGCAAACTATCGCCTGGGTGTCCAGACATTTCCATACATCTTCCGAAATCTAGGTGGAGGTTCCCAAACCTCAATTCTTGACTTGTAGGCACCCACAGGCTCAACACCACATGGAAGCTGCCCAGGCTTGGGGCTTGTACCCTCTGAAGAAACAGTCTGAGTTGTACCTTGGCCCCTATAAGTCACCATTGGAGTGCCTGGGACGCAGGGCACCAAGTCCCTAGGCTGCACACAGCATGGGGACCCAGGGCCCAGCCCAGGTAACCGGTATCTCCTAGGCCTTCTGGCCTGTGATGGGAGGGACTGCTGTGAAGACCTCTGACATGCCCTGGAGACACCTTTCCCATTGTCTTGGGGATTAACATTCAACTCCTTGTTATTTATGCAAATTTCTGTAGCTGGTTTGAATTTCTCCTCAGAAAATGGGTTTTTCTTTTCTATCACATTGTCAAGTTGCAAATTTTCCAAACTTTTTATGCTCTGCTTCCCTTATAAACTGAATGCCTTTAACAGCACTGAAGTCACATCTTAAATGCTTTGCTGCTTAGAAATTTCTTCTGCCAGATACCCTAAATCATCTCTCTCAAGTTCAAAATTCTGCAAATCTAGGGCAGAAGTAAAATGCTGCCAGTCTCTTTGCTAAAACATAACAAGAGTCACCTTTGCTCCACTTCCCAACAAGTTCCTCATCTCCATCTGAGACCACCTCAACCTGGACCTTATTGTCTATGTTGCTTTCAGGCTTTTAGTCAAAGCCATTCAACAAGTTTTTAGAAGTTCCAAACTGTCCCACATTTTCCTGTCTTCCTATGCCCTCCAAACTGTTCTAACCTCTACTTGTTATCCAGTTCCAGTTCACATTTTCAGGTGTCTTTTCAGCAACACCCCACTCTACTGGTACTGATTGACTGTCTTAGTCCATTTTTCATGCTGCTGATAAAGACATACCTGAGACTGGGCAATTTACAAAAGAAAGGGGTCTAACTAGACTTAGTTCCATGTGGCTGGGGAAGCCTCACAATCATGGCAGAAGTTAAGGAGGAGCAAGTCATGTCTTACATGGATGGCAGCAGGCAAAGAGAGAGAGCTTGTGCAGGGGAATTCCTCTTTTTAAAACCATCAGATCTCATGAAACTTACTATCATGGGAACATCACGGGAAAGACTTGCCCCCCTGATTCAATTGCTTCCCACTGTGTCCCTCCCACAACACGTGGGAATTCAAGATGAGATTTGGGTGGGGACACAGCCAAGCCATATCACTTATTAATATTTATTTTCTCAGAGTTATATTCTCCATTTGGGCAGTGCTAAAGATGTGAAGAAACATAGGGCAGGCTGTGTCTTTAAGACTTTTATAGTAATTTAGAAAAATGTAGAACCACAGCATGATAATCATGTAAGAGTGAGATGGGGCCAAGAATAAGATAATAATCTCCCCATTGTCTTTTATTCTATCAGTTTACCCCATCCCCTCCCCTCCCTTTCCCTCCCCTCCCCATCCCATCCCATCCACATCCCCTCCCATTTCTCCCTTTACCTCTTTACTATTTCATTTTATTTGTATTTGTATTGATATTTAAATTTCAAATCAAGAATACTGGCTATTCTGTTTATATAATTTTGCTCAATCTGTAGTACTCCAGGACATAGTACAATGTTTACATATAGTTGCAACAAATCTCTGTTGCATGAACACCAACACACTTATTAATTGCCTAGCATTATGCTGCTCCTGTGTAAAACAGATGTACATTTGATTTCAGGAAAGGAGAAAAGTTAAGTTGGAGGGAATTTATGTAGAGCTATGGGAAAAATTAGAAATATTTGTTTGTATTCAGATTCTTAGGGGCTATGAGAAAGTTCGTTAATGAAAAAAGCTAGAACACAAAAATTTCACCTTGTAAGTACCTGTGGAAATATTTATTTTTAATGGTTTTCTTATGTTGCTAAGAATGATCAACTTCTAACATTTCCCTTTGTGTAGTTCCTTATCAGATCTGTGTACATGCACCTACCAAAGATAGGGTGGGAACTTGCATCTTTTATCAGTTCTAGAGAGCAGATGAACATGAGGCCTGTTTTTCAAAAGTAAATTTAAACTTATTTTTTTTTTAGAATCAAGAACTAACTTACCAGTGTTTCGCTGTACAAAATTTACAGTTAATCGAAACCTGGTTTTGCCTTCTTAACTGTTTGCAACCCAAATTGCCTGCTCTTATTTAATTGTTTTACTTAAATTGTATTGAATGCTAATATCTAACAAAGTTGTAGCCCTAAGTGGTTCCAAAATTTCATTAAGTTATTGAGAAGTGGATCTTCTCTTCAAGTGTATTGTGGTGTATACTATAAAGTTGTATTTATATTCTCTTTTCTTCCCCTTCTACAGTTCCAGGGACTCCTCATAGAAAGTTTGGAACTACTTTCTGTTATGTGGTAGTGGTAGAAATTCGGATGGAGGAAGTTCACAGGGTTAAAAAAATAAATTGTTGATAATAACAAAATAGTTTCAAGGCCTCTTAATTCTCGTATTTTGTGATTTTCCTTCACATCAGACATTGCATAAAGTATGTTAAAAAAAAGGTCCCAACTTTTGAGTTTCATTTCAATTAGACAGTAGTTTCTGTCCAATTCAATCACTAGGAAATATTTTGTGAGTATTTCATTGCATAGGGTGCTGGAATAGATGCTGATTAGAGAGAACTGCACAGACGATGTTCTTGTCCTCAGGTTATTTATAATAGAATGTGAGATGAAAATTTAAAAAAGGTCAAAACACAGAATTAGAAGAAAAGATGAGTGAAGTATTTAGCATTTTACTTCTATTTCAGTAAAATGTCTCTTGGAAGCCTTGGGAGGCAGGATAGAATGATTAAAAATGTTCAAAGAACAAACCTTCATCTCAAATTATCCACCTAAAAAGTTGGAATTTGTAAGTGTAGACCTCCTCTATAGATACAGCAAGGAATCAGCCTTCCTCTATCCACAGACCCCCTACATCTTGTTTAAGTCTGGATCATCTCAGTTTGGATTACGGAAAACCAATGGAAATTGTTAGAGCTTCTCCTTATTGATCTTCCTTGCAAAGCCAGATAGATAATATGGTTGAGATTTAGAAGGAAAAAAAAGGTCCACGTGACTGAAAAAAAATAAATGTGTTACTGAGATGCTGAAAATATATGATTAAATAGCTCAGATAGACATTACAAATAATTTATGTGTCTTTTAAGTTGGTCAGTATGAGGTTTGTATTTAAATTGCATCTCTCCTCAATTCAAATTGCCTCAGGCTTTTGGGTATTTAAAAATATTTTGTATTCATGAACACTTCTTTTATAATTGATGTGGATGTTTTCTTATAGCCCAAGTCTAATTTGTAAGCTGGAAAGTTCATTTATTTATTCATTTCACGTCTATTATATATTTACTATGAACCAAATATGATGGTATGATAGTAGGGAGTTTTTTTTGAGATGGAATTTTGCTCTTGTCGTCCAGGCTGGAGTGCAATGGCGCGATCTCGGCTCACTGCAACCTCCGCCTCCTGGGTTCAAGCCGATGCTCCTGCCTCAGCCTCCCAAGTAGCTGGGATTACAGGCACGTGCCACCATGCCCGGCTAATTTTGTATTTTTAGTAGAGATGGGGTTTCTCCGTCAGACTGATGGATTTGGTCAGGCTGGTCTTGAAGTCCTGACCTCAGGTGATCTGCCCGCCTCAGTCTCTCAAAGTGCTGGGATTACAGGCATGAGCCACTGTCCCAGTCCTGGGATTGTTTTTTAAGTTAACTTTAAAGCTTACTTACATTATCATGAGCTCTATTTACCTAAATCCCAAGAAAATCTGCGTGTGGGACAAAGCAGGGTCCCACCAACTGACCCTGCTACACCTTGTCTAGATCTCTGTTGTAGCACTTACTGCATTTTTCTTTTTGACATTAATTTTGTCAGCTGGAATGAGAGCAGAGCGTGGTCTGGATCGGTCTGATTGTTACTGTGTCCTCAGCACCTAACAAAACTTACAACACAATAGAAACCCAAAAAGGGTGGCTTGGATGAGCAAAGCATCATGTACACATGCATTGCTCTATCTAAGGGCAATTTTATTCTCAGTGGGTGTTAAGGCCATTTCACACTCTGGCGTATCATCTCTAGGAAAAGGCAAAACCCCTGTTACCTTAGTATCTTCCATAATTTGACTTAATATTGAGCCGAAGCCCTTTAACATCACAGTGAAATCTGATTCAAGTCATTTTTGTCATAATTATACCTTAAGGTTTAGATTGAGTTATTTGGGTGATATTTATGAGAACAACTATTTTATACTATTCTTAAGAATATTTTTCAATTTCCTGGTAGGTAAAATCAGGCTTTGGAGAAGCAGTTCTTGCCTGGAGAGACTGATGAGGGGTTCTCTGAGACACCCTTCCTAGCCATCCAGCATTAATTGCTTTCCATGTATTCAGTGGGTTTATGTCCACATAAATATATTTTATGAGTACTTTGAGAATGAAACAGTACTGAAAGGAGACAGCAGTCATATGCAGCCAAAATTTATGTGAAATTACTAATCATTCTCATTTAGGGTGGGAGTAAATGATGGTACTTTGGAGTGAAATTCTGGTTCTGTCCTTATAGCTCATACAGGATTGTCATTTACTGCTGAGTGGATTGTGCATTGCACAAAGAAACACATCTAAAGTGTACACTAGTTATATAATAGACATTATAAATTTGAATATTTATTAAGATAATTTTATGAGCAGTAAAGTATCTTGTTTTAATAAAATCAGCATATTATGGCCAATTTTATTACAGATGGAATACAATTTGATGAAGAGGTACGGTGTTTTTTTGTTTTGTTTTGTTTTTGAGACGGAGTCTCGCTCTGTTGCTAGGCTGGAGTGCAGTGGCGTGATCTTGGCTCACTGCAACCTCCAACTCCTGGGTTCAAGCAATTCTCCTGCTTCAGCCTCCCGAGTAGCTGGGATTACAGGCACATGCCACCACGCCTGGCTCATTTTTGTATTTTTAATAGAGACAGGGTTTTACCATGTTGGCCAGGACGGTCTCAATCCCCTGACCTTGTGATCCACCTGCCTTGGCCTCCCAAAGTGCTGGGATTACAGGTGTGAGCCATCGTGCCCGGCTGTTGTTTTTAAAATTTGTACAAAGGCTGTATATGGACTTGTGGTGGCCTGAACTTGGACAAGTTACATAACTCCTTTGGCTTTCACATGGAGATATTAATACCTACCTTGCTAAATTGGTTATAAATATTAGCTGTGTGTGACACACAGTCAGTGTTCAATAAATACTTTAGAATGAATATTAAAGCACTAAGCATAATGTCTGTGATACAGATTTGGTACATCGTGGCCCATTTTTGCCTTGAATGAGGGAAATTTTAGATTAATAGTATATGTGTAAATATATGCCTTTGAAGATTCTTAAGTGTTTCATATTTTGCACTTAATTACTGCATGGTACTACCTAAAATGTTCCTAATAAGATGTTTGGGATCCTTCTTTAATTTCCTGAGGAGTACACATCCAGTATAAAGGAAATTATGACTATATGACTCATTGAAAGAAAAAATTAGTGACTCATAGTTGAGCTTATTTTGGAATCCTAAAATATTGGAATCCTAGGTTTGGAAGGAAACATTTAATCCAAACTACCATCAGCTACTTGAATTTCATTTTATGTATCAGATATATATTGATCAATTATTATATGTTGGAACTGTGCTATGCATGAGGACTACAAAGATAAATGAGATATTCTTGTTGAGAAGTTACAGGTCTTCACGTGAACATTTCCAGGGACAATTCACAATTACTAACCTTATTTTTAGGAATCTCTCTTATGACAATTCAAAATTTATCTTTCTCTATCTTTCATTTATTGGCTTAACTTTTCTATTAAGAGTACTAATAAGTAAGCGTAATTATTTTTTAGAAAAATCTTTCTTATACATTAATGAAATTGAGTATCTTCTGAGACATCTGTTCTTCAACTGAAACATCACTGCATTCCTCTGCTGTTCCTCAAGCCTCTTCACCATTTTGCCCACTCCTTTGAATGCCTTCCAGGTTGTCTGCTAAGACGTGACACACACACATACCAGGGTATCCAGGCTCCAGCTGTAGATCAGCCATCACAGAGCAATTACTTTCACATTTCAGATACTGTCTTTCAAATTTGTGGCATGATTAATACTCATAACTGTCTGATCAATATGTACTATAAACTGTCTCATCCCTGTTGTTTTTTAAAAACTGTATTTATTATGCACATGTTACCATAGAAGGTATTTTTGGAAGAATACAGATGATCTCTCTGATTCCTTAAGGAGCTTTTCATATGCTGTTCCAACCATCAAAATGATAATAATGAGGGCAACCTTGCTAGAGCTCTAGATTATTGAATTACTATTTGGAAGTCATTTTTGGTCCAGTTAATTTATATATATATAATTTACAATTATATATATTTGTAATTATTACATATATTATATATTTATAATTAACATATTAATATATTATATATTATTTATATAATATGTATAAATAATTATTATATAATATATTTATAATTAATATATTAATATATTAATAATTTGTAATTATTAGATATATAATTTATAATTATATAATTTATAATTTAAGCCACTATATACAGTTTACAACAGGTAGGTAGCTAAGGAAGGACTTCTATAGCTTTGCAGATCTGTTTTCTATAAATCGCTGTCTCACTTAAACAACTATTTTTTCAATAAACAGTGTGATAAGTAATTCTACTTATAACTCTAAGCACTTACTTAAAAACCTTAATACCTGTTCACTTTTTGTTTTAATTAACAAATGCATGAAATGCCTCTTTGTACCAAGTATACTCTGACTCAGCACTTGGGACAAGTGCCCTGCCTAGCAGAACAGTAGAAGAAGCCAGTTCTAACTCAGTGACCATTTATAGCTGTGCACACTGCTTTGCTTTGCTACTTACAGAAGAAGGAAAGGACAAACAGGTATAGTAATGAATTGGAAGATGGAGACAGAGAAGAGACCTCTGTCTGGATGAAGAGTGAATGTTTGGAAGCAGTGGGAGAGGTAGACCTGGATAGATGGTATGTTAGTTTCCTAGGACTGCTATGCCAAATTACCACAGACTTTGTGGCTGAAAACAATAGAAATTTGCTCTTCCATAGTCAGGAGGCCAGAAGTTTGAAATCAAGGTTTTGACCTGACCATGCTACCTATCAAGGCTCTGGAGAAGAATCTTCCTTTGTCTCTTTCTATCTTTGGTGGCTCTTGGCAATCCTTAACATTCTTTGGCTTTTATATGCATCCCTCCAATCTCTGCTGTTGTCTTCACATAACCTTCTTTTCTGTGCTTCCTCTGTATCTCTTTGTCCAAATCTCTCTCTCCTTTTTTTTTTTTTTTTTTTTTTTGCGATAACAACACCAGTCATGAGATTAGGGCCTGACTTAATCCAGTATGGCCTCACTTTCACTTGATTACATCTGCAAAAACCTTATTTCCAAAGAAGCTCACATTTACTGGTGCTGGGTAATTTAGTCTGTTTGTGCTTCCATAACAAAATACCACATACTCAGTAATGTATAAAGACCAGAAATTTATTTCTCATAGTTCTAGAGGCTGTGAAGTCCAAGATCAAGGCACCAGCAGGTTCACTGTCCAGTGATGGTCCAGTCTCTGCATCCAAGATGGCACCTGGAAAGCTGCATCCTCTAGAGAGGATGAATGCTGTGTCTTCACACAGCAGAAGACAAAATAGCAAAAAAAGATGAACTCTCTCCATCAGGCCCTTTTATAAGAGCAACTAATCTCATTCATGAGGGAGGAACTCTCATGCCTAATCACCTTTTAGAGGCGATACCTCTTGATACTATCACATGGGCAGCACACTTGAATTTTGGAGAAGATACTTTCAAACCATAGCCAGGAGTTAGGACTTGAACATATCTTTTAGGGGAGACAATTCAATCTGTAACAGGTGAGATGGACCAAACTATGGAACACTTTAAGTGAAAGTGGAAGAGTTGGGTTTATTTATAAGTCAGGGGGCCACTAGAAACTTTAAGTAAGGGTGCTAATAAAATAGTTATTACAGGAAGGTCTGGTGGAGGTATGCTATAGCATGCTGAGCTGAAAATTAAGTTTAGAGATGAGGATATTAATGAGGATATCACAGCATGTTCCATGGATAAAGTGAAGGAAAGTTTATAAGGGAAGATGTAGAAGAATATATTTTTCTAAAGACGGCCACAGCAATGTCTCTTATACCACTTGCTCTTTGTAATGAGACCTTCTCACAGCCTCATCAATAGGTGGTATCTGTTTCTCTACCTGTGCATCTGGGCAGACCCAGTGACTGTTTTGACAGATAGAATAGGGTAAAAATGACACTTTGTCGATTATTAATATATGCATAGACTTTTCCGGCCCCTTTCCTACCCTGAGAGCACCAAGCTGTGAGAAGCCTGATCCATGGAGCTATGTAGAGAGGCCCTGGAGGCAGGACCAGGGTCAGGGTGAGGCAAGAGAGGTGCCTTGTACAAAATTTAAGGAGGCGCTCTGAGGTGCATTTGTATGACATTGAGGAGAAGTGTCCCTTAAATTTTGCACCCAAGGCACCTCTCTTAACTCAATTCACACTAGTTCTGGACCTGCTGAGGGAGAGGGAGAGAGAGAGGGAGAGGGACAGGGAGAGGGAGAGGGAGGAGAAACACCATGGGAGGTGCAAGACATTGAAGTAAGGAAGCCATCTTGAACATTGATCCTCTGGCTCAGGCTAACAGCTGGCACCAAGTGGATCAGTGGTGAACCACCAAGCTGATGCATCCCAAACTCATCCACAAAATGATGAGTGAAACAAAATTGTTGTTTTAAGTCACTTAGTATTGAGGTAGTTTGTTATGCCACAATATATTACCTAAAACACCCTCATGTCTTGCCAGTATTATGTGAAGCTAGTAATTGATTGAGAAATACCAAGTTGCTCTCTATTTACTGAAATTTAACAGAGCTGAATGTTTGATAGTTCCTTAGGGTGAAAGGGTGAAGGAAGTGATGAGAGAGATTATAGTGGGTAGGAGTCTAGGAAATATAATTTAATGCCTAATTTCTTCTGTTCACTGCTTAAGCTATATAGCCATATGGCTTTTAATGTTTGGGGTTGGCCGGAACAAAAAGGTACACACACTCACAGTTGGAGTCTTTATAGAAACAAAACTCATGTCTGTTTAGATCTATGCCATGTAGAGTGCTGTGAAATTCCCATTTTCAAGCCAATGGTCTGAATCCTGATGCTAAATGAATAAAATTTTCCCTGGATCTCATTAGCCCCCACTTGGGAAGGAGGGGAGTCAGTTTACCTACTTCTTCTTGGCTTTGTCTGAACCAATCAAGCTTTGAATAACAGGTTAATTTTTATGAAGACTGAAGTTACTAATTTTCATTGAGTATCTCTATTTTACAGTAATTTACACGTTATTTTGAATGGTTGTTGGCACATTTACTTATTGTCCTCTGAGGCATTTTCTAATTACTTTTAAGCAAGGCTGAGGAAAAAGAAAATCCAGAAAAAACATTAAGAAAGGGACTGTTTGGTAGACAAGGTGTATTACACATGAAATTAAAGTATAATGGATACTTATAAAAGCCTTTAGTCCATTTTATAGCTTTCTCCGCTTCTACAAGTACATAGTAAGTGAAGATTTCCCAACCCATTATTCATTTCTACATGATGTTAGACATTTTTATGACCTCCTAGAGTACTTATAATCCGTACTACACAATTTAGCACCTAATTATATTCTGTTCATTATTATATCATTATAAGTTCTCATCCCCTCAAGTAGATTATATGATCTTAAAAGTCAGAGACCATGTCTTACACTTCTGCATTCACATTCCAACTTGCATAGCCACCACTTGGGACATTTTAATTGATAGAAGCATATTAAGTTCTAGTCCCTCAAACTTCAGTGAATGTATCTGGGGAGCACCTGTCACAGCTCTGAATATAGGGGCAGAATTGGGCAAGTTCCTTTTTCTTTCCCAAGGAGTTTGTCAACAAGTGTTAAGTACCAAGTACTAAGGTGAGGGATTACTTTGATAGAGTGACTTCCTTTCTCTTTTTCCTTTAGTGTCAGAACAGAGCAGAGGAAAAGCAGACAGCCATGAGCCACCGTGTCATCATTATCATTTTGATGTAGATGGATTATTGGCATTTTTTTACTTCTCCAGTTGGAGAAAACAACTAATGGTGTCTGACCTAGGGAGTCTTACTTGGCTGAGCCACTAGGCTAAATCGTTGGCAGCCTTACATTTCTCTTGTTTTGAGTGAGCATCAGGGTATCAGATTCACATTTTTTTATTGTGATAAGACGTACATGACATAAAATTTACCACTTTAATCAGTCTTAAGTGTACAGTTTAGTGGTATTAAGTACATTCACATTGTTGTACAATCACCACCATCATCCATCTCTAGAACATTTTTATCATCCTAAACTGAAACTCTGTACCCATTAAACAAACACTTCCTATTCCTTCATATCCCCATTGCCTGCTAACCACTATTCTACTTTCTGTCTCTATGAATTTGGCTATTCTAGGTACTTCATATAGGTGGAATCATACCGTATTTGCCCTTTTGTGTCTGGCTTATTTCCTTAACATAGTATTTTCAAGGTCCATCCAAGTTGTATGAGGTGTCAGAATTCCATTCCCTTTTAAGACTGAATAATAATCTGTTGTGTTGTAATAATAATCTCTCTATATAATATCTATATTATATATATCTATATAAAATCTATATTATGTGTATCTATATAAATAATATCTATATTATATATATATATCTATATAATGTTTTGTTGAACCACTCATCCATTGGTAGGCATTCGGTTGTGAATAATGCTGCTATGAACATCGATATACATACTGATCCCCATTATTCTGAACACCAACACTGATTTAATGCTCATGTGAGCAAAGTACCTTTCTTAGCCATTAAAATGCCTGGAAGAGTCAGTGAATCTCTGAAATTTCATAACTTGAATTCAGACTTAAATATTCATCAGGAAAATATGACTTGGCAACATTTTTGAGATTAGGATCTTGACCAATACTGGGATTCAGTAAATATGTCCTGTTTATTTGTCCTTCAGTGTTTCCTGTCTCCACTTTTTTTCTATTCTCTCATGGCTTCGTTGTATATCCTCATTGCTAGGCATCAGGACTCCAGCAGTCACATTCTAACTGGTCTCCACCTTTCTGATTTTTCTTATAAAATGCTGCTTTTATCATTTTACTTTACTGAACAAAAATTTTCTGTGGCTCCCCATCATGTACAGGACAAAGCCCAAGCTCGTTTGCCTGGCACATAGGCCTCTTGGGATCTGGCAGCAGCTTACCACTCAGGCTCCACTTCTCTCATTTCATGTAGAAACCCTGCCCAAGTCAACATTGTCTTCTCATTACCCCTCTGAATAAATTATCATTTTCTTGGATTTTCTCACTGCTGTTTGTTCCATCATGTATAAACATTTGGATGCTGTCTTCAAGTTTTAGCTTAAATATCAGCATCTCTGCTAACTCTTTTTTTAAAAAAGGATTTTAAATGATTGCTTGCTCTTTTGAGTGTGTGTGCATTTATTGTAAGACTAATCATGATAATGATGTTTTTGCAGTAGCTACTATTTTTGAAAAGTGCATTATTTTTATAGCATTTTATATGAAGTGTATACTATCATTATCCATTATACAGATGATGAATTTGAGGCTTTGAGATGCTGACTTGTCCAAAATGACACAACTGTTAAGTAACAGATCTAGGTCTTGATCTCAAGTTTTTGCCACCAAAGCATCATTTAAGATGTATATTTATTGCATTAATCAGATTGTAGGCCTGTAAGTGAATAAGGGCTTTACTGAATCCTGCATGGGAGCTACCCATCAGTGGTCAAAGTCAGAAAACAGCTGTCCATTGTTTTTTAAAATTAGCCCACTGTGGATAAGCTTAGCATGATTTTTCAACTGGTTACTTCATACTGTTTCTTCAAGATGAGGAAAGCTTCACAACTGTTCATGTTTGATTAGGTGCACTCCTGAGGCTTGTCTTTCTGTCATAGCACTGACCACACTGACCATAGTTATCTGTGAGCTGTGTGTCTCCAAAACATCTTTGCTTGGATTCCTGGTACCTAGAACAATAACCTGCCTGCACAGATGCTCAATAAATGCTTATTAAATGAATAAATGTATCTGTGACTATTGTCCATCCTAAAAATTACTTTCTAAATGTGTTGCTGTTACAGAGTTGAGTACTATGTAAGTCCAGTAAAGTCAAATAAAGTATATCCTCAAGAAGGCAAAATGACAATGTAAATGAAAACTATATTTTACAAATTTGTACTGCAAATTACCTTTCATGATGTAATGGTATTTGTGGTAGCATTTAACAAAGGATGCTTGAATGTAAGCCATTGATGTCTATAGTCATGGAAAAGAGATCCTGTGTATTAAAGGCATGAGTATATTTGGTCTATAGGCGATTTTCTATCGAAAATCTGAAACAGTAGGCGTGTTTCAGTTTCATACAGTGTTCTTTAAAATTAGCCAATTCAATTTTTTCTGGATATGTGCTTTCCAAACAACCTTCTGATTAATAATTGAATTATTCAAATACCTTGATACTTAACAGCCAATACCATAGAGAGTAGATATTAATAGTTCAGTCACTAGGAAACGTATATTCTACACAACAATAAAAGATGAGTCTTTGTGTTTTAATTATTTATGAGTATGTTAACTTTGTTTATAAAATGGAAGCAGAAAAGCTGAAGACCTACCTGACTTAGACAGCAGTGACACATCTAAAATATTTCCCCCAGAGTTCTTGCCTGAGAAGCTAGTAAGATTTTTCTTAATGTTTCTAAATAGATAGATCCATCAGTATCTGGCACATTGCTTTGCATACAGTGGACATACAACAGACACTTTCTTTTTATTTTGTCAGTTCAACAGAATATAGTACTCTAGAGCAACAGTTGTCAATCATTTTCTCTTTATGACACACATAGTAGATGTAACTTCAACCTTCTAATACATTTCCACTTGTCAACTCAAGTTTATGCTTCATTTTATGTATACCAACTGTAGCTGCACTTTCTGCCTTCCATTCTGGAAGCATATGGAGATGTGCATGAGAATGCGTTATTGTAGAGGTGATAATAATAAGAAATGATAACAACAGTGATACTATAGTGAGAATATTTCAAATACCAATCTAATCACTGTTTTGTTTGTAGCCTTGCAATAGTTTCTTGTTGCCTAGAGCCAGTTCCCAAACTTGTGTTTGGGACACAGAACTCACCATGGTGGTAGTACTGGTAGCAGCTGGGTGCCTCAGCCCCTGCAGGATGGAGATTCACTCTGGCAGACCTCCAGGACCTTTCACATCCCACACCATCTGAAAAATCTCCAGAGATGTAGGAATTACAACTTAGCATTCGTTGTGAGCTCATCTTGCTTCCCAGTCAGATGCGGGTATGTGTAGATTCCTGGATACTCCAGGATTGTGAACTACTCTAGGGAAATCTCAGAGGCAATTTGATATGAACTGTACCTTCCTGAGAGTTTGTTAAAAATGCAGTAACAGAAACACTTTGGACTGCTATAAAGTTAGAGAAATTGCACAACAAGGATAAACTTACTTGACTTTGAAGATTTTATTTTTGAGCACTGTACTACCACTTCCCATTTCATTAGGAGTTTAATTCTGATAAAAATTCAGCTCGTCTGCACAACAGAATATTAATTTTCCTTGAATTTCAGACATTTTAATAACGTCCATCCTAAAAATTACTTTCTAAATGTTCTTTTGTTCTTTTGTCTCTTATAGGATAGTTTATGGTACTTCCTAAAGGATTCCCAAAGCAATTTGGAGCAATCAAGTCATTGATGGGCTGTCTTTTAATATCCTAAAGCTAAAATAGTAAATTATTTATTTATTTACTTATTTATTTATTTAGTGAGATGGAGTCTCTATCTCTGTTGCTCAGGCTGGAGTGCAGTGGTGCGATCTCGGCTCACTGCAACCTCCACCTCCGGGATTCAAGTGATTCTCCTGTCTCAGCCTCCCGAGTAGCTGGGACTGCAGGAGCGCGCCACCACACCCGACTAATTTTTTGTAATTTTTTTAGTAGAGACGAGGTTTCACTGTGTTAGCCAGGATGGTCTTGATCTCCTGACCTCATGATCCGCCCATCTCAGCCTCCCAAAGTGCTGGAATTAACAGGCGTGAACCACCACACCCGGCCAATAATTTATTTTCTTCATACTCACATTATGGTGTAATGGAAAGAGTGACTAGGTTCAGATCCTGCTTCTACAACTTACATGCTAATTAGACATTGGGCAATGCAGTTTCTTCATGCATTCATTCATTCAGCAGATGTTATTGAGTCCTTACTTTGTGGCAGACATAGTATTAAGCTCTGAGAAGAGAAATCACTAAAAATAATCTCTGAACTTCCACGGAGATTTTAGTCTATTGGGGGAGACTGGCAAGCAAGTTAGCAGTTAAAGTGGTGTTACCATGGAATTATGTATCAGGGTAGAGTCCTGTGGAACTTAAAACCAAGGCAGGTGTTAACTGAGAATGGGGGAGAGTGTTAGGGAAAGTTTGTTGGGGAAAACAGTGCTTAAGCTGAGTCTTAAAGCCAAGTATAATTTAGTTGAATATAGATATAGAAAGGAGATTCTAGTAGCATGAGCAAAGTAACAGGGAAACATAAAATAATAAAACATGTTTACAGATCAATAATTACTGTTCATGATTACCGATACAAATGTCCCATCTTGATGAGACAAAGGAGGTAAATCTAGGCAAATGTTTCCTTTTCTCTAAAATGGAGCTAATTATATGTAACTCATGGATTTGTTGTGAGCACTCAGTAAAACAGCCTTTGTCTGGTCCATAGCCCAGGCACGGTGTTTAACAATGCCAGCTCCTTTTGCTCCCTACCGTCCACCCTTTCTCTTGCCCTTTCTCACTCCTAATTTTCCTAGGTAGAAACATCCTGTGATGACTAAGTTATCAGTTTGGAAATGATGGCCCTGTGTCGGAATGCGAAGTCTGTTTTGTTTCTGACCTGGATTGTGGAATTGAATGGGGGCCGGGCTCAACAGCAGCATCCCTTATTTTGACCCTGCTCAGCTTCCTTTGTCATCGCAGTTGGTATTCGAGGAGGGCACAGGCTCCCAAAGGGCACTGTATTCTTGATCTGTGTGCTTTGCTGAGCTTGCATGTGCACTAGAGTGCCCGGAAAAGCCTTTGAATAATATCGTTTTGTATGCTGTCTTGTTTTTCACCACTTTGAGGTCTCCAAATTTGGATGTGCATCAGGGAGCACAGTTTTTCAGTACGTATTTTTTTTCTGGAGAGCAGATCCATAGCTTTCATAATCCAGCAAATATTAAGGACCCTTCCCTTTGGGGATTTTTCATCTACATTTTAATATTTCTTTCAAGGAGCGTTGTCTCAAATACTGAATTGGATCACTGGGAAGAATTACCTAGTGTGGAGAGATTTTCCTCATCCCATGGTTTATTGTCAGTAAGAAGCTGTTATTTATGTTCAAGTGAAGGTTTCCCAAATGTTTGCCATTTGCAAATCTCTTTTATTATTTTTGTCATATCCGTGGACCATCTATTCTGTAACCTGCTTAATATTTTTCTTTAAATCTCCAGCCTTTTAAAAACATACATAAGTTTAGTTTCTTCCCAAGTAATAATAATTGCGAAGTCATGGGCTTGATGTGCTGGTTATATTTTTCTAATATATTTTCAAGAAAATCTTAAAAAATTGTTCATTTCACCACTTAATAAAGGAGTTGGCAAACACAACCAAACCATTTTAAAATATATTCTCTATGGCTGCTTTTAAGCTATAATA